>NC_133328.1:592960706-593290706 GCF_042186555.1 Aquarana catesbeiana | reverse complement strand
ACTTTCTCCAATGAAGTTATTAAATGCGATTTGTTGTACATTTCTACCAGTTTGGCTGGAAAGCTCCACTTGTAGAGAATTTTGTGGTTATGCAGAATTTTGGTAATGGGAACCAAATTGTGCCTCGTTGCACTGTTGCTGACCTCTTTCATTTCTTTTTTTGTGGAGTGCATCAAAGTTGCCATGTCTTGCTGGAAGGCCCCCCGCAGTGTCATAGTGGTGTCTATCATGGGCTGCCCTGTGGTAGGGAATGCATCTAGGTGCTGTCCGTATGAGGAGGATTCCTCCATATCTTCCCCTGCTGTCCCTGCATCTTCCTGAGCTTCTCCCTCCTCCCCAATCCTCATTCTCTGCTTAACAGGGCTGTTAAAAGGAGAGGATGGTAGTGGATGGTTTTTATAGCGTGACTCACCCGTTGATGGCAATGGATGGCTGAGCGCGCTGGCTGGGGATGAGGAATCAGCATCATCTTGGATTTCTCGGCCTGCCACGGGGGGAGAAGCAAATGGTCAATTTAGGGCCCTCTCTCTCCTTTCTCTTGTTCATGGTGGTCGGTGTGTGCCCCTTGGTCTCCCCTTGCTGTGGATGCTGTTTTCACCTGTGTTAGCGAGCTGTGAGCCGCGGTATGTCACCCGTTGTGGCAGAGCTCCTCTCTCACACCACCATCCGCTCTGCCCGCCGGCTCCGCCCCCCCTTTGTTACAATTAGATGCAGGCAACTCCAATCAATACCGTCAAATCCGCTCATTACATTTCTCTTTGTGGGTTGGACAAGCAGGGATATAGACAATATTCTTTTTTCATAACCGATATTCAGCTGTCACATGACCAAGAATTTTCCCAGCCTGTCTGCAGGGAAACATCAGGGCGAGCTTCTAGTCTTCTGCTGCCAGTAAGAGCCTTCACGACCAAGCTGCAGCAGGGCACTCATCCATGGTCGCCTGGGCTCCATTCAGCAGCACGGACGGGCGATCAGCATATCCAAAGGAGATCTGTGTATGATGGGGGAGGAGCCCTCCTCCTGGCAGCCAAGCCGGCTCTCATTGGGCTGCACCTGCATGCTTAAAGTTTGTTTGCCTGGGAAAAGCATGCAGTGCAGTGTGAGCCAACTCAGGGGGAGGGACTCTGGATGGGGAGGATAGACACTGGGCTGAGCAGTACTGCATGGAGCAGGAGAAAGGGACCCGGAGGAGCCGGCTGAGGACACAGGCAGGTAATGCAAAACTAAAGAGCAGACAGTGCTGTAGAACAGGGAGCTCTGCTAGTCACCCCCATCCTCCAGCCACCCGTGCGCATGGTGTGCAGGTACTTGTACCTACCCAGCTACCAGGCATACTTACAGGGGGGGCGCACGGGCTACCTGCAGCATGGGGCTGGGTTCGCTGTTGCAACTCTTGTGACTCCTATAGCTATGCCAGCACTGTATTTTGGCCTAGGCCAACAAGGCCCAGGCCTAGGGCGGCAATTTGTGGGGGGGCGGCAGAAAGCCGCCCCCCCTGCACAAAAAAAGCCCCCCGAACCCCTACTGCGCTGCCGAATTATAGTGTCATCTGGGCAGGCAGAAGGAGCCACTCCGCAAGTGAGCGGGGTCCTGCACCAATCCAGAGGCAACATGCCCCCTGAGACTTTTATTCTGTGCTTCAGTTTGCATATCCACCTCTCACCTATCACAATGGCATTAGACCCAATGATTGGCATGAACTTATTCTAAATAATGGTAACCTAGAAAATCCACACTAACTTGTCATTATGATTTAAAAGCGTAAACACTAACCATGAGTGAAAGAAAAGTTTTTGTGTTATCATTCATATTCTCTGGAAAAAAATAATAAATTCTGCCAGGGTATATAAACTTATGAGCACAGCTGTATATCTATATAGATTTAGATAGATAGATAGATAGATAGATAGATAGATAGATAGATAGATAGATAGATAGATAGATAGATAGATAGATAGATAGATATAGTACTGAGCAAAAGTTTTAGGCAGGTGTAAACACATGCTGTTAAAAAGGAATGTTTTCAAAAATATATATTTTAATTGTTTATTTTTAGCAATTTACAAAATGCAAAGTGAGCGAACAGAGGAAAAATATGAATCAAATCAATATTTTGTGTGACTACCCTTTGGCTTCAACCCAGCAGCATCAATTCTTACACTTGCACATTTTATACATTTGCACAAAGTCAGGGATTAGAGTAAGGTGTATGATTAACCAAATATACCAAGCAGTTGCTAATGATCATCAATTTCATATGTAGGTTGAAACAGGGTTAATAACTGAAACAGAAAACAAAAAACAGGAAATTTCCCCGGGACTTTAAATGAGGTGAATGCGGTTAGCAATTGACAGAGTAAATCCAGTCTCAAAATTTATTAAAATTGTCATGCAAAATAAACAACATTAATCATAGCCAAGCCACTGAAATTATACATATAAGAAATAATACCATTACATGTATCATGGTATAAAATGTAAATTGCAAAGTACACATTCATGAAAAGTATCCCAACGCGTTTCACAAGACCACGCTCACTTCATCAGGGGTAGATGCTGTGTAGTATATCTGTAGGGGGTATAATGAGCCAAATAATTATCAACACAGAGATGGTATTGTGACAATTAGTCAAGAGGGTCCAAAACGCATTGCCCTATACTCACCAAAGGCTGGATCAGACTACCAAATGCTGAATACCCAGAGGCGGCAGTAATGAGTGTCCGGCTCGGGAGCTGAGGAGGCAGAGGACAAACCAACCCAACAGAGCACAAACGGGGGGCAGACATGGCCAGGATGGGGGCATGTGTCACCAAAGATCTCCAAGTATCCATTAATAATATCAACTGAAACATAAATGCATATGTATCAATAGATGCTGTCATAACAGCATAGAAGTAAAGTATACGGTATAAGTATGTATATGCATGAACCAATCTGGTTAAACCCAGCAGCATCAATTCTTACACTTGCACATTTTGTACACTTGCACAAAGTCAGGGATTAGAGTAACCAAATATACCAAGCAGTTGCCAATGATCATCAATTTCATATGTAGGTTGAAACAGAGTCATTAACTGAAACAGAAACAGCTGTGTAGGAGGTTTAAACTAGGAGAGGAACAGCCAAATTCTGCTACTGTGCTAGTAAGGTGAGATTGTGGAAGACAGTTTCATATCACAGATCGTGCACCATAGCAAGACTGAGCACAGGAACAAGGCACAAGGTAGTTATACCGTATCAACAAATTCTCTCCCAAGCAAAGCTTTCAAAGCAGATTGGGTTTAAGATGTGTTTTTCAAGCTCTTTTGAGCTCTTTTGAAAAAGCACAAAGAAACGGGCTATGTTGAAGATCATAGACACAGTGACAAGCCAAGAAAACGTAATGCAGCAGATGAAAGATAAATTATGCTTGCTTCCCCTCAACATCGGAAGATGTCCAGCAGTGCCATCAGCACAGAACTGGCGGAAACCAGTGGGACCCAGGAACAACCATTTACTGTCTAGGGATGAGCCGAACACCCCCCCCGAACAGGCAAAAAATTTGTTCAAACACGCGAACACCGTTAAAGTCTATGGGACACGAACATGAATAATCAAAAGTGCTAAGTTTAAAGGCTTATATGCAAGTCATTGTCATAAAAAGTGTTTGGGGACCTGGGTCCTGCCCCAGGGGACATGTATCAATGAAAAAAAAGTTTTAAAAACGGACTTTTTTTGGGAGCAGTGATTTTAATAATGCTTTAAGTAAAACAATAAAAGCAAAATATTCCTCGTACCTGGGGGGTGTCTATAGTATGCCTGTAAAGTGGTGCATGTTTCTCGTGTTTACAACAGTCCCTGCACAAAATAACATTTCTAAAGGAAAAAAGTTATTTAAAAGTACTTGCGGCTATAATGAATTGTTGGTCCCGGCAATACACATAAAAGTCATTGAAAAAAACGGCATGGGATCCCCCCACAGTCCATTACTAGGCCCTTTGGGTCTGGTATGAATATTAAGGGGAACCCCTCACCAAATTTTTTTTTTTAAATGGCGTGGGGGTCCCTCTCAAAATCCATCCCAGACCCTTCAGGTCTGGGATGGATTTTAAGGGGAACCCTGCGCCAAAATGAAAAAAAAATGGTGTGGGGGGCCCCCCAAAAATCCATACCAGACCCTTATCTGAGCACGCAAGCTGGCAGGCCACAGGAAAAGAGGGGGGATGAGAGAGCGCCTCCCTCCTGAACTGTACCAGGCCACATGCCCTCAACATGGGGAGGGTGCTTTGGGGCCCCCCAAAGCAACGTGTCCCCATGTTGATGGGGACAAGGGCCTTATACCCTCAACCCTTGCCTGGTGGTTGTGAGGGTCTGCGGGCGGGGGGCTTATCGGAATCTGGAAGCCCCCTTTAACAAGGGGACCCCTGGATCCCAGCCTCCCCCCTGTGTAAAATGGTAATGGTGTACAAATGTACCCCTACCATTTCACAAAAAAAGTGTGAAGATGGTAAAAATAACAAGACACGGCTTGGGGACAAGTCCTTTAGTAAAAAATAAAAAAATAAAACTGTGTCACGAAGTCTTCTTCTTCTTCTTCTCTTGCTCTGCCGACAGCCTGACAAAGAAAAAAAAAAACCTGCACACCGCCAGCGATCCGCCTCCATGGGAGGTACCCGCCATAATGACCATCCTCTCAGGTGACAGTTCTTTTATAACTGACGGCAGGGCCACACCGTGACATCGCCTGGTGACCCTGCCCCCCTGACGCACGGGGACATCCCTATGGCTTCCCAGTAGCATCAGAGGGGGCGGGGCCAGCAGCTACACTATGGGAGTTATTTACAAAAGGCAAATCCACTTTGCACCACAAGTGCACTGCAAATGCACTTGGAAGTGCAGTCGCTGTAGTTCTGAGGGGAAGTTCTGAAATGAGGGGAAGCTCTGCTGATTTTATCATCCAATCATGTACAAGCTAAAATGTTGTTTTTTATTTTCCTTGCATGTCCCCCTCAGATCTACAGTGACTGCACTTCCAAGTGCACTTTCAAGTACACTTGTAGTGCAAAGTGGATTTGCCTTTCGTAATAAAAAAACCCCTATGTGTAGCTGCTGACTTTTACCACTTGCCAACCGGGCCATAGCCGAATGACGGCTACAGCGAGGTCGGATAACTCTGGGAGGGCATACTATCATGACAGCGACCCTTTACCATGTGATTGCTCAGTCTAATGACGGAGCGATCAGTTGTAAACAAGCCGGTGCATGCCTGCTTCAGCTCTTCCCCTCTCTGTACCAATCGGTACAGTGTGAGAGGAGAGGAGAGAGATGGGGTGCAGCAGGGCTGTGGGCTGGACCTGTTGTGCCCACAGCGCTGATCTCTGCCCATTCTTGCCTCATCCCCATCCATACTCAGCCACCCCCATCCATGCTTAGCCATCCCATCCATGCTCAGCCATCCGCATTCAAAATCAGCCATTCCAATCCATACTCAGCCATCCACATCCATACTCAGCCATAGCCATCTATGCTCAGCCATTCCCATCTATACTCAGCCATTCCCATCCATACTCAGCTATCCCCATCCATACTTAGCCATCCCAATCCATGCTCAGCCACCCTCATTCATGCTCAGCCATCCCCATCCATACTCAGCCATCCTCATTCGTGCTCAGCCATTCCCATCCATACTCAGCCACCCCATCCATACTCAGCCATCCTCATTCATGCTCAGCCATCTTCATTCATGCTCATCCATCCCCATCCACGGCTCATCCATCCACATTCATGGCTCAGCCATCCCCATCCATGCTCAGCCATCCCCATCCACGGCTCAGCCATCCCCATCCACGGCTCAGCCATCCCCATCCACGGCTCAGCCATCCATATTTACGGCTAAATCATTCCCATACATCCACGGCTCATTCCTGCTTATCCATGGCTCATCCATCCCCATCCATGGTTCATTTATGCCCCATTCATGCTCATCCATGCCTCATCCATGCCACATTAGTTCTCATCCATGCCACATCCACACCACTACAGGGGCTCACAAAAGTGTAATTGGTGGTCAAATTAGATTTGAAATGTATGCCCCTAGAACACCTGATGGCGCTCCCTGCATGTTGGGCCTCTGTATGTGGCCTGGCTGTGGGAAAGTCCCACACATGTGGTATCGTCATACTCAGGAGGAGTAGCAGAATATATTTTATGGTGTAATTTTTGCTATGTACATGCTATGTGTTAGAAATATTGTATAAATGGACAGCTTTGTGTAAAAAAAAAAGTGTTTTCATTTCCTTTCCACATTTTCCAAAAACTTGTGGAAAAAAATGACATGTTCAAAAGACTCATTATGCCTCATAGATTATACGCTTGGATGTTTACTTTCCAAAATGGGGTAATTTGTTGGGCTTTTCCATTGTCCTGGCGCTCCAGGACCTTTAAAATTGCAAGAGGTAATCTAGAAATTATATGTGTAATTTATGCTCCTAGAACGCCTGATGGTGCTCCCTACATGTTGGGCCTCTGTATGTGTAAAAGTCTCACACATGTGGTATCGCCATACTCAGGAGGAGTAGCAGAATGTATTTTGGGGTTAGGGATGAGCTTCATGTTCGAGTCGAACCCATGTTCGACTCGAACATCGTCTGTTCACCGAATTGCGAACGATATGAGCCGTTCGCGTCAAATTCGTGTGTGCATCGCAGTGCATTGATGATTGGCCAAGCATGCACTATGACCCGCATGCTTGGACAATCACAGCGCCTTCTGAACAGAGAGCTGTAATTGGCCAAAGCCAAGGAGGCTTTGGCCAATTATGGCTCAGGGGATTTAGTAAACGGCCCACACTATATAAGGCCTCCTGCATGACGGCCCTGTGTAGTGTGTGTTCCAGCGTTGAGAGAGAGATAGATAGACAGAGAGACAGTGTCATTTGATTTAAGTTAGATCGATTAGGCAGGACAGTCAGTGAGTTAGCTGCACTTAGTGTATTGTGTATATATATGCATCCCATGTGTTGTATGTATATATATATATATATATATATATTTATATATATATATATATATATATATATATATATATATATATATATATATATATATACACTGTATTCAGTTTAGCTAGATCCGTTCCTGTTATCTTGCTTCTGACAGGCAGGCTTGTGTTGTTACAGTATTTACAGCTACCTGAAGAAAATTGCTGGTGTTCTTTTGAACTTATTAGTACCACAGTCAGGCAGCTAGACTATTTACAGTTAGTGTAGTGCGTCCTCCTCACAGTGTTCAGTTAAAGCTACAAGTTAGTTTAGTGAGACCTCTGCACAGTGTTCAGCTAAAGCTACAAGTTAGTGTAGTGCATCTTCTGAACAGTGTTCAGCTAAAGCTACAAGTTAGTGTAGTGAACAGTGTTCAGCTAAAGCTACAAGTTAGGGTAGTGCATCCTCCTCACAGTGTTCAGCTAAAGCTACAAGTTAGTGTAGTGCAACCTCTGCACAGTGTTCAGCTAAAGCTACAAGTTAGTGTAGTGTGTCCTCCTCACAGTGTTCAGCTAAAACTACAAGTTAGTGTAGTGCGACCTCTGCACAGTGTTCAGCTAAAGCTACAAGTTAAAGTAGTGTGTCCTCCTCACAGTGTTCAGCTAAAGCTACAAGTTAGTGTAGTGCACAGTGTTCAGCTAAAGCTACAAGTTAGTGTAGTGCGTCCTCCTCACAGTGTTCAGCTAAAGCTACAAGTTAGTGTAGTGCACAGTGTTCAGCTAAAGCTACAAGTTAGTGTAGTGCGTCCTCCTCACAGTGTTCAGCTAAAACTACAAGTTAGTGTAGTGCGACCTCTGCACAGTTTTCAGCTAAAGCTACAAGTTAGTGTAGTGCATCCTCTGAACAGTGTTCAGCTAAAGCTACAAGTTAGTGTAGTGCACAGTGTTCAGCTAAAGCTACAAGTTAGTGTAGTGTGTCCTCCTCACAGTGTTTAGCTAAAACTACAAGTTAGTGTAGTGCGACCTCTGCACAGTGTTCAGCTAAAGCTACAAGTTAGTGTAGTGCATCCTCTGAACAGTGTTCAGCTAAAGCTACAAGTTAGTGTAGTGCGTCCTCTGAACAGTGTTCAGCTAAAGCTACCTGTAGAAGGTTGGTGGTGTTTTCCTGATCCTATCACTACCACAGGCAGCTAAATAAGCTACAAGTTAGTTTTTTGCGACCTCTGCACAGTGTTCAGCTAAAGCTACCTGTAGAAGGTTGGTGGTGTTTTCCTGATCCTATTACTAACGCAGGCAGCTAAATAAGCTACAAGTTAGTGTAGTGCGTCCTCCTCACAGTGTTCAGCTAAAACTACAAGTTAGTGTAGTGCGACCTCTGCACAGTGTTCAGCTAAAGCTACAAGTTAGTGTAGTGCGTCCTCTGAACAGTGTTCAGCTAAAGCTACAAGTTAGTGTAGTGCATCCTCTGAACAGTGTTCAGCTAAAGCTACAAGCTAGTGTAGTGCACAGTGTTCAGCTAAAGCTACAAGTTAGTGTAGTGTGTCCTCCTCACAGTGTTTAGCTAAAACTACAAGTTAGTGTAGTGTGTCCTCTGAACAGTGTTCAGCTAAAGCTACCTGTAGAAGGTTGGTGGTGTTTTCCTGATCCTATCACTACCACTGGCAGCTAAATAAGCTACAAGTTAGTTTTTTGCGACCTCTGCACAGTGTTCAGCTAAAACTACCTGTAGAAGGTTGGTGGTGTTTTCCTGATTCTATCACTAACGCAGGCAGCTAAATAAGCTACAAGTTAGTGTAGTGTGTCCTCCTCACAGTGTTCAGCTAAAACTACAAGTTAGTGTAGTGCGACCTCTGCACAGTGTTCAGCTAAAGCTACCTGTAGAAGGTTGGTGGTGTTTTCCTGATCCTATCACTACCGCAGGCAGCTAAATAAGCTACATATTATTTTTTTTCGAGCTCTGCACAGTGTTCAGCTAAAGCTACCTGTAGAAGGTTGGTGGTGTTCTCATACTACAGGCAGGCAGTTGATTTTGCTAGCTGCAATATATATATATATATATATATATATATATATATCCCAGATTAGTGCAGCTACAGGCCATTGATATGTCTGGAAGGCCAACAAGGAGAGGCAGACAGTCACAAGCCAATAAAAGAGGGCAAGCAGGCTCTGTGTCTAGAGGCAACAGTGCTGGTCATGGAGACAGTGCATCCTCATCAGCACATGGCCGTGGGACACGCTTGGCCTTTTTTTCGGCAGCTGGCTGTGTTAAGCCGCAAAATGCAGAAGACTTGGTCGAGTGGATGACCAAGCTGTCCTCATCCTCCTCATCCTCTCTCACCCATGCTCAGCGTACTTTGTCTGGCAAAGCAGCTGCCAACGCGGCCTCTTCCCCCAGTTCAATGGCATCAATGACTCCTTCCCAAGCCCCACCATGTCCTCCTGAGGAGTCCCTCAAACTGTTTGACCACAGTGTTGTGTACATGCTCCAGGAGGATGCCCAGCGTTTAGAAGGCTCTGATGATGATACTGAGCTAGATGAAGGCAGTAACGTGAGCACGGACAGAGGGGGTGCCCAAGAAGGACAGCAATCTGGCAGTCATGCTCCCCCTGCTGCAGCATACTGCCAGGTCTGCTCCAGTGATGAGGAGGGAGGGGATGATGAGGTTACTGACTCAACATGGGTGCCTGATAGGAGAGAGGAGGAGGAGGAGGAGGCACATCACCAACGAGGCAGGATGCCCTCCAGGGGCCAGCCTAAGGGCAGCACACTGACTGCATCACACCGCAAAGCTCCACATGTGCAGGGCGCTGCTGTCTCTGCGCGTTATTCTAAAAGTTCTTTGGTGTGGGTCTCTTTTGACACAAGTGCATCAGATCGCACCGCTGCTATTTGCAACATATGTCTCAAGCGTATCTCGCGTGGCCAAAACATCTCCCGCTTGGGCACCACATGCTTGACCAGACATATGTTGACCTGCCATGCAGTTCGTTGGCAAGCGTATTTAAAGACCCACACCAAGAACAAAGAGGACCTCTCCTTGCTCCTCATCAGCTGAGATCTCCAACCCCACTATACCTTCAGTCCTCTCTGAGACCTGCACTGAGAGGAATGAAGGTGTATAATTAGGTGTGTCACAGCCAAGTACTTGTGGGCAATCTGCTTTCAGTACACCGACGTCAGATTGTACCAGGCAAATTTCCCTGCCCCAGCTGCTGCACCGCCGAAAGAAGTTCACCCCAGCCATCCACATGCCCAGCGGTTGAATGCTAGCTTGGCAAAATTGCTAGCACTTCAACTGCTACCTTTTCAGTTGGTAGACTCTTCCCCCTTATGTGAGTTTGTGGAATGTGCGGTTCCTCAGTGGCAGGTACCCAAACGTCACTTTTTCTCACGGAAAGCGATTCCGGCTCTCTACCAGCATGTGGAAGGCAATGTCCATGCCTCGCTGGACAGGGCGGTCAGTGGTAAGGTGCATATTACCACTGACTCATGGTCCAGCAGGCATGGACAGGGATGTTACCTAAGTTTCACGACGCATTGGGTCACTCTGCTGGCAGCTGGGAAGGATGCAGGACAAGGTGTAGTAGTGTTGGAGGTTGTTCCGCCACCACACCTCCAAAATGCCACTACTAATGATTGTGACACACTTCTCTCCTCCACCCCCTCCTCTTCTTCTTCCTCCATGGCCTCTTCCTGTGCTTTGTCCTCGGAACCAGCGGTGCTCCGTAGGCATTCAAGGGGCTACGCAAGTACGCAGGCCAAAAGATGCCATGCGGTGCTTGAGCTGGTGTGCTTGGGGTTCAGGAACCACACTGGGGCAGAGGTTCTGTCAGCTCTGCAGGGGCAGGTTCAGAGGTGGTTGATGCCACGCCAACTTAAGGCAGGAATGGTGGTTTGCGACAATGGCACCAACCTCCTCTCCGCCCTCCGACAGGAACAACTGACCCATGTGCCCTGTTTGGCTCACGTCCTTAACTTGGTGGTGCAGTGGTTCTTGGGCAGGTACCCGGGCTTACAGGATGTCCTGAGGCAGGCCAGGAAAGTCTGTGTGCATTTCCACCGGTCATATAATGCCAATGCTCAGCTGGTAGACCTCCAAAAGGAGTTTAACCTGCCCAAGAACCACCTAATCTGTGACATGCCCACCAGGTGGAACTCAATGTTAGCCATGCTGCACACGCAGCAGAGGGCCATCAATGAGTACCTGTGCAACTATGGCACCAGGACAGGGTCAGGGGAGCTTGTTTTTTTTCCCTACGCCAGTGGGCCATGATCAGGGATGCATGCACTGTCCTGTCCCATTTGAGGAGGCCACGAGGATGGTGAGCAGTGACAGTGCATGCATCAGTGACACTGTCCCCCTTGTCCACCTGTTGGAGCACACGCTGCGCGAAATAATGGACAGGGCACTTGAGGCAGAACAGAGGCAGGAAGAGGAGGACTTCCTTAGCTTCCAAGGCCCCCTTTATCCAGACAGTGTTCCTGCGTGCCTGCCAATCACACAGGAAGAGGAGGAGGAGGATTGTGTCAGTATGGAGGTGGAGTCTGGCACTCAGCATCAGCAATAGTCTTTAAGGGATCAGTCCCATGAAACACATGGACTTAAACGTGGCTGGGAGGAGGTGGCTGCGGACCATGTCGTCCTTAGTGACCCAGAGGACTCCGGACCGAATGTCTCAGCAAACCTACGCTGCATGGCCTCCCTGATCCTGCAAAGCCTGTGGAAGGATCCTCGTATTCCTGGTATCAAGGAGGGGGATCGTTACTGGCTGGCAACCCTCCTTGATCCACGTTACAAGAGTAAGGTTGCGGACCTTATCTTGCCGTCGCAGAGGGAGTAGAGGATGAAACATCTTCGGGAGGCCTTGCAGAAAGGTCTGTGCAATGCGTTCCCAGAGACTGAGAGGTTACAAACTCCTGTTTCTGGACAATGTGTTGCTGAGGCTTTGGTCAGTCAAAGAAGGAGCGGTGAAGAAGATGGCCGTCTGACCGATGCGTTCAGACAATTTTTTAGTCCGCAGCCCCAAGGTATGATCGGTTCCAGCAACCATCGCCAGCGTCTGTTTTACATGGTGCAGGAATACCTAGGGGCAAGATCTGACTTGGACACCTTTCCCACCGAAAATCCTCTGGGTTACTGGGTCTTGAGGATGGATCACTGGCCAGAGCTTGCACAGTATGCAATTGAGCTACTGGCCTGTCCTGCATCCAGCTTTCTTTCAGAACGCACATTCAGTGCTGCTGGAGGCTTTGTAACCGATCACAGGGTGCATCTGTCCACCAACTCGGTCGATCGATTGACCTTCATAAAAATGAATCAGTCTTGGATCACCACCAGCTACCAAGCACCTGATGCTGATGTAACCGAATATTTTTTTTTAAAATGTCAGATCCCTTCAAAGCCTGCCTATGCTGATGCTGAGTGACTATCCTGTTATGCTGAGTAATTATCCTCTTCATCCTCAATGATCATGCTGATAGCTTGTAAGAACATTTTTGGTTCCGGGTGCCGCCACCAGTGCCTAAGGCCCAATTTTTAAGCTGTTTAACAGGGGCATGTAATTACAATTTTTGATGCAATTCTTTGCAGCAGGGCTAGTTCCTGCGCTCCAACTAGAGTATCTGTGAGGGGTTGCAGTGTTGTGGCACCAGCACCAGTGCCTAAGGCCCAATTTTTCAGCCCCTGTTCAACAGGGACATGTAATTAGAATTCTTGATTGAATATTTCACAGCAGGGCACGTTTCTGTGCCCACCAAGATTAACTGTGAGGACTTACAGTGTTGTGGCACCAACACCACCACCACCACCAAAGGCCCTATTTTTCAGCCCCTGTTCAACAGGGGCATGTAATTACAATTCTTGATCTAATATTTCACAGCAGGACCCGTTCCAGTGCCCACCAAGAGTAACTGTGAGGACTTACAGTGTTGTGGCACCAGCATCACCACCACCATCACCAAAGGCCCAATTTTTCTGGCCCTGTTCAACAGGGGCAGGTAATTACAATTCTTGATCTAATATTTCACAGCAGGGCCCTGTGAAGGCTTACAGTGTTGAGGCCACAATAACACCTAAGGCACAAATTTCTGCTGAGTATATAGGGCAGGCCCCTATTTTCAAACATCCAACTTACAAATGACTCCTACTTGCAAACGGAAGGAGACAACAGGAAGTGAGATGACATCTACCCCATAGGAAGGGAAATTCTCTCCTGTAAGAGTTAATATGGGAAAAACTTTTCTCCTTTCCACTGATGCTTTATCCCCTATCCTTGTTTGACTAAAAATCCCAAATTTTCAAAAAACATTTGTCATTGGGACAAAAAGTGAGGTGAAATCTTCTGAAGAGGAGCACAGACAGCAAAACAAATGTCACAGGGGTGATAACCCTTCCCTATGTTTTCCAAAAAGCTTAAAAACTGATTTTTTGGCTGGAGCTACACTTTAAAAATGTACTAGTTCAAAATTACAAACAGATTCTACTTAACAACAAACCTACAGTCCCTGTCTTGTTTGCACCACCTGTATACTGCTGTTCAGAGTATATAGGTCCTGGGGGCCCCACGCCTTTCCTTTTTTTAATTTGGGTGCGGGGTTCCCCTTAATATCCATACAGGACCCAAAGGGCCTGGTAATGGACTGTAGGGTACCCATGCCGTTTGTCTCACTGATTTTCATCCATATTACCAGGACCCGACATTACATTAAAGCCGCAAGCAGTTTTAAATGACTTTTTTTCCTTTAAAAATGTCATTTTGTGCAGGGACTGTTCTAAGCACGGGAAACACGCGCCACGTTACAGGCATACTATAGACACACCCCAGGTACGATATTTAAAGGAATATTTCATTCATTTCAATATATCACTTTTTTTTTTTTACTTTAAGCATCATTAAAATCACTGCTCCCGAAAAAACGTCCGTTTTTAAATTTTTTTTTGCATTGATACATGTCCCCTGGGGCAGGACCCGGGTCCCCAAACCCTTTTTAGGACAATACCATGAAAATTAGCCTTTAAAATGAGCACTTTTGATTTCGAACGTTCGAGTCCCATAGACATCAATGGGATTCTAAGGTTCGTGACGAATTTTCGGAGCGTTCGCAGGTTCTGGTGTGAACCGAACCGGGGGGTGTTTGGCTCATCCCTATTTAGGGTGTAATTTCTGGTATGCATAAGCTGTGTGTGTGAAATAACCTGTTAATATGACAATTTTGTGGAAAAAAATCTTTATTTTGCAAAGAATTTGGGGAAAAAATTACAACTTTAAAAAACTCCCCATGCCTCTTACTAAATACCTTGGAATGTCTACGTTCCAAAAAGGGGTCATTTGGGGGGTATTTGTACTTTTCTGGCTTGTTAGGGTCTCAAGAAATGAGATAGGCCATCAGTACATCAGGTGATTGGCACCATAGCTTGTAGACTCTATAACTTTCACAAAGACCAAATAATATACACTAATTTATGTAATTTTTACCAAAGATATGTAGCAGTATAAATTTTGCCCAAAATTTATCAAGAGAAATTACTAATTTGCAAAATTGTATAACAGAAACAAAGAAAAAATTATTTTTTGACAACATTCCCGGTCTTTTTTCATTTATAGCGCAAAAAAACCCAGCAGTGATTAACCCCTTCACAACCGGCGCACACCGATGTACGTCGGCAGAATGGCATGGTTGGGAAAATGGGCGTACCCGTACGTCCCTTTAAATTTGCCGTCGTGCCATTGTGTGCATGCTGTCTGCAGCGCGAGCGCCGGCCAGGAGCTCCGTGAGTCAGGTCACAGGTCCCAAGGACTCGATCACCGCGGATACCCGCGATCGCCTCACAGAGAGGACGAACGGCGAGATGCTAATGTAAACAAGCATCTCCCCGTTCTGCCCAGTGACAGTGTCACTGATCTCTCCTCAATGTGATTGGGAGCAGAGATCAGTGACGTGTCACACGTAGCCACACCCCCCCACAGTTAGTAACACTCCCCAGGACATACTTAACCCCTCCCTAGCGCCCTAATGGTTAACCCCTTCACTGCCAGTGTCATTTACACAGGAATCAGTGCATTTGTATAGCACTGATTGATGTATAAATGACAATGATCCCAAAAATGTGAGAATCAAACCAGAGGAAGGGAATACAGGGATTATGGCGGTGCCAAGAGAAACACAATATATTCGATTTTAAAGTTAAAATTAATTTTTATTGTTTAACAAAATTCGTTTAAAAATGGACATCAAAATCACAAAAACATGGTGTGCATAATTACTAAAAACATATCTGTAGCAAGCTTTATGTCACTTGGCCTGAAAAGCGTAGCGGCCAATTCAGTGGGTAGGTATTTTAGATGCCCGACATGTTTCGCCAGTGATGGCTTCCTCAGGGACAGATTATTGATACCTAAAGCGCTACAGTACACTCTATAGAGAGAAATATAACAATCAATATACATGCTAAGACAGATGATACATTAAATGCAAAAAGAATATTAATGTACACATGTTTGCGAGCCGTCAGGGTAGACCAACCCACATCAACCAAATTATGCCACAGAAAAAGTCGGTAAAACTAAACGCCAATTTTGTGTTAGGATCCGTGATCATATTAAACCTCTATTTAAAGGGAAGACCTCCACTTCTGTCAATCGACATATAGCTCAGTACCATGACTCCAATCCCCATGTTGTGGGGTTTACAGCACTGGAACACATTCCTGCACACGTGAGGGGTGGAGATATAGACCAAAAACTTCTTCAATTAGAAACTAAGTGGATACATACTTTGAAAGCTACTATATATCCTGGGCTCAATGAAAATATTAGTTTCAAACCTTTTTTATAGGTAGATTCTCTTTGGGGGCTGATACAACTTACCTCATGAATTTTTCATATATTTCTTTTTTGTTTTCCCCTAGTTTTTGTATATATTCTTATTATTTTATTACATATTCTGCTTAGGCTTTTTCATACTCCTCCCCTTTTTGTTCTTCCCCACTTGTGAGATAGCCATGTTGGACTAGGATACAGCTTTTTTTGTCTTCATTCAATTTGCCATTTACTACTTATTTGATTGTATATGACATACACATATTCTGGATATATTCTTTTATTTACCATGATATATATACTACCTTACTAAGTGTATGCCTTGGTTATAACCACCTTGTCTGTAGTTGATGAATATCCTGTGCTATCATTTGATGTCGCTTTTTGCGAGCTGTCAGGGTGATTTGTGTGGGCACACCCCAGGGACCTAGCCCCCTTCTATTTTTTCTTCCTGTGTTCTGTCCTAGTCCTCATTCATGCCATGTGTGCAGGCGCTTCTTTGGGGCTTTATCTGTATCCCTGGTCTGTTTTCACTCACCTCCGCCTCCTTCATGCCCTGGTGGCACCCCTGCACTTCCGGATGTCTAGTCCCCTCCCCCTTTCTTCCAAAACCCCCCCTTTTTTTCCCCCCTCCCCCTTCCTTTCTTTCCCTCCCCTTCTCCCTCCGGCCCCCCCCCTCCCCTCCTCCCTTTCCTTCCAGCTTCTTAATTGCCCACAGGCCCCTGTATTTCACAGTGGTGGGTGTACACTCGGTCCGGTGCTTTTAGCCTCCTGCAATAGATACACCTTAGCTGCATGGACACCCAAGAGCACTGGATTTTCCTCTGCCCGCCTCAGCCACAGCACACTGGAAATTAATTCCATCTTCCAGGTATCACACTGCCAGTTGCGGCGTTCAGATACTGCGGGTTGTCTGTGATGTGTTTACACATCACCATAGACACCACCACAATGCTCTCTGGACCTTGTAGGCCTGAATAGAATTGCGATTGGCGCATGCGCAGTGGCTCCCTCTCGTGCGCTCACACGTGCGGTGAGGTCAGACGCCGCTCGTGTGTGGGGGGCATAAGAACGCCGGCATCCCAAGCCAGTACACACGCTAGGGATGTACAGGACACCGTTGTATTCACTGCCATCTGGTCCGGGAAGGTATTTTTTGTTGACCATCTGGGCATGAGGTAGTTGGTTTATCTTTTATAAGATTTATTCCATGCTGACAATATCTCTTGTCCTTCAGTTTGCCTGATCTGGCGCTCTAACCGACTGCAGGCTCTCTCTCAGCCCACTAATTCATTCCATATCTACTTAGTGGTGAGTGTTAAACTAACTCTGCTTATTATTGGTCTAGCCCATCTATTGACACACTCAATCTGCAATCTGCAACTGCACTGTCCTTTAGATAATATTATATGCCACAAATATTTTTCCTTTTTATTAATTTATAGAGATACTTTTTCTGCGGTTGTTGAACTTCCTTTAACACTGGTGACCTATCGGTGTCCTGTTATTCATTATAAAGAGTATTTTCTGTAAGTACATTCATTTAGAGACTATGTTAGTCCTATATTTTTCTTTAATTAATGGGGGGTCATAAGACCCCTCTAGAACCCATTATAATGAACTTATCTACAAACAATTGTACATTTTAGATATATACTCGGCCAGGCCTTTCCTATTGCTCCCTGCAGCTACCCATTGTGATCTTTGTTGGAGGCCTTGCTTTGGAGGTGTGTGGCACCTTTCCTAGTGATTTGCAGGTATATATTCTCTATCTTTTGAATGCCTGGTTGGGGGTTCCTGGGTATCTGGTGGTGTGGGGAGGTTTTCTGTGGCATAATTTGGTTGGTGTGGGTTGGTCTACCCTGACGGCTCGCAAACATGTGTACATTAATATTCTTTTTGTATTTAATGTATCATCTGTCTTAGCATGTATATTGATTGTTATATTTCTCTCTATAGAGTGTACTGTAGCGCTTTAGGTATCAATAATCTGTCTCTGAGGAAGCCATCACTGGCGAAACATGTCGGGCATCTGAAATACCTACCCACTGAATTGGCCGATACGCTTTTCAGGCCAAGTGACGTGAAGCTTGCTACAGATATGTTTTTAGTAATTATGCACACCATGTTTTTGTGATTTTGATGTCCATTTTTAAACGAATTTTGTTAAACAATAAAAATTAATTTTAACTTTAAAATCGAATATATTGTGTTTCTCTTGGCACCGCCATAATCCCTGTATTCCCTTCCTCTGGTTTGATTCTCACATTTTTGAGATGAGGTGCTGTATCACACTGAGGGCTGCCCAGCCACATAGTAAATTTTGATCCCAAAAATGTGTCAAAAATGTCCGATGTGTCTGCCATAATGTTGCAGTCATGATAAAAATTGCTGATTGCCGCCATTACTAGTAAAAAAAAAATTAATAATAAAAATGCCATAAAACTATCCCCTATTTTGTAAACGCTATAACTTTTGCGCAAACCAATCAATAAATGCTTATTGCGATTTTTTTTTAATCAAAAATATGTAGAATACGTATTGGCCTAAACTGAGGAAAAAAAATGTTTTTTTAAATATTTTTTGGGGATATTTATTATAGCAAAAAGTAAAAAATAATGCGTTTTTTTCAAAATTGACGTTATTTTTTTGTTTATAGCGCAAAAAAAAAAAACACAGAGGCGATAAAATACCACCAAAAGAAAACTCTATTTGTGGGGAAAAAAGGACGTCAATTTTGTTTGGGAGCCATGTCGCACAACTGCGCAATTGTCAGTTAAAGCGACACAGTGCCGAATCGCAAAAAGTGCTCTGGTCAGGAAGGGGGTAAATTCTTCAGGGGGTGAAGTGGTTAAATACCATCAAAAGAAAGCTCTATTTGTGTGAAAAAAGGACAAAAAATGTATATGGGTACAGTGTTGCATGACTGAGTAACTGTCATTTAAAATGTGAGAGCACTGAAAGCTGAAAATTGGTCTGGTTAGTAAGGGGGTTTAAGTGCCCAGTGGGCAAGTGGTTAATGTTAGGACACTGTTTCCATCGGCTCTCAGGTGCTGCCGCCGCCATTGTCTGTAATGGAAACCGGCAGTGGAGACTTGCGGCTTCAAAGCCGGTTCCCTACTGCGCATGCGCAAACTTCTGAGTGATCATGCCGTGGCACGATCTCCTAGGCGTGGGGACAGGTACCTGTCGAAAATAGGCACCCGCCCCCCCCGAAAGGTGCCAAATGTGGCATGGGGGGAGTCAGATAAGTGGAGCTTCCACTTTTGGGTGGAACTCCGCTTTCATTTGAAAAACATCTGTACTTAAAGTTTCCTCTTTGCCAAACTGCACCCACACATTCCTGTCAATCTCACCAATGAAGTCCAAATGCAGGTTCCTGTGATGGGGGGCAACAATGCTGCAATGCCCCTGAAGTCAATGCAGCTTTGTCCCTCATACAGTCAGTTGCCGCTTGCAGATGCATAAACCTGTAGCTTGTAAATTAACAGTTGGACGCACATAGTCATGCCCACTGCCTACCAGATTGGCAGAACTGACTGTACTACTGACACCCTCCCACTGTGAGCTGCAGTGTCTCAGAGGTGGAGCATGTGAGACACAAATAAAGGAGGATTTGGCTGACTTTTTAATTTAAGGCTCTTGCATAGTAAAGGAATTTGGGGTTTGTTTGACTGTCACACAAGAGCCTGTAGAAGCACTTTAACCTACCAATATGTACCAGTAAGTTTAAAAGGAAATGTAAAAAACCTGCAGGAAACACGTCCAGAGGAGGACTAAAAACACTTTTATAAAATTTGGTCCAATACTATACATATTTCCTGAATCCCAACATTCTGCCTATTATTTGTTAGCGATATTAGCCGCCTAAACCCATTTCTTTCTTTTTTTTTAAGTAATCTACTGAGTCAGCTACATAAACATCCCTGGTGGGATTTCACTCAGGAACTTAGTGCTGCAAGTAATCACTGCTAAACCTTTCACCCATTATTTCTTACATTTAAGGCAAGCCTGTCACATTGGAAATATGATTACTGTGTTATAGTATTGTCTGAAACAAGGTAGAAATTGATTTAACTTTCTCTTTAAATGTATACTGCCATTTTCATGTAATCAGTAGAAGAAAAACATCTCTGTAGGCACCTTCTGTTTAAAGTGATCCAGACACTATGATACCTTTTACTTTTATTAGCCAGAAATGCTTCTTCTGTGCTCCTTGAAGGTTTATTTTCCATTGTTACTAGGGCCTGAGTGTTTTAGGTCCAGTTCACACCAGGATTGCATAGGAACACATGCCAATTCCCATACAAATCCCATGAATGAGCTGCCAATCACAGCGATATGCAGAACGAGTAGTGCATGCAATGCTTTTAAAGATGCACCGCACCATGTGATTTGGTGCCCCCAAATGCACTGCATTTCCGATCTACATTTGGGTTGCTGTTAACATTACATTGGCACCCCCATGTAGATCGCAATGGTAGTGCATTTAAATGCAATATGGGAAAGGTGGGGTTTTTTTGCATCTTGTTGTGTCCTTAAACTGCTCTTTTTTATGCTTATCTTCCGTAGTTTTCTAAGAACATCTATTTATTCGAGTGCAGGGCCCCTATAATCTTTTCTGTGCAGCATGCCCGACAATGCACAGACTTTCCTGAATCTTCCCTTCCAGCCAGTGTGCTCCCTATATACAGTGCATACGGAAAGTATTCACAGTGCTTCACTTTTTCCACATTTTGTTATGTTACAGCCTTATTCCAAAATGGATTAAATTCATTATTTTCCTCAAAATTCTACAAACAATACCCCATAATGACAATGTAAAACAAGTTTGTTTCAAATCTTTGCAAATCACATGCACATAAATATTGACAGCCTTTGCCATGACACTTAAAATTGAGCTTAGATGCATCCTGTTTCCACTGATCATCCTTGAGATGTTTCTACAACTTGATTGGAGTCCACTGTGGTAAATTCAGTTGATTGGACATGATTTGGAAAGGCACACACTTGTCTATAGAAGGACCCACAGTTAGCAGTGCATGTCAGGGCACAAACCAAGCCATGAAGTACAAGAAATTGTCTGTAGACCTCAGGATTGTATGGAGGCATAGATCTGGGGAAGCATACAAAAAAATTTCTGCAGCATTGAAGGTCCCAATAAGCACAGTGGCCTCCACCATCACCTGTCAATGGAAGAAGTTTGAAACCATTAGGACTCTACCTAAAGTGGACTGCCCGGCCAAAATGAACAATCAGGGGAGAAGGGCCTTAGTCGGGGAGGTGACCAAGAACCCGATGGTCACTCTGACAGAGCTCCAGCATTTCTCTGTGGAGAGAGGAGAACCTTCCAGAAGAACAACCATCTCTGCAGCACTCCACCAATCAGGCCTGTATGTTAGAGTGACCAGACTGAATCCACTCTAAAAAGCACATGACAGTCTGCCTGGAGTTTGCCAAAAGGCACCTGAAGGACTCGCAGACCATGAGAAACAAAATTCTCTGGTCTGATGAAACACAGATTGAACTCTTTGGCCTGAATGGCAAGCGTCATGTCTGGAGGAAACCAAGCACCGTTTATAGACATGTGCATTCGTTTTCGTCCGAATGCATTTTCGTCCGAATTTCAGGTATTTTCGTTATCGTTTTGACAAACGATAACGAAAGTGCAGAATCCGAAAAACTAAAGATCCGACATAAACAAATGCTTTATTTTCGTTTTCGTTGCTACAACAGTTCGATATAGATAGGAGATTCGACATGATGATGACAATAACAATCTGTGTCCATCAAACCTGTGGTAGAATGTGCCTAACCTTAACTCTATTAGTCCAAGATTATTCTACATAGAGAGAAAAGATTCTAAGTAGGGGAGAAAAGATTCGACGTAGGGGAGAAAAGATTCGACGTAGGGGAGAAAAGATAAATAAAAATAATGATGATGATGAATGTTATTGGCTGATTGTAACCAAAGAGGGGGAGCAGTAAAATAGCTAGAACTAAGTACACACGTACTTTGGCTTATGGTGTCTGTTGAAAGTTCTAAGAAGATTCGACGGGCAGGTAAACTATACGGCCTCGTGCAGTTTAGCTGCTCCATCGAATCTTCTTTGAACATTCGACAGACACCATAAGCCTTCAATGACAGATTCAACCTTAATTTTCAGACGAATGCAATTTTTAATGAAAAACGAAATAAATAAAACCGAATTTCGGGAGTAACTAAATAAATTTATTTTTCGGACAAAAACGAAATTCCGAACGAAATATTTCAGTGTGCACATGTCTAAGTCCGTTTATCACCTGGCCAATACTATCCCTACAGTGAAGCATGGTGGTGGCAGAATCATGCTGTGGGGATGTTTTTCAGTGGAAGGGACTGGGAGACTAATCAGGATTGAGGGGACAGATGAATGCAGCAATATACAGAGACATCCTTGATCAAAACCTGCTCTAGAGCGCTCTGAACCTCAGACTGGGCTGAAGGTTCATCTTCCAACAGGACAATGATCCTAAGCACACAGCCAAGATAACAAAGGAATGGATATGGGACCACTCTGTGAATGTTCTTGAGTGGCCTAGCCAGAGTCCAGACATGAACCCGGCTGAACGTCTCTGGAAAGATCTGAAAATGGCTGTGCACGATGCTTCCAATCCAGCCTGATGGAGCTTAAAAGGTCCTGCAAAGAAGAATGGGAGAAAATACCCAAAATAGGTGTGCCAAGCTTGTAGTACTTAAAAAGACTTAAGGCTGTAATTGGTGCCAAAGGTGCTTCAACAAAGTATTGAGCTGTGAATACTTATGTACATATGATTTTTTTTTGTTTGTTATTTTTCAATAAATTTGCAAAGATTTCAAAACAAACTTTTTTCACGTTGTCATTATGGGGTATTGTTTGTAGAATTTTGAGGAAAATAAATCATTTTGGAATAAGGCTGTAACATAACAAAATATGGAAAAAGTGAATCACTGTAAATGCTTTTCGAATGCACGGTATGTGTAAAAGACTCCTTTCATTTTAATGGAAGGCCAATCAATTTTACAGGACTTCCACTGAAAGTGCATGTATCTCCACTTTTGCTGGGAAAAATCAAGACTCCACTGCTTCTTTATAAACACTGCAAGGATTTCAGCAAATTCTGAAACAGTATTAAACCCAAAACCAAAAAAGGATTATAGTGGTGAGCCGTAACTTTACATGTGTTTGGCCCCATACACACTATTAGATTTTCTGCAGATTTTTGCCTTCAGATTTACCAAAACCATGTAGTACAAGGTCCTGCCTGATTGCATACAAATTGAAACTCCTAAGATTTGACCTCATATTATATAGTTTTGGTAAATCTGAAGACAAAAATCTGCAGAAAATCGAATAGTGTGTATAGGGGCTAAGTGCTATATACATCACATTACTTTCTCTAACTATCTCATACTCTAACAACCTGCATGTGTCAAACCCCGAACTTTCCTGCAATCACTTAAGCTGGCCATACATTATACAATTTTATTGTTCAATTTACTTTAGATTTACCTTCAACTACAGTATCTCACAAAAGTGAGTACACCCCTCACATTTTTGTAAATATTTTATTATATCTTTTTATGTGACAACACTGAATAAATTACACTTTGCTACAATGTAAAGTAGTGAGTGTACAGCTTGTATAACAGTGTAAATTTGCTGTCCCCTCAAAATAACTCAACACACAGCCATTAATGTCTAAACCGCTGTCAACAAACATGAGTACACCCCTAAGTGAAAATTTCCAAATCGGGCCCAAAGTGTCAGTATTTTGTGTGGCCACCTTTATTTTCCAACAATGCCTTAACCATCTTGGGCATGGAGTTCACCAGAGCTTCACAGGTTGCCACTGGAGTCCTCTTCCACTCCTTCATGATGATATCACAGAGCTGGTGGATGTTAGAGACCTTGAGCTCCTCCACCTTCCATTTGAGGTTGCCCCACAGATGCTCAATAGGGTTTAGGTCTAGAGACATGCTTGATCAGTTCATCACATTTACCCTCAGCTTCTTTAGCAAGGCATTGGTCATCTTGGAGGTGTGTTTGAGGGTCATTATCATGTTGGAATACTGCCCTGCGGCCCGGTCTCCGAAGGGAGGAGATCATGCTCTGCTTCAGTATGTCACAGTACATGTTGGCATTCATGGTTCCATCAATGAACTGTAGCTCCCCAGTGCCGGCAGCACTCATGCAGCCCCAGACCATGATACTCCCACCACCATGCTTGACTGTAGGCAAGACACCCTTGCCTTTGTACTCCTCACCTGGTTGCCGCCACAAATGCTTGACACCATCTCAACCAAATAATTTTATCTTGGTCTCATCAGACCACAGGACATGGTTCCAGTAATCCATTTCCTTAGTCTGCTTGTCTTCAGAAAACTGTTTGCGGGCTTTCTTGTGCATCATCTTTAGAAGAGGCTTCCTTCTGGGATGACAGCCATGCAGACCAATTTGAAAAAAGTGTGTGGCCTATTTCCCAAAGACAACCTCTGGATATGACGCTGAGCACGTGCACTCAACTACTTTGGTTGACCATGGCGAGGCCTGTTCTGAGTGGAATCTGTCCTGTTAAACCACTGTATGGTCTTGGCCACCATGCTGCAGCTCAGTTTCAGGGTCTTGGCAATCTTCTTATAGCCTAGGCCATCTTTATGTAGAGCAATAATTCTTCTTTTCAGATCCTCAGAGAGTTCTTTGCCATGAGGTGCCATGTTGAACTTCCAGTGAGCAGTATGAGAGAGTGAGAGTGATAACATCAAATTTAACAACCTGCTCCCCATTCACACCTGACACCTGAGTAACACTAATGAGTCACATGACACCGGGTTGGGAAAATGGCTAATTGGGCCCAATTTGGACATTTTCACTTAGGGGTTTACTCACGTTTGTTGACAGCGGTTTAGACATTTATTTATTTAAGTAACAATAAAGCTGAGTATTTTTGCAATTTACCCAACTGATCCTCTTATTGAGACTATCTTGTGGATCTCTTATCCTCTTTTTTTGCATGTGTTTTGAGTCTTGAGGATCACACCCGACCCAGAGACCCATAGGGGATGTTTCGGATTACACTGCACAGGGTGTTTGTCTCTATTTACCTTCACCCTTCCCTTTACACCGAGTGAGATGCAGCAGGGGAACTTTATTCTTTTGTGTTTATTTATATCAGGGCACAGGTATGGCTTTATGACAAAGGAGCTCTGCATACAATAAATAAGCAATCTTCCTCCTCAAATGTCCCTCTTCTAGCTCAGGTGTACAGATCTGTATAAATGAATGTAATATTTAACTATAAAAATTTTTGTGTTTTGCAATAAACTATTTAATAATTTTCAGATTAATAAATTGATTCCTAATAAATACTAAGAGCTCTTTTACACAAGCGGGCAGTAGATGCAGGCAGCAGAACTGCAGCTTTACCACTCCAAATCCACCCATTTAACCATTTCAGCCCTTGAAGGTTTACACCCCCTCGCTTATTAACCAGGCCATTCTTTGCGATACAGCACTGCATTGCTTTAACTGAAAATTGCGCGGTCGTGCGACGCTGTACCCAAATAAAATTGATGTTCTTTTTTTCCCACAAATCGAGCTTTCTTTTGCTGGTATTTTATCACCTCTGTGGTTTTTATTTTTTGCGCTATAAACAAAAAAGTGACAATTTTGAAAAAAAAATATATTTTTTTACTTTTCTACCATAAAACATACTCAATAAAAAAATGCAAAAAAATCAAATTTCTACATCAATTTAGGCCAGTAAGTGTTCTGCTACATATTTTTGGTAAAAAAAAAACCAATAAGCGTATATTGATTGGTTTGCGCAAAAGTTATTGCGTCTACAAACTATGGGATACATTTATGGACTTTTTATTTATTTTTATTTTTTTATTACTAGTAATGGTGGTGATCAGTGATTTTTAGTGGGACTGCGACTTTTTGGGGACCAGTGACACTAATACAGTGATCAGTGCTAAAAAAATGTACTGTTAACATCAGGGGCGATCAAAGGGTTAAATGTGTTCCCTGGGAGAGCTTGATAACTGTGTGGGGGAATGCTCTGACTGGGGGAAGACAGAGATTTGTGTTCCTGCTTAGCAGAAACACAAGATCTCCATCTTGCCCTCTGGCAGAATGGCGATCTGCCTTGTTTACATAGGCAGACCGCCGTTCTGCCTCTCTCACGAACGATCATGGGGTGCCGGAAAACATCAGGTCCGCCAGCCTCGCTGATTGTTTCTTGCTGCAAAAAGGGATCTGACCCGAAGTAGCGAACAGATAAGGTATGCCACATCCCATAATATAGAAAATGTTTCTTGCTGTGTCCAATCACAGTGGGAGCAGGTCATCTGCGGCGCCCCAGACCCTTTGCACGAAGTCACGTACAGACACGTAATTTCTCACAATAGAGCCGTCCTGCCGCAGTGTATATGCATGGGGTGGTCCAGAAGTGGTTAACGTAAACCTTCACTTTGTAAAACAACAATTCAGTTTAAGCACTTGCCGATCAGCTCAGGTTGGTTCCTTCCTGCGAATCGCTACATGAGATGTAGGCTCCTTTAAGATCCATAGCAGGCGCGCGCGGATGCATGGCGGGGGACCCGATGCGCATGGCCAGCGGCTGCGATCGCGGGCATAAGAGCCAGAAAGGGGGTCTGTCCATGTAAACACACAAATCCCTATTCTGACAGGGGAGGGGAGACAGATGTGTTGTTCCTAGTAATTAGGAACAGCGATATGTCTCCTCCTCTAGTCAGTCCCATCCCCCCACTGTTAGAAACACTCATGAGGGAACACATTTAACCCCTTGTTCGCCCCTAGTGTTAACCCCTTCCCTGCCAGTGACATTTATACAGTAATCAGTGGCTCTCTTTAGCTCTAATCACTGTATAAATGTCAATGGTCCCAAAAAAGTGTCAAAAGTGTCCGATCTGTCTGCCGCAATGTCGCAGTCTCGCCAAATCACCACCATTACTAGTAAAAAAAAAATAATAATAAAAATGCCATAAATCTATTCCCGATTTTGTAGATGCTATAACTTTTGTGCAAACCAATTATTATACACTTATTGCAATTTTTTTAACCAAAAATATGTAGAAGGATACATATTGACCTAAGCTGATGAACAAATTAGTTTAAAAAAAAATGGGATATTTAGTAAAGTTTAAAATATAGTTTAAAATATATATTTTTTTTTTCAAAATTGCCGGTCTTTTTATGTTTATAGCACAAAAAATAAACACCGCAGAGGTGATCAAATACCACCAAAAGAAGCTCTATTTGTGGGAAAAAAAGGACGTTGATTTTACATGGGTACAGCGTTGCATGACCGCTGCACAATTGTCAGTTAAAGAGACGCAATGCTTTATCGCACAAAATGGCCTGGTAATTAAGGGGGGAAATCTTCCGGGGCTGAAGTGGTTAACCTAGAAATTAATGTAAAACATTTGTGTATAGATAAAAACAAAACATTATAAATAACTGTTTTCCCTTTTTTATAACAGATCACATTCCCTCTGTTGTCAGCTGCGTACGGCGTTCCCAACACAGAAAAAAATTGACCATGCTGTGCCCTCATGCTATTGTGGTCAGCTTTTAATAGTAAAACCGATGGACTGGCAGGAACACCAGGGATATCACCATGGGCATTCGCAGTCCCTAGGATGAGTCATGGATAATAACCGACAGGCCCTCTTATCAAACCCAGCAAAACTATAGCAGTGATCCCTCCGGCTGGACAATCGCTCACTCTGGGTTCCCCGGGGCTGATTCTGGTCAGTAGTGTAGCATGTCTGTACCCTGGAAGTGGCTCATTCTTTCTCTGGTGGCGTTGGGTAGCGTGGCTCTCTCTCTGGTGGTGCTGGGTAGTGTGGCTGTCTCTGGTGGTGCTGGGTAGAGTGTCTCTCTCTGCTGGCATTGGGTAGAGTGTCTATCTCTGGTGGGGCTGGGTAGCGTGGCTCTCTCTGGTGGGGCTGGGTAGCTTGGCTCTCTCTGGTGGCACTGGGTAGCGTGGTTCTCTCTCTGGTTGTGCTGGGCAGCGTGGCTCTCTCTCTGGTGGTGCTGGACAGTGTAGCTCTCTCAGGTAAATCGGGGCAGTGTGGCTCTCTCTCTGGTGGCGCTGGGCAGCGTGGCTCTCTCTCTCTTTTGCTTCCGCCTTTTTGTCCTGTAGCACTCACTCCCTCAGCTTTTTTCCAGGCTGCAGTCTCTCAATCTTTCTCTTAATTGAGCTGTAGCCTCCTTCCTGTGGAAAATGGGGTTGCCAATCTTCAGGACTACATGTCCCATGATGCTCTCCTCTCCTAGTCTCCTTTGATTGTCCGTCAGTTATAGCCAATGGGGAGAGAACGGAGCAGGCAGGAAGCTGGGCGGGGAACCTGGTGAGAGCCGCCGTCTCTTCTCCCTGACAGGAGAAAGGAGGGGCGAGCTACAGCTCGCCTTTCTGCTGAGTTGGACTGAGCAGGGAAAAGAGGCCCCAGTCACACTGCACTGATGGGGGGGCTTGACAGCACCAGTAACAGCAACAGTAACTCAAATATCCACTCATTACATCCAAGGTATTCAGAATACCATCTCTGAATGCACAACACATCAAACCTTGAGTGTAGGTTCACACATATGCGATCTCAGACATCGCATTTGATTCGCACCCACACCACAGGTGTCGATCACATGCGATGTCTGTGCGATGCGAGTTTAGCCATACAGTTGTATGGATGAACTTGCATTAGATTTGCAGAAAAAAAAGAGCAGGGACTTCTTTTCCCCGCACTGAAATCGGATCGCATGGGTGTTCTCACCTATGCAATCGGGTTCCTGTGCGAGTTCACATTTCGCACTGCGATCTGTGAACTGATCTGGGGGTGTAATTATGTATTGACACCCGCAGCGGTTCACAGAGGGAAGAGTGAACTGCAGGAGAGATGCGGGAACCGGCACTGGAATTGGGCTGGTTCACGCATCGTATAAGTGTGAACCTAGGCTAAAGCAGATGGGCTACAGCAGCAGAAGTCCTTAAAGGGTGCCACTCCTGTCAGCTAAGAACAGGAAACTGATTATCCAATTCGCACAGGTTCACCAAAATTGGACAATAGAAGATTGGAAAAATGTTGCCTGGTCTGATGAGTCTTAATTTTAGCTGCGACATTCAGATGGTAGGATCAGGATGTGGCGTAAACAACATCAACGGTTAAGGCTGGTGGCTTAATGGTGTGGGGGATCTTTGCTTGGCACACTTTGGGCCCTCTAGTACCAACTAAACATTGTTTAAATGTCACGGCCTACCTGAGTATTGTTGCTGACCATGTCCATTCCCTTTATGACTACAGTGTACCCATCTTCTGATGGCTCCTCCCAGCACGATAATACACCAGGTCACAAAGCCCAAATCATCTACCCACTGGTTTCTTGAACATGACAAAGGTCACTGTACTCCAGTGGCCTCCACAGTCACCAGATCTCAATCCAATAGAGCACCTTTGGAATGTGGTGGAATGGGAGATTCACATCATGGATGTGCAGCCGACAAATCTACAGCAACTTCTTGATGCTATCATGTCAATATGGACCAAAATCTCTGAGGAATGCTTCCAACATCTTGTTGAATCTATGCCACAAAGAATTAAGGTAGTTCTGAAGGCAAAAGCGGGTCCAACCCGATACTAGCAAGGTGTACCTAATAAAGTGGCCAGTGAGTGTACATTTCTCTGCTTCCTCCAGCACTCACTTACTTGCAGATCTCCAGCTGTGTTGCAATTTGGTAGAGAAGGCCTATTACAGGCAGAGACTTGCAGCCCCTATTCTTGAAGATGAGGTGACACAGCTCACACTTTGCCAGCATTTCCTCTCTGTGGTCACTGATCCCAGCACCACCTCTTGAGCCACTGCCAAACTGCCTGGCTGCAGCTGCCCTTTTCACTAGCCCTCCTGGCTAACTTCTCCACAGTCCTTCTAGACTGACACTCTCTCCACAGTCCTCAAAGACTGAACATTCACCAGCCCACCCAGCTGACTTCCCAGGAGATCTCCCGGATGTGCAGACCTCCTCCCGCTGTCCTCTCAATTGCTCCCGTGCCTCCAGGAAGAGTTTCCTGCACGTGTTGTGGGGGATCCTTCCATAACACGAGCCCCAGACCCAAGATCACACCCCACCCCAGACTAGAGGGCACCCAGCAAGGGTCTCCGACAGCCTCCTCAGTGCTCCATCCTCATCATCCACTTGACTGCCCCTGCTGGCATGGCCCATGTCTATTTATGAGTTGAGTCTGCCCCCTTCCAGCCCAATTGCTGGGGATTGGCCAGGGTCCTCATAAATATGCATGACAGCCCATCCTAGCTTCCACCCACTACATCTGGAAGATTCTCCAAGGTTCCAGAAACAGAGGAGGCATCGGAAGAACTGTCAGATGAGTCCTGAAGCCTTCATGAGTCGCTCAAATCTGAACCAGATTCAGCCCAGGCCTCACTCTGAGTCAAGCCAATTTACCTACACTAGCAACTAAACTATATACATCTAGCACACTGGCTAGAGAGTGCTACATTATTACAATGCTAATTAATTAAATTAAAGTGTATGCTGTGACCCTAGAACAATAATAATAATTATTACTATTGAAGCTGCTACTGAAGGATAATTTTAGGGAAAAATAGGCCAAAGCTGGATGTTAACCACTTGCCTCCCACCATATAGCAATATGATGCCGGCAAAGTAATTGCGATATCATGACCAGACGTCATATGACGTCGCCAGGATAACAAGCCGCTGCATGCCCCAGCCAATCGGCTGCTCCTCTGATAGGGGGGGTCTGTGCTGATTGATTATCAGCACTGTCCCCCCGAGAATGCCCACACTGGACCACCAGGGATGCCACCAGGACCACCAGCGATGCCCACCACTAGTCACCACCAGGTATGCCATCCATGGCCACCAGGGATGCCAATTAGTGCCCACAATGGATGCCAATTAGTGCCCACAATGGATGTCAATTAGTGCCAAACAATAATGCCTGCCAATCAGTGATGCCCATCAGTACCATCCATTACTGTACATCAGTGCCACCTATCAGTGCCCATCCATGCCACCTATCAGTGCCCATCCGTGCCGCCTATCAGTGCCCATCAGTGCCACCTTTCAGTGCCCATCAGTGCTGCCTTTCAGTGACCATCAGTGCTGCCTTTTAGTGCCTATAAGTGCCGCCTATCAGTGCCCCATCAGTGCCGCTTATTAGTGCCCATCATCAGTGCCATCTCATCAGTGCCACCTCATCAGTGCCCATCAGTGCCGCTTTATCAGTGCCCGTCAGTGCAGCCCCATCATTGCCCATCAGTGAAGGAGAAAACTCACTTATTTACAAAGTTTTGTAACAGAAACAAAAAAAATTTTTTTTTTCAAAATGTTCGGTCTTTTTTTTTATTTGTTTACCAGAAAATAAAAACCCCAGAGGTGATAAAATACCACCAAAAGAAAGCTCTATTTGTGGGAACAAATTGATAAAAATGTTTTTTAGGTACAGTGTAGAAGATGAAAATTGGCTTGGGCAGGAAGGTGTATAAGTATCTGGTATTGAAGTGGTTAACAAACACACTTTCAATTTGCTCCATTAAGGTTGTCTAGTTTCGGTGATAGGTGACACTTTTATTTTAAATTTCCATTTCTATGTCGCAAATTATAAGCCCCCGAACTCAGTTCCCATAAACAAATGACTCAAGAGAGAGCATGGAGTGAAAACTGATAGATTACTACACAATGCGATTCCTATTTCATGCACAGGCAAATTACTTCTATTTTTTAATACAGAGTATGCACACAAATCATAATCAAGTTTAACTTCTGCATGCATTGTTTATCCTGTTCAAGGTTGCAGTTGCTGAAGGATATTTTATTTTCGTCGCTCTCATAATAACCATATGCTTTGCTGGTTGGTTGAAAATCAATATTTTATCATCTACAGCTTATAATTCTTTGGAGTACAATCCTTTTACAGTTGATCTGGTTTAGTAATTTAATACGTGCTCACGTGTGGGAGTAAATAACTTTTCGACATCCGCAATGCATTTGTTTGGGATCAGAAAGTAAAAGCAGTATGCTTTGCTTTATGTCATAAAAATATGGCATTAACACAATATAAAACCCTAACAGAAGAATAAGAATGTTAGATCACTTAGAACATAAAATGTATTTTAAAACTTGAAGGAATCCAGTTAGGGACGTTTTTTACAGGGCCATAGAGCAAGAAACTTGTTGAACTTCTGAAAAAACTCAAGACATGAAAGCTGACCTTGCTGGGCAAAATGACTTTCTAACTGTATAATGTGCTTTGTAACGAAACATAAAATGTGTAGAAACATTACCCATGTTTTCCTTATGAAACCCACTGTGTGTTGAGATTCCTCCTGACAATACTAAGAAATAAATTGTGTTATCTTTCTGGTTTATAGGTCCTTTGATGTGTTCCTCCTCCACAGCTCTGGCTCCTCACAAAGCATTGCACTACATATAATGTGTTTAAGCATGTTTTTACAAAAAAGGATGTAGGATGGGGTCAAGGAAAACATTCTGCGTGTCCACCTCTGGATAATCTTTAAATAAAAAATAAATAAATAAATATATATATATATATATATATATATATATATATATATATGCACATTATCTCACGAAAGTGAGTACACCCCTTACATTTTTGTAAATATTTTATTATATCTTTTCATGTGACAACACTGAAGAAATGACACTTTGCTACAATGTAAAGTGGTGAGTGTACAGCTTGTATAACAGTGTAAATTTGCTGTCCCCTCAAAATAACTCAACACACAGCTATTAATGTCTAAACTACTGGCAACAAAAGTTAGTACACCCCTAAGTGAAAATGTCCACATTGGGCCCAACTAGCCATTTTCCCTCCCCCGGTGTCATGTGATTCGTTAGTGTTACAAGGTCTCAGGTGTGAATGGGGAGCAGGTGTGTTGAATTTGGTGTTATCGCTCTCACTCTCTCATACGGGTCACTTCAAGTTCAACATGGCACCTCTTGAAAAATAACTCTCTGAGGATCTGAAAAAAGGAATTGTTGCTCTACATAAAGATGGCCTAGGGTATAAGAAGATTGCCATAACCCTGAAACTGAGCTGCAGGACGGGGGCCAAGACGATACAGCGGTTTAACAGGACAGGTTCCACTGAGAACAGGCCTCACCATGGTCAACCAAAGAATTTGAGTGCACATGCTCAGCGTCATATCCAGAGGTTGTCTTTGGGAAATAGATGTATGAGTGCTGCCAGCATTGCTGCAGAGGTTGAAGGGGTGGGGGTTCAGCCTGTCAGTGCTCAGACCATACACCGCACACTGCATCAAATTGGTCTGCAAGGCTGTCATCCCAGAAGAAAGCCTCTTCTAAAGATGATGCACAAGAAAGGCTGCAAACAGTTTGCTGAAGACAAGCAGAATAAGGATTGGATTACTGGAACCAGGTGAGGAGTACAAAGACAAATGTATCTTGCCTACAATCAAGCATGGTGGTGGGAGTATCATGGTCTGGCGCTGCATGAATGCTGCCGACACTGGGGAGCTACAGTTCATTGAGGGAACCATGAATGCCAACATGTACTGTGACATACTGAATCAGAGAATGATCCCCTCCCTTCAGGGACTGGGCTACAGGGCAGTATTCCGACATGATAACGACCCCAAACACACCTCCAAGACGACCACTGGCTTGCTAAAGAAGCTGAGTGTAAAGGTGATGGACTGGCCAAGCATGTCTCCAGACCTAAAGCTTATTGAGCATCTGTGGGGCATCCTCAAACAGAAGGTGGAGGAGCACACGGTCTCTAACATCCACCAGCTCCGTGATGCCATTATGGAGGAGTGGAAGAGGACTCCAGTGGCAACCTGTGAAGCTCTGGTGAAATCCATGCCCAAGTGGGTTAAGGCATTGCTGGAAAATAATGGTTGCTACACAAAATAGTGACACTTTGGGCCCAATTTGGACATTTTCACTTAGGGATGTACTCACTTTTGTTGCCAGTGGTTTAGACATTAATGGCTGTGTGTTGAGTTATTTTGATGGGACAACAAATTTACGCTGTTATACAAGCTGTACACTCACTACTTTATATTGTAGCAAAGTGTTATTTTTTCAGTGTTGTCACATGAAAAAATGTGAGGGGTGTACTCACTCACTATATAAAATGAGGCCTTTTTTATGGCATGCAGCGATTGAGGGATTGGGGACACTGAGAATTATTAAAACATAATACATTATTCAAACATTTTACAATTGAACCATTGTCCAGGAATACACAGAGTATAAGTGTCCAATGTAATTTAAAGATATAATATAAATACCGCACATAGTAGATAGATTGTAAGCTATAATGACTGAGGGCCCTCTGAATCCTCCTGTATTGAATTGTATTGTATTTGTACTGTCTGCCCTAATGTTGTAAACTGCGCAAACTGCCGGCGCTATATACAGTCACATAGTTACATAGTTACATAGTAGGTGAGGTTGAAAAAAGACACAAGTCCATCAAGTCCAACCTATGAGTGTGATTATGTGTCAGTATTTCATTACAGTCAGGTCCATAAATATTGGGATATCGACACAATTCTAATCTTTTTGGCTCTATACGCCACCACAATAGATTTGAAATGAAACAAACAAGATATGCTTTAACTGCAGACTTTCAGCTTAAATTTGAGTGTATTTACATCCAAATCAGGTGAACGGTGTAGGAATTACAACAGTTTATATATGTGCCTCACACTTTTTAAAGGACCAAAAGTAATGGGACAATTGGCTGCTCAGCTGTTCCTTGGCCAGGTGTGTGTTATTTCCTCATTATCCCATTTACAAGAAACAGATAAAAGATCCAGAGTTCATTTGAAGTGTGCTATTTGCATTTGAAATCTGTTGCTGTCAACTCTCAATATGAGATCCAAAGAGCTGTCACTATCAGTGAAGCAAGCCATCATTAGGCTGAAAAAAACAAAACAAACCCATCAGAGATATAACAAAAACATTAGGTTTGGCCAAATCAACTGTTTTGAACATCCTTGAAAAGAAAGAACGCACCAGTGAGCTCAGCAACACCAAAAGACCCGGAAGACCATGGAAAACAACTGTGGTGGATGACCGAAGAATTCATTCCCTGGTGAAGAAAACACCCTTCACAACAGTTGGCCAGATCAAGAACACTCTCCAGGAGGTAGGTGTATGTGTGTCAAAATCAACAATCAAGAGAAGACTTCACCAGAGTGAATACAGAGGGTTCACCACAAGATATAAACCATTGGTGAGCCTCAAAAACAGGAAGGCCAGATTAGAGTTTGCCAAACAACATCTAAAAAAGCCTTCACAGTTCTGGAACAACATCCTATGGACAGATGAGACCAAGATTCACTTGTACCAGAGTGATGGGAAGAGAAGAATATGGAGAAGGAAAGGAACTGCTCATGATCCAAAGCATACCACCTCATCAGTGAAGCATGGTGGTGGTGGTGTCATGGCGTGGGCATGTATGGCTGCCAATGGAACTGGTTCTCTTATATTTATTGATGATGTGACTGCTGACAAAAGCAGCAGGATGAATTCTGAAGTGTTTTTGGCAATATTATCTGCTCATATTCAGCAAAATGCTTCAGAACTCATTGGATGGCGTTTCACAGTGCAGACGGATAATGACCCGAAGCATACTGCAAAAGCAACCAATGAGTTTTTTTTAAGGGAAAGAAGTGCATTGTTATGCAATGGCCAAGTCAATCACCTGACCTGAATCCAATTGAGCATGCATTTCACTTTCTGAAGACAAAACTAAAGGGAAAATGCCCCAAGAACAAGCAGGAACTGAAGACAGTTGCAGTAGAGGCCTGGCAGAGCATCACCAGGGATGAAACCCAGCGTCTGGTGATGTCTATGCGTTCCAGACTTCAGGCTGTAATTGACTGCAAAGGATTTGCAACCAAGTATTAAAAAGTGAAAGTTTGATGGATGATTGTTAATCTGTCCCATTACTTTTGGTCCCTTAACCTCCTTGGCGGTAATCCCGAGCGTGACTCGGGTCTGACTTTTACTGTCAGGAGCGGTAACCCCGAGTCACGCTCGGGGTAACAGTGCAGAGCATCCAGCGGAGCCCTTACCTTCTCCTGGGTTCCAGCGATGCCCTCCACTGTCCTCCACTGTCCTCGGCTGTGCTCCGCTGTGATCGCCAGCGCGATCACAGCATCTCACTTCCTAGTTCCGTTTCCTGCGAGCAGCAGCGGCGCACGGGAGCGGAACTAGGCGGGAAATTCAAAAAGTTCAAAAGTTCACAACACAATAACACACATATAAAAAGAGGTGATACAGTGTAATCTGAGAGGATTACATTGTATCATCTCAGATCTCACTGATACAGTGCCCCTTGCCCCAGTGCCCCTTGCCTCCAATAAAATATAATAAGATGGAAAAAGCGCCATTTCGCTACAAAATCGCCTTTGGAGCAGTTGAATGACAGCGACAGCGACAGCGACATGGAGTTGCTCCCAGAACTCAGCGATAGTGAGTCGTGGGGAGATTTGTCGTCTGACACTGAGCTGACAAGTGACAGCGATGACAGCGGTGATGATCCTGCACCTGACATCAGCGATGTGCGCACTTGGTGCCCTATTGAGTGCGATACGGACCAGGTAGCGCCCCCAAGATTTCCCTTCACTGGATCACCTGGGATGAAGGTCGAAGTTGAGCGTGGCAACCCTCTGGCATACCTGCAATTATTTCTCACAGAGGAGGTAATTGAAAAAATTGTCATAGAGACAAATCGCTACCAACAGCAGCAATCCGCTACGCTGCATGCCAGGTTTTCCCGAAGCAGAAGGTGGGAACCGGTGACTAAAGAGGGCATCTGGCTGTTTCTCGGACTCATTATTCTTCAGGGGGTGGTGGGGAAACCACGCCAGAAATGGTACTGGACCACCAACAAGTTATTAGCCACTCCGTTTTTTGGTACTGTGATGTCCGAATACCGTTTTTCCCTCATCATGAAATATTTTCACTTCACTAACAATGAAGAGTTTGATGAGGCCACGCATCCTGCGCCCAAGCTAAAAAAAATCTGGGAGGTATGCCAAATTATTGGGAACAATTTCCAGCGGGCCTACGTGCCAGAAAGGGACGTCAGCGTGTTTGATGGCCTACAAAGGACGCCTAAGCTGGATCCAGTATATTGCATCCAAAAGAGCGCGGTTTGGCATCAAATCATACATGCTCTGCGAGTCATCCACCGGGTACATATGGAACTCGGTCATTTACACCGGTAAAGGCACGAAGTTCATCCCCAGGTACAGCAATTATGGGATGGCCACATCATCTGTCCTTACACTGCTGGAGCCATTACTGAACCAGGGATATTGTGTGACCATGGACAATTTCTATACGTCGCCGGAACTGTTTGAGGTTTTGATCCAAAACAAGACGGATGCCTATGGTACAGTTAGGCCTAACAGACGTGACATGCCATCTATGTTTGGAAAGAAAAAACTAAAACCCGGAGAAATGGTTGCCTGGCAGAAGGGTAAGATGATGGCAATACGTTGGCGAGACAAGAAGGACGTGTGTCTCATGAGCACTGTGCACAATACCTCCACTGCCACGGTCCACACAAAAGGTGGGAAAGATGTGCTGAAGCCGCAAGTCGTCATAGACTATAATTGCACTATGGGAGGTGTCGACCGAGCCGATCAGGCAATGACCTTTTATCCGACTATGCGGAAACAGCAGAAAAAATATTACAAAAAGATTTTCAGGCATCTTCTGGAACAATGCCTTTGGAACGCTTACATCTTGTACCGAGCAGGGAGTGACAGGCCTCTCATTCAGATTTTATCTGGAAGGTGGCTGAGCAGATTTTTGCCAAACACCAGATGCCATCAGTTGATGCGAACAGACCTGGACGACGTGCTGTTGGTGTTGCCAACCCAGAACGCCTAACAGGTCGGCACTTTATGGACTATATACCGCCAACCGCAAAAAAGGCAGCACCTACCAGGATGTGTGTGGTTTGCTGTTCACACAGAGATGACAAGGGAAAAAAATCAGAAAAGAAAGCAGGTTCTATTGTCCGGATTGTGACGTGGGACTGTGTGCTGTACCTTGCTTTAAAATTTATCACACTCAGGATGTTTATTGAATTTTCTTTGTCTGACAAATTTCTTTAGTTTGTATTACATTATTGAATAAAATTATATTATTTAAAAATTTAAAATCATGATTTTGTGTTTCAAACTTTATCACATCTGGGATGTCTACTAGAGTCTTGTTTAGTCAGGTTTAAGTAAGTAATTACTAAGAATTGCAGGCCTATAATACATAGCATCAAATTTCCATGCAAAATAATTGTACCGCTTTCAGCACAAAATTCCAGACAGAATCATACCGCCAGGGAGGTTAAATAGTGGGAGGCACATATACAAACTGTTGTAATTCCTACACCATTCACCTGATTTGGATGTAAATACCCTCAAATTAAAGCTGAAAGTCTGCAGTTAAAGCACATCATCTTGTTTGTTTCATTTTAAATCCATTGTGGTGGTGTATAGAGCCAAAAAGATTAGAATTGTGATGATGTCCCAATATTTATGGACCTGACTGTAAATCCTGTATAATAATAATAATAGTAGATGGACGAGACACTGCTCTCCTGATCAGCCACCAAGACATACAAGTGGAGGTCGGCTTCTGCCTACATGTCTCAGCCATCCAGCCAGCCATCCAGCCAGACCCTGACACGTTTCACCCCCACCAGGGATTAGTCTAGGAAACGCGTAAGAGAGCATGGTTAGTTGGCTCAGACATGTAGACTAAAGTAGATCCTCACTGGTCACGTCATGTTGGCTGGTCAGGAGAGCGGAATCTCCTCTCTCTACTATGCTCACTACTCTGAATGGGCACACCAATATGCATGCACCCTTTCATTTCATTCCTTGAAACAGAATCTCCAGCTTTGGGCAGTGTTCCAAGTTTAATCTGAGGTTGCAATAAATACTGCACATGTCATGTTGTATTTATGTTTTCTGAAGCAAAGTCCAGCATTTCAAGAATGTATATGCAGGTAATAAAAACAATATTTCTGGGAAAATATAAAGAAAAATACATGTAAGCATATTTGTATATGCACACCTTTTCGTATGAGCAAATACATGTATATGTTGTGATCCTGGGGGATTATTAGCTCAGTGGTAATAGCAAATTTAGTGAGATCCTGTCAGACAGAACTTCATTTTTGGGGCTTGATGGTCCACTTTTATTAAACACAAAGTTCAACAGAAAACTTGTCAATGCAGGGGTTTCCATCATCAAAAGAGGTAACAAGAAATACCAAGCCACCTTGCTCCCTCTTCAGCAGTCCGCTCCTCTTTTGCATGGTCCCTCGGACTGACTCACCCAGCTCTCCTGACTTTCTGGGCTCTCCTAGCTCACTCAGCCTGTAGTTACAGCCCCCTGCTACTCAGGCTTACTTACTGGCTTCACAATAGGGGATCTCCTGGCAGCCTAGGCTTTCTCACTTCTCCAAAATGTACAAATTCCCTCCTCTCTCCCAGTCCTCCAGAATTGCTTAGCTGTTCCGACTCTATCAGTTCTGTGAGTAATGAATCTTTCCTCCAACATGCTGTCTCCTGAGTTAAGAATCTCTCCTAATGGGGGTACGTCTGTCTCCTGAATGGAGCACACACCTGTGGTCAGGCCCTTGCTTATAATGAGTGTGCACACCTGTACATTCACCCAGCCTGCAGGTCTTCAATAAGACTTCTTCCCACCCAAATCTCTTCAAAATCTCCAAGCTCCAAACTTTGATCCAGGATTACTAAGCTTTAGAAAAAACTGAACCCCTGGTCTTCTGTACTCACTCAGACACAATAGTCCAGAGCCCCACACTCAGAATTAGTGTAAACCCTGTGTCCCTTCTCTCTATATAAATATATATACTGTGTAAATTGTGAAATGCCTGTGGAAGGGAGACAAACTAAAACATTGTAAATAAAAAAAATAATCCAAAAAGGAGTGTTGGATCTATAGATCATCCAGATAGAAAACCACCTGAAGGTTGTCTACAGAAACCTCTAAAATGTACTCACAATGCATCAGAAGGTGGGTCCAGCTTGCAGCTTGCTGCCTCCTTTGGTAGTAGTGACTGATAATTGGATGTCCCTCAGTTCATTTCCCACTATTGAGATTACCAGTCATGTGTCTGCTCCTTGTTGTAACATCACATGGACACTTAAGACAGCCAATGGACACCAGGTCACCATGAAGAGACTTGCCATTGTAGACTGGAAAATCCTACAATGTAGAGCAGGTGAAAGAAGACCTGGGACCCAGAATGTAATGACTAGAGTTTTAGGTAAGTAATTGGTGTTTTTAAAGCAAGACTTTGTCTAAGAAAAGGTTTTTGTTTTTTTTTTATACAGAAGAGACATACTGTGACACAAATTAGGTGTTCTAACCTTACGTCACTTTAGCCAAATTTTAAAAAACATTTTGGCTTTAGATATACTCAAAGGAAAGTGGCTTCAGAGTGTTAAAATTATAGATTTTTGTGACAGCAGGGGTTGAGGTGCTACATATATATTTACAAACTATATAAGCAAACATGGCTTTTAAAAGCACTTACTAATAATGGTATTTATAAAAAGGTAACCACATTAAAATAAATATCATTCCACTGTTATGACAAGCAATGTACTGCAAGAATAAACTCTTTAAATAGTAATATTTACCTGTTATATTCCATTAGGTCTGTAAAAGAATCTACTGTATTGCACCCACTGGGAAATTTTCACATGTTGCTTGTTCTCAAGAGGGTCTTTTTACGGCTGTCTACAGTTACCTACAGTTATTGCTATTGAAGGTTCACACAAAGAAACAACAGTTTATTTGCAGCAAAACCTGCATTTTTCTCTATTGGGACACAACAAAGACATCATTAGGGTGTATATTTAATATTAAAATAGTATGCAAATAAAATTGTAAAAGCCACTTAAAAATGACTTATAATATAAATGCCTATATTTCATCAATGACCTCTCCCGGGATCCTGGGCCAGTTTGCTTACAAACAAAAGTTGTCCAGGGACCTGTTTTTTTTTCATCAATAGTGCAACGGGTCAACATTGTTGGGCAGCGCGTCACGGTGGTGGAGTGGAAACATCATTAGGGGGCGGGTCATCGTGATTCACAAAGACCCACATCATTGGATGACATGGTTGACATTGTATTTTCATAGAATGGTATTTTATGTGTATTTCTTTGACACTGCTGTTGATCAGCCTTCATGATGTCACTCAAATGCACAACTTTTAAATCAAAATTGTGGATATGCAGTTTATTATGGCATATTATTTTTAAGACTAAGCCGGAGGTCACAGATACTCAAATGAATATGTCAGAAAGTATTTAATGAAAAGAAACACTGCAAGTGAAGCAAAGGAAAGGACATATTTTCCATTGGTGAGCAGAGTTGATTATGCCTAAAGGAAGTTACAGATTCAAATAAACATGTTTTTTTTTTCAAGATACAGCTTAACTATATGACAAATGAAGCTAACTAATTCCATTCTGTTTATGAAGCTGAAAGTGGCACAAAATGTACAAACTATGAACATGACCAGCGTATTTCATAGGGTCAAAGAGCTTTCTAATTAGTTTACATAATTTGAAATAATCTCACATATTGAACAACGTTATTAAAGACACATTAACACCTGCTTGTTTTGTTTCTTTGCAAAAAAAGTTATATTTCAATATATTACTTGTTAAGTACAAGCTGTATTTAAAAGAACCTTTGCATAATAAAAGTGTTTCTTTATTGTTACACTTTTGGCAGTACACTTATGTTATCAGATTTTAATTAAAGTGGAGTCTGCACAGAAAAAAATCATCTATAGAGGAAAAAGTAGATAAAAAATTCACCAGTCACCCGGCTTCCATATTGCAAGGGGTGATGTCATTATCCTGCTGATGAGATTTGGGGGAATGGTGAGTATTCCAAATCTCACAAGAAACTGTGCAGGTTTCAAATAATATTGGCTGCTCAACATCCTCCAAGACCTGACCAGAAAGCAGATGACATCACCCTCACCTAGGGTTACCACCTTTCCTTCAAGCCAAACCCAAACACTTTATTGGCCTGGGACACCTTTGGGTGCTCCATGGAGGGTAGTAATGCGGTGTGTATAGCGTGCTGCAGTGAACAGTGGGTGTGGCAAAATTGCTCTTGCTGACATTATCACCCTGCCCCCCCACTGACACTGAACCTGCCCCCCTAGACAGCCGCCCAAAGCTCCGGGACAGCAACAAAAATGTGTGTGACAATCTTGGTTACTTGAGGAGCCAAAGCCCGGTCTGAATAATGTGTCTGGGTTTCAGGCAGACTGAAACCCAGACACATGGTTTAAAACCCAAACTGTCCAGGTGAATCCCAGACAGGTGGCAACCTTACCCTCACCTAGGCACTGCCAAAGGAAGCCAGTGGAAAGGAAGGTATGTTATCTAACGTTTCCCCCAAAGGTGGTTTTTTTTTCATGTGGCATTTTTTAGCAAGGGGGGGGCATAGTTGAAGGCTAAGTTCACTTTTAATAACATGTTACATGTTACATGTTACACCTGTATTTAAGATGTAACATGTTACTGTGCACCTCTCCTCGCACTCCCCTATCCCCCTCCCGTGACAGTGGGTGCGGAAGCCTCTCCAACTGCACAGTCTCGTTATTCATTCATCTGTGAATGAATGCACTACCAGTCTCATCTTCCATCACAGCAGACAGCTTGTAGTTCTCAATGAACTGTGTGGGCGCTGGTGGGCATCCTCGTAGCTTATTGATTCTTTCTGCACTTCAGATACTCTCTGCCCATATTGGAGGTACAGGCAGACAGCTGTACAGAGTGTTTGCAGGAGCCTGACATTGCACTCATGATCTGCTGATCCAGGGTGCAATGCTCCACAGGGTTTCTAAGAGAAAACAATAATAAATGGACATTTTTTATACCTGCAAAAAATGAGCAATTATACATTTTTTAAAGTGAACTTTAAAGTGGTTGTAAAACCACTTTAAACTACAGGCAAGCCTATAATTAGGCTTGACTGTAGCTGCACTGGATATCTCCTAAACCTGCACAGTTTAGGAGATATCCCTGTATTTGCATGACGTCATGCGGCACATGCGCACTTAAAGTGGAGTTCCACCCACTTTTACAACTCTTCAGCATCCCTCACTAAACTGTGCACTGTAAACGAATTGGATATATATTTCTTTTTTCTCAGCACCTACTGTATATCTGCTGTATTCATTTTTCACTTCCTCCTCCCTGGCCGTGGCCCATCGAATCATTTCCTGTTTGCAATGCCTTCTGGGAAGGGGCGGCAACTTCCTCTGACACTGGTGTTGCTATGGAAACCTGACCTGAAACCTATTACACTGCTTGTGCTGCACTGAGCATGTGCGAGATCTGCAAGGATGAGATCCAGGAAGAAATACAGTCTGGCTTCAGATGCCCACACTTAAGATGGCCACAGCCTGCTGTAAGTTTATAAAATAACAAACTACTGCTATAAACTAACAAAACAGACCTTAGTTTACAGACTAACTTGTGTATTATAGGGGTATTTTTATTTAAAAAGTATAATTTCGGCCGGAACACCACTTTAAGCCAACTGAAGCAACGGCATGTACAGTTGTACTGTGCCGTTCGCGGGCGACATGTCGGCGGCCTGAGGGGAAGACGGGGACGTCTGCGGGGGCTTCATTCTCGGGTAAGTAATTCATAATGAGCTCATATGCTATACATATAAGCTCATTATGCCTTTATCTTGCAGGGTGTGTTTTTAGTTTTTTTTTTTGCAGGAGGGTTTACTTCCTCTTTAACAATAATAAACCCAAAAATATATTAATTATATTGCAATTTACCAATTCTTAGATGTGATGGCTGCATTGGTTTCCTTTTTTAGGCTTTCTCTCTTCTATTTTCATCTGGCGATCCAGGCAGCAAGTCTGTTGTTTTTCACAGCACAAAATCTCCAGCAGAGTGTATATGTTTACATGAATGAGACAAACCACTTAAAGGAGTTGTAAAGTCAGAAGGTTTTTTATCTTAATGCATTCCATGCATTGAGATAAAAAGCTTTCTGTGTGCAACCCCCCCCCCCCCAACACCCCCTAATACTTACCTGAGCCCCATCTCTCTCCAGCGATGTCCACGAGTCCCTCGGCTGTCTGGGACTCTCCCTCCTGAATTGCTGAGACACAGCAGCGGCGTTATTGGCAGCTGTCATTTAAAGTCAGTTAGCCAATCAGGAGAGAGAGGGGGCAAGGCCAAATAGCAACTCCGTGTCTGAATGGACACATGGGGCTGCAGCTCTGCTCAGGTGCCCCCATAGCCAGCTGCTTGCTATGGGGGCACTCGGCAGGAGGGAGGGGCCAGGAGCAGCGAAGAGGGACCCGAGAAGAGGAGGATCCAGGATGCTCTGTGCAAATCCACTGCAACAGAGCAGGTAAGTATATGTTTGTTATTTAAAAAAAAAAACAACAATCACTTTAACACTGACAGGGGTGATTAAAATGACCAGTATTTATTCATTCATGCAAAACCTTTATCTCAAAAGAAAAAAAAAGGTTTGCTCTAACTGATTATAAAGTGTGAACTGGAGTTTGGTTTCAATCTGTTAGTGTATCTAAATCTGCTAATACATTTAACACTCTCCTCCCCCTAGACTGACAATGCTGCTGTCTGCTGCACCTCCTATGCTCATTCCTCCAGAGTTATGTGACACTACTACAGTAGGAAAACAGAGGGGAAAAAGAAGAGAGCCAAAGAGAATAAAACTGATGCAGTCCCCACACTTACTGATTACTAAGCTGCAATTAAATACATTTTTGGTTTGGGGTTAACCACTTTATAAAGCAAGCTTTGCTATTTAGGTGCAAGCTTTACCATTATTTTAAAACGTATGTGTTAACAAAATTCTATAAAAGCTTATTCAGCACACCTCTCCATTATGTTCACATTTTCTAATGGTTTGTCACGTAAAAAAACTCTGCAGGTATTAAAAAATACCCGATGATCTTGTCATACAGTATATAGAGTCCGCTTCTAACTTCTTGTAGTTGGCTGATAATTAGTCACTTGCTGCACTAAAATAGGACTTTGAGGAGAAGTTGTCTAGATGAAGAGAGGAGGACTTGGTGATGTAGTTCATAACGGCTGACAACACTGTTTTGGATTTCAATGCAGTATTGCCAGGTTTGTCAGCCCAGTACAGGAAGTTAGATGGTCCCTTAAATGTACATACCTTTGCATTGTAGGTGCACTTGATTCAGCTATTTTAATAAAGACATTCATACACATGGTTGGGTATCCAAAACTAACAATAATTTACTTTAATTCGGTTGAATAATTGAAATGAGTATGTAAACAAATTTTTGAGTAAAAATAATTTTTTATTTTATTTTATCATTTGGCAGCTATTTTTTTTTACTTCCTGCTATAATACATATCCAAAAAAAATATGTAAAAAAAAACAAATGTATTCATCAGTTTAGGCCAATATGTATTCTTCTACATATTTTTGGTAAAAAAAATCCCAAAAAGCGAATACTGATTGGTTTGCGCAAAAGTTATACAAAATACAAAATAGGGGAAAGATTTAGGGACTTTTAATTTTTTTTATTGTTTTTACTGGTGATGGCGGTGATCTGCAATTTTTAGCAGAACTGTGACATTGCGGCAGACAAATCTAAACCTAAGTGACACTTTTTGGGGACCAGTGACACCAATACAGTGATCAGTGCTTAAAAAAATGCACTGAATAATGTACTGTATAAATGACACTGGTAGGGAAGGGGTAACACTAAGGGTGCAATCAAAGGGTTAACTGTGTTCCCTGGGTGTTTTCTAACTGTGTGGGGGATGGGCTTACTGGGACAATACAGAGATCTCTGTTGCTGATCACTAGGAACAGCAGATCTCAGTGTTGTCCCCTGTCAGAATGGGGATCTGATATGTTTACATAGGCAGATCCCCTATCTGCCTCTCTGCACCACGATTGCTGGAGGCCACCAGACGCTCCCCCTGTGCGCCCACAGTATCTCATGCATAAAACGACATACAGGTACGTTGTTTTGCACAGCCGGGCCGCCCTCCCACAGTATATGTGCGGTGGGTGGTCCAGAAAGGGTTAAATGGTAACTCCACTTTACTGGGGAAAAAAATAGCAAATTAAAAAAATTTAAAGTATTATAGTGTATACATTTGTGACACAAGTCATATTGTAATTGAATGTTATTAAAAATGACTGTAATGTACATCGATCACCCAGAGGAGAATGCTTTTTTCTCAACAAAAGTGGAGTTATTCTTTAACTGAAGTGGGACATCTCTACAATGTATACTACAACAATTAAAAAATGTTTAAAGTTTATGTTACCTCAACATTTCATATATATATATATTATGGTGGCCCGAATTTATGGGAGGAGCCCGGAGGGTATTTAAGCAGCCCACTTGCCCATGCTCTTTGTCGGTTCCAGTGCGCAATATTACACGTCACTAGGCCGACTCTTCCCAGCTCACCTCATGTTTGTGAGTCTGTGCATTTGATCGCAAGTGCGTTGCGGCTTCTTCGTTCGCGGTCTTCGTCGGCGGTTCCCGCTCACTGTTGCAGGTAGGATTCAAACCTTTTTGTATCATGTGCAATCTTGCATTTTGTTATACTTCCTATCCCACATCCCTTTCGTAAAAAACCCGCCTCTGAGTTGTTGTCATGTCCCGACAACATTTGGCACAGGCGTAGTACATTCGTAGGCTCCTTTTGCCTTGTTTGTCATCCCATGGTATGGATTTTGAGGGGGACCCCCACAACATTTTTTTAAAAATTTTGGCGCGGGGTTCCCCTTAATATCCATACCAGACCTGAAGAGCCTGGTATGGAATTTAGGGGGACCCCCACGCCATTTTTTTAAAAATTTTGGTTTTGGTTCAGGGTTCCCCTGTGGGGAAATCCCATGCCGTTTTTATCAATGAACTTTTATATATATATATATATATATATGCACAGTATCTCACAAAAATGAGTACACCCCTCAAATTTTTGTAAATATTTTGGTATATCTTTACCTGTGACAACACTGAAGAAATGACACTTTGCTACAATGTAAAGTATTGAGTGTAGAGCTTGTATAACAGTGTAAATTTGATGTCCCCTCAAAATAAATCAACACACAGCCATTAATGTCTAAACTGCTGGCAACAAAAGTAAGTACACCCCTAAGCGAAAATGTCCAAATTGGGCCCAAAGTGTCAATATTTTGTGTGGCCACAATTATTTTCCAGCACTGCCTTAACCCTCTTGGTCATGGAGTTCACCAGAGTTTCACAGGTTGCCACTGGAGTCCACTTCCACTCCATGTCATCACAGAGCAGGGGGATTTTAGAAACCTTGCGCTCCTCCACCTTCCATTTGAGGATGCCCCACAGATGCTCAAAAGGGTTTGAGTCTTTGAGACATGTGTGGCCAGTCCATCACCTTTACCCTCAGCTTCTTTAGCAAGCCAGTGGTCATCTTGGAGGTGTGTTTTGAGGTCGTTATGTTGGAATACTGCCCTGCGGCCCAGACTCCGAAGAGAGGAGATCATGCTCTGCTCCAGTATGTCACAGTACATGTTGGAATTCATGGTTCCCTCAATGAACTGTAGCTCCCCAGTGCCGCTAGCACTCTGGTTCCAGACCATGACACTCCCACCACCATGCTTGAATGTAGGCAACATTCACTTTGTACTCCTCACCTGGTTGCTGCCACACACGCTTGACACCATCTGAATCAAATACGTTTATCTTGGTCTCATCAGACCAAGGGACATGGTTCCAGTAATCCATGTTCTTAGTCTGCTTGTCTTCAGCAAATGGTTTGCGGACTTTCGTGTGCATCATCTTTAGAAGAGACTTCCTTCTGGGACAACAGCCATGCAGACCAATTTGATGCAGTGTGTGGCATATGGTCTGAGCACTGACAGACTGAACCCCCCACCCCTTCAACCTCTGCAACAATGCTGGCAGCACTCATATGTTTATTTCCGAAAGACAACCTACTCACATGATGCTGAGTACGTGCACTCAACTTCTTTGGTTGACCATGGCGAGGCCTGTTCTGAGCAGAACGGGTCCTGTTAAAGCGCTGTATGGTCTTGGCCACCGTGCTGCAGCTCATTTTCAGGGTCTAGGCAATCTTCTTATAGCCTAGGCCATCTTCATGTAGAGTAACAATTATTTTTTTTAGATCCTCAGAGAGTTCTTTGCCATGAGGTGCCATTTTGAACTTCCAGTGACCAGTATGAGAGAGTGAGAGTGATATCACCAAATTGAACACACCTGCTCCCCATTCACACCTGAGACCTTGTAACACTGACGAGTCACATAACATCGGGGAGGGAAAACGGCTAATTGGGCCCAATTTGGACATTTTCACTTAGGGGTGTACTCAATTTTGTTCCCAGCGGTTTAGACATTAATGACTGTGTGTTGAGTTATTTTGAGGGGACAGCAAATTTGCACTGTTATACAAGCTTTACACTCACTACTTTACATTGTAGCAAAGTGCTATTTCTTCAAGTGTTGTCACATAAAAAGATGTAATAAAATATTTACAAAAATGTGAGGGGTGTACTCACTTTTGTGAGATATATATATATATATATATATATATATATATATATATATATTTTTTTTTTTTTTTTAATGTTTTACCTTTCAGTGGGTTGTTTTACAAGGTGAGTGCCCCCCCCCAAAAAAAAAATCCATATCAGACTCTTATCTAAACATGCAGCCAGGTAAGCAAAGGGGAGGGTGAGGCGGTTTGCCCCACTCCTTAACTGGGTTGTATACCATGCCACATGCCCTTAGCATGTAGGCTCTATCTTGCTGGGGAAGACCCCCCAGGCAAAGCACCTTGTCCCCATGTTAATGACAAGGGCCCCTTCCCCACAACCCTGGTGGCTGTGGGGGGTCTGAAGGTGGGGGTATTATTACAATCACGAAGCTCCCTTTAACAATGAAAACAATATTTAATAAAATTATAGGTTAAAACTGATGCACATAATTTTTTTTTTTATATTTTCCATTTTTAACTTTATTTTGCACTTTGTTGTTTTTGAGTAAGATGAAATCATGTATCCTCCATAAAAAAAATGTTTACTAAGCACTCCAGTATTGGACCCCTAAATCCAAGTATATTTTAACATTGATACATTTATTACCTGTTCCTGAAATACTGTAAGAGATGGAAAGACTGTGGACATGTTATAGAAGGTATAGAAGTTTTTGGAGACTGGCTGGGAATATGCTTCAGAAGAAAGTCTTAGACTATTACGGACACATTACATGAGACTGCTGGGGATTACTACTATTACAGCTTCCTGCTTAGGATAGTAAGCCAATGGCCCGGCCCATTCAGCTGTCAGCTGGAGATTCCCAGATGACGGGTGAATGTAAGCAAAGTGTCGTAGTTGGTGGATGACACCAATGACCAAACATGGCCATAGCAATGACATCATCCGGCAATACCCGCCCTTTGTGTACAATTACATCTCAGCCAAGAAACTGTCAGAAGTAGTTTTTATTTTCTTTGGTTTAGGATGTAATATAGCAAAAGTAACGTTATAGAATCTAGAGCAACAAAGCAATTGCTACAACCTCAAAATACCATAAGGATAGACAGGATAAGATCAAGACATCTGTGCCTGCACTCACGTAGCACTGAATGTCCAAAATCCAATGAAGAAAGTGAAAATCTGGCACCAGGACATCTTGGCATTAAAAATTTATATCTTTTTTTTATCCATCAAAACACAAAAAGGAACCAAATTCCTAAAAATGTAAATGTTTCAACCTCCTACATAGGCCTTAGTCATAATAAAAATAATTATTAAAAAAATATATAAATTATTTATTTATAACAGATAATTTCATTATGACTAAGGCCTATATAGGAGGCTGGAATTTGTCAGTTTTTAGGAATTGATTCCTTTTTATGCTTTGATTTATTGAGTAAAGATATACATTTTTAATGACAAGACATCCTTAAGCTGGATTTTTACTTTCTTCAACTGTTTAGAATATATTGCAAATATCACTTTGGCTGTAGTAAGTTGTATACATCGTACAGCACTTCACAAGCGGTTTTAGGGCATCCTCCAAGCATCATATATAAAGGAATTGGGCCTTTTCAATTTTTCCCTTTTAAGCATTATTAAAAATGCTGCTCCAAGCCAAATGGTAATTTAAATTTTTTTTTTTAATTAGTTCCTGTCCCCCAGGGCAGTGCCCAGCCTCCCTCATGCCATTTGTTTGACATTCTTTCCTATTAAATTTGAAACTGACCAGAGGTGATTTAAAAGATTTGGCACCCACTCACTTCAATTTGGTTTGGATTGACGTTCACAACTTCATCACAGTTCAATGTACCTCCTATGAACCGAACCCAGGTACTTCAGCTCATCTCTAGCAACACATATGCACACATTTTTGAAAAATATATATTTATGAATATGTAATTCATTTTATACACACACATCACTCTGCACATCCATATTTATATCTGTCAAAATGTTCAAGGATTATCATGTCATAACCTCATGTTACTGGCCTGCATTTGAATTGATAATGAAGTAGACAAAAATCAATCCTTGTTTACTGATGTGTGTGCCTTAAAGGAAGGCTTGCGCTAAATCTATGTCCATATGCTCATCTTCTCCTCAAATCAATACATATATATGGAGTGAGGGATGCGGAGTGATGCCCAGTGGATAGTAATAAATCTGCAGTTAATTACATTAACATCTGTGAAAAATGGTGTAGTGCAATGACAGGAAGGCTTCCAATAAAATCTCTGAGAAAAAAGCATGTATCGGAAATATGCAGCCCTGGCTGTCATACTCGAATGAAAGAGAGAGTCAAATGGTGTGGGATGGTTCGATAGGAATGCTGCAATATCAGGTTTTACAAAAGGATCTACTGTGCAGGATAGAGAATGCAATATGCCTGGACTTCTGTAATCATTTGAGAAAGAGACTGGACCTGCAGATAATGTACAAAACATATAAATTCATACAATACATAAAATCATCAGATAACGTCAAACTGGCTGCTGTAGCAGAAAGCCTATCTAATCTCAAAAACAAAACTGTTACCAATCCTTAGATATGGTGGCTGAATTTTGTTTCCTTTTTTTTTTAATTGATGATTCTGCCAGTGATAATCTTCCTGTAGTAGAGTGACAATATTCACTCACTGTACTATATCTATGGAGAAGCAGTGTGGTCATGCTAGGCTTCTCTTCTGATTTGGACTAAAGAACACCTCCCTCTCTCCTCACCTTCATAACATCTTCCCATGAATGGACCATATGTTTATATGCCTTGAGCTAACAGGTGCTGCATGCAGGAAAACCGTTTAAGTCTATGGAGATGCAGTAGCGACATGGACACAACCATTTATTCTAATAAACCATATTTTTATGTGCCTTGAGCTAACAGGTGCTGCATGCAGGGAGACCATTTAAGTCTATGGGGATGCAGTGGCGACATGGACATAACCGTTTATCCTAATTTGCAGATGTGCCTGAGCACACCATAACCACTTGCTGACCAGTCGCTGCAGCTGTACTGTGGCAGAATGGCTCAGCTAGGCGAAACGGCGTTATGTAGCTTCGCTTCGCCCTGTGGCCACTAGGGGCACCCCCTACTCGCCCACGGAGCCGATGCTATTACTCGGGTCACACGGAGAACCGGCATCTGCGTGTGTAAATACACAGTTTCCGGTTCTCTGAGGGGAGAAGTGACAGATCGTCTGTTCTTACAGAGTATGAACATTGATCTATCTCTTCCCCTACACAGTCCCCTCCCCCTTCAGTTAGAACATACTCTAGGGAACACATTAACCCCTTGATCGCCCCCTAGTGTTAACCCCTTTCCTGCTAGTGACATTTTTACAGTAATCAATGCATTTTTATAGCACTGATCGCTGCGAAAATGCCAATGGTCCCAAAAATGTGTCAAAATTGTCCGACGTGTCTGCCATAATGTCGCAGATCGCCGCCACTACTAGTAAAAAAAATGAATAATAAAAATGCCATAAACTATCCCCTATTTTGTAGACGCTATAACTTTTGCACAAACCAGTCAATAGACGCTTATTGCGACTTTTTATTTACCAAAAATATGTAGAAGAATACATATCGGTCTAAACTGAGGAAAAAAATGTTTTTTTTTATATATTTTTGGGGGGATATTTATTATAGCAAAACGTAAAAAATATTGTGTTTTTTTCAAAATTGTCGCTTTTTTATTTAAAAATAAAAAACCGCAGCGGTGATCAAATATCACCAAAAAAAATCTCTATTTGTGGGAAAAAAAGGACGTCAATTTTGTTTGAGTGCAATGTCGCAGGACCGCGCAATTGTCAGTTAAAGCGACGCAGTGCTGAATTGCCAAAAAGTGCTCTGGTCAGGACGGGGGTAAAAACTTCCAGGGCTGAAGCGGTTAATCACGCAGCACACACAGGGCTTTTTCTCAGCCAGAAACCTTCAATGCTAGTCCCTTGCCCACTGCTCGCGACTGTCACTTGCACACACAGAAGCTCAGCTTCTCCATTGGGGGGAGCCTGGGGGTTACAGCTCTGCCCATGCTTCCCTGTCACATTGCATCATCCCTGCTACTGAGTACTGACCCAAATGCGTAACTACCTCATTACAGAGACTACTGGAGTGGTCCAGGCTGTGACCCTCCTTTTCCCAACTCTTCTCCCCTGTCTTCCTCCCACTGTCTTCTGGTGATGCCCTGTTTTCTCATGGCACTCACACTGGCTCCGGGTTGCCCTGGTGACAACTCACTGGAGTCCAGGGATGCACGAGCAGCTCATAGATTGCCCAGGCCCAGGCAGACAAGCCTGATAAATCGAGCCCAGAGGAGCAGCAGACCTGATGAAGGGGTAGGAGATCCTTGATGGTTCTGACTACTGCCCCATCCACACTGGCTGCCTGACACTGTGTACCCGCTTTGGTAATCATAGGAGTATCAGGGCATAATGCAAAAATAACATAGGTAAATGTACCCCTGGGCTAATCATAGGGATATCAGGGGTAAAGACATTAACAAACCATTTTTCTTGTTTTTTTAGAGGCCAGAGAGAGTTTGTGAATCAGTATAAAGCATTTTTCCCAGTCTGAGAGAGAAATTGTGTGATGAAGCTCCTCTTCCCAAACCTGTGTGTAGGACGGGAAATCTGGAGGGGATGCATTCATGAGTATAGAATAGAGTTGGGAAACAACATGGGTTGGAGGGTCCTCCTGGAGAAGCATAGCTTCAAAGTCCATCGGCTTGGCCAGAATATCTGATTTTGAGGAAAAAGAGAGAATGTAGGACACAACTTGTTGCCTCTGTAACCACCATTGAGAGTTTTGTGGAGGTTCTGAGGGTGAAACGTTTGTTGTCAAAGATGGATCTGCTAGGAGAGCTTGGGCGAGTCTTCTGTGGTCCAGTTTGAACCAATTTCCAAAACCTATGGTGCACAAGGCTGGTGGGAAGGCTGGGGACCCAAAAAGGGGGGTCATGGGTCTGGCAAGTTTAGAGAGGCCATGGACAGATGCTGTATGGTCCCACAGATGAATCGTTTGTCGAGTAAGGTAACTAAAAACAGAAGCACCCTTATGATTGGTGGATGCAGTCCACGGAAGAGTGAAAAGATCAAAAGGGTTTATAAGACCTTCCAGTTGAACCCACAGCATAGAGGAAGGATGGTGGAACAAATCCATGGTGAGTACTGCTGCCTTGTGGTATAGAAAGGGGTCAGGGACTCCCAAGCCTTCTCTAATCTTTTGGAGAGAGAGCATTCCCATGTGTATTCGAGGATGTGACGAGTTCAAGGGAGAAACTTGGAGAACAAGCGACAACGTTTCTTGAAGTATGAATTCGGAAGACGAACAGGATTATTTGGAACAAGTAGAGAAAACGGGGGAGGATATCCAATTTTAGAGTGTTCATCCTTCTTATCCATGAGGGTCTTCTAGTGGCATAGGATGATAAATCTGCTTGGGTTTTTGGAAAAAACGACAGGAAATTTAGAGGAAAATGTTTGTTAACCCCCCCAAAAAATAATTCAGATTCTTGTCCCTTAAAGCAGATTACACAGCACAGTGCTTGTGCTGTGTAATCTGCCCCCCTCTAAACTGTAAAAAATAAAACCCTGAGCCTGGCACTTGCTGTATGCCCCTCTCTAAAATGACCATGATAACCAGGGCTACTCAGCCCTGATCACCGTGGTCAAAGTGCCTTCCTCCGTCAGACATAGCTGTCATCTCTGCTCTCCTTTCTCCCCCCTCACCCCCGCCTCCTGCCAGCCCCTCTATTAGATGCTGACATGCCACACTATCTAAGTCCTTTGTAAAAACTAGCGCTCTAGATACCTCTTTAGAGCTGTCTTCAGGCCGGTCACGTGACTCGCTGGTGCTTTACAGCTCCAGGGCATCACTTCTGCGGGAGGTCATGTGATCTCCCCTGCTGACATCAGAGGGAGACCATGGCCCCTCCTGCAGAAGCGATGTCTCAGAGCTGTAATGCAGCCGCGAGTCACGTGACCGGCCTGAAGACAGCTCTAAAGAGGTATTTAGAGCGCTCGTTTTTACAAAGGACTTGGATAGTGTGGTATGCCAGCCTCTAATAGAGGGGCTGGCAGTGAATAATATTTTAGAGTTAACAAATACTTTAAGAGCCCTCTGAAAGTATAATGAATAGAGGTACAGCGAGTCTTGAAGGGAAAGATAGAAGATAAGTGTTGGAAGTCCGCCTAAGAAAGCGAGATATTAAGGAGTTCTGATTTGTTGTAGTTCACTTTGAATTGCTGATAAATCTCTGAAATTCCTGCAAAATCAAGGAAAGAGAAGTATGGGGCTGTGTTATGAAGAGAAGTAAGTCATCAGCAAATAAGGCGTGTTTGTTTTGGAGGGGTCCCACCGATAACCCACCTATGTTAGGATTGCAGCGCAAAGCCACCGCCAGGTGTTCCATAGTGAAGACATATAGAAGGGTGGACAGGGGCACTCCTGATGTGTTCCGTTATGAATAGTAAAACACATAGGATAAAGAGCCATTGATATGTATTCTAGCTGACGGGGAGGAGTAAAGGGACATGATCCAGGATAGCACATGTGGACCCAAGCCTATCTGTTGTAAAGACATACAAAGAAATTGCCAGTAGACCCGGTCAAATGTCTTTTCGGCATCAACCGCTAGGAGGCAAAGAGGAATGTCATGAACATGAGTGTAGTCAGCCAGGAGAAGGGTTTTCAGCATGTTGTCCCTAGCTTTCCGACCAATTACAAAGCCAACCTGTTCTAGATATATTATTTGGGGTAATTATTTGGGGTAACCTATTAGCTAATACTTTAGCATAAGTTTTTAAGTCAACGCGAATCAGTGAAATAGGCCTATAATTTGCAAAAAGGGACGGGTCCTTATCAGGTTTTGGAATGAGGGAGATGTTTGCTTCAAGTGTTTGTGAAGGAAACATCGCCCCCCTTGAAGAGATAATTGAAGACTATAGTCAGAAAAGGCCGTAAACCCATCCAGACCCAGACATTTGACCACTGGGGTACTGGCGATAGCTTTAGTGACTTTGAAAGGGGTTTCAAGGTCTTCAATTGTATCACTGTCGAGAGTAGGGAGTGCATTTTCTGCATTATATGCCAGCTTTTCATCCTCTGAAATGGAGGCATCATAAGAAGGGTGTGAAGAGGGGAGGTTATAAAAAGATTGGTAGAAGTCCCTAAACGCAAAGGAAATTACAGCAGGTGAAGAGACCGCCTCTCCTTGAAGCCCCTGGATTTGAGAGATAAAGGTGGAAGTGTGCTTTGGGTGGAGAGAGTGGGTTAACGGTCTTCCATATTTGTCCTTAAATTTATACTGGTGCAAAGCTAGCTTGTCTGCAAAAGTTCTGGCGGATGTTTCATAAAATTCCCAGAGTTGTAAATGGGCCAAGGCAACCTCTGAAAGAGTTGCCACCGTCGGGGCTTGTTTGTGATCAGTTTCCAGGGTTTTGAGCATTTGGATCGATGAAACTATGGACCTGAGCATTCTTTTTTTTAGGCGGGCTCCCATCTAAATAAATGTCTCTCTCAGGACAGCTTTTAATGCTTCCCATTGGATGGGGAGTGATGTCGTGTCGAAAGTATGACCTGCTAAAAAATTTTGTATAGTCTCCGAAGTGCGAACTACACAGTCTGAGTTTATTAACAGCGAATCATTTAAGTGCCATGTCCATACTTTCAAAAGAGCAGAGGGTAGCGAAAACATCAGGTGAATGGGAGAATAGTCAGACTGTACCATAGAGTCAATCTCACATTCAGTCCAAGCAACTATGGTTGATCAAGAAGTAGTCAATCCGACTATAGGAAAGTTGGACATGTGAGAAGTAAGTATAGTTGCGGGCCTTAGGATGTAAAACCCTGTAAACATAAATCAAGTACATGTCGTAAAAAGCATGTTTTAGAACCTTCAGTGGATGAGTCCAAAAGCAGGTCTAAGGGGATATTGAGGTCCCCTCCAAAGATCAGTTTCTACTCTATGAAACCGGACAATACATTCAAATACCACACAGCAGTTGAGACCTGGTTAACATTTGGGAGGTGAAAATTAGCTACAGTGAATTTAGTATCCTATCATGTATATTTCACAAAAACGTACCTCCCTTGTGGGTCAGACACATGTTTAAGTAGGACTATTGGGAGAGCTTTGTGAAAAAGATGGGCACTCCCTTGGCCTTGTAGAACCACTTTTTGTAGTATGTGTTGGCACAGGAGGGAGTCAAGTCATTTAGAGGCAAGATTCAGGCCATTGATGTTGTATGAGCAGAGTTTCAATTCCGGTTCCAACACCTGTGTATGAGTCATGACGGAGTGTAGAGCAAGGACAGAAAAGAGGGAAGGAAAGGGGCCAAGAAGGGGGGAAAGACAAGTAGGTAGATCGAACCTGCAGTAGATTAGAAAGCAGAGGGACCCAATTTGAAAGGAAACGAAAGGGGAAATAGACTCTCAAGGGGAGATGTCACAGGAACTCTAAAGTGCCTGCTAACATAGGACACTGCATGAAATATGACATATTAGGCACCAACTGTGACAATCCTAGTGTGGGCAAAAGGTCGAAGTAGTAAAAATCATCTCGACAGCATAGCAGGCAGGCACATTGTAAAAATATTATGCCCGGGATAGAACATAGAAACAGTAATAAACCTAAGGCATGTCATGTCAGAACCTATATCCCTGTAGTTGGTACAGGTACAGCAACCAACTAGTATAGGAAGAAAGCAAAACATAAAAGAACAACATCAACTTCTCTTAGCACATTAGGGCCCAGGAATGGTGCAAAGGTAGCAGGAAAGGAAAAATTTAATACAAGAAAAAATACAAGTGCAGAAGAGCATCCAGAACTTAGTGGTAAACCAAAGATTGCATAGTAAATGCTCAGGAGCACTATTCCTCATAGTTTTAGGTTTGAGGAGTATGCCTATATGATCTCAGGAAAGCCCTATCATCTGTAATAACTAGGTATATTTTACAGATTTACTGAAGAGCTACATGCAAAGGTTATAAGAGGCCCATGAGATTAAAAACAGTTGTGATTACCAGTTTGCTCATTCCTAGGCAATGTATAACACTTCAAGGGGGAACCTCAAACAAACCCATATAATACAGTAGTGTCGTGAAACCATAGAAAATAAAACAGGGCAACAGCATGGCAAGTTAGTACAATAACAAAATAATATTGTATGGCCCCTGTCAGACCCCGACCCTCTCCCCTAAAGGCATATCAAAAAGTGTCATGAGAACAGTGATAGCCCACAGGTATTGGATGCAGCAGGTGTAATGGACGTACACACTTGATGTACACACTGGCAATGTCAGAGAGAGAAAAAAAATATGTGGATAAAAAGGCAGCGAATGGTGGCTGACCGGGGTTCAGATAACTGACAGAGACTAATAATATTAAGTCAAAGTACTCCTGTAGACCCAGCTAAACAGATAACACAAGCAAATGACATCAGGAGAACCTATAAATTAAGCATAGCTAACCCACTCTTGGTGAGGTGAATATAGCTAAAATGTACAGTTCCAGGGTCAGGGTCAGTAAATGGGTCAGAACAGTCCTCTGGTGATGTGGGCTGATGAGGTCTGGCATCAGAAGACACAGATCATGATCTCGGCCGTCTGGGGTGTTGCAGGAGAGGGAGAGATTCCGTTGGAGGACGATGGTCTTCAGGCGGATCTAAACCATTTGGTATATTAATGGGGTCTTGCTCGAGGAAAAGGAAAAAGTCAGGGAGTTAGTCTGAATCCGAGAGGACATATCACTCTGGGTCACATATATATGTATATATACACACACGTAGTATATAGGCTCCAGGCATTTTCAAATTTCAGGGCTATTATATATATATATATATAATAATTTGTTTATTGTATATAAAGTGGAAGGCTAATAAAAAAACAAATCTTAAATCTACTCCCACCCCCATTCTAAACCTATTTTATCTACCCTGTAAAAGGAAAGATGCCTATAGTTACCTACTCTGATGTGGCTCCAGTCCTGTCACATGATGATGTTGATGAGGACCCTGGTCTGGTGGTTGTGGGGGGCCTTCAGATGAGGGCTTAGATCACAATCTGGAAACCCTCTAAACAATAAGGGGACTCTCAGATGTTGTCCTCCAGTGTGAATGAGTAAAGAGTGTATAGTAACCCTACACACACACACACAAATTTCACAATGTACATACACCATCAACCAAGCTATCCAGCAATGAACTGTAGATCCAGATCAATAGTGATGCCTGATGCCTGACAACTTTCCAAAAGAAAAAGAAACACTGCTTGTCAACCCACGTCTCATCCCGCCAATTCTCTCCCACTGAACAAAAAGTTTGGCGGATGGCAATATACACTATATTGCCAAAAGTATTGAGACGTGTGCCTTTACCTGTACTTGAACTTTAATGGAAACCTAGTCTTCGTCCATAGGGTTCAATATTGAGTTGGCCCACCCTTTGCAGCTATAACAGCTTCAACTCTTCTGGGAAGGCTGTCCACAAGGTTTAGAAGTGTGTCTATGGGAACGTTTGACCATTCTTCCAGAAGCACATTTGTGAGATCAGGTACTGATGTTGGATGAGAAGTTCTGGCTCACAGTCTCTGCTCTAATTCATTCCAAAGCTGTTCTGTTGGGTTGAGGTGCAGGCCAGTCAAGTTCCTCCACCCCAAACTCGCTCATTCATGTCTTTATGGCTCTTGCTTTGTGCACTGGTCCAAATCATTTGTTGGAGGGGGATTGTCATGTGGGGTTGTTTTTCAGGGGTTGGGATTGGCCCTTTAGTTCCAGTGAAGGGAACTGTTAAGGCATCAGCACACCAAGACATTTTGGACAATTTCATGCTCCCAACTTTTGTGGGAACAGTTTGGGGATAGCCCCTTCCAACATGACTGCGCACCAGATCATATTTAGTCAATGATGTGGCTGGGATGCATATGGCATAATTGATTACATAGTTACATAATAAGTAAGGTTGAATAAAGATAACAGCCCATCCAGTTCAACCTGTGTTGGTGTGTGTGTGTGTTTGTGTAGATAATCATTTCCCATATCCCTGTATTTTGTGTTCGCTAAGATGCACGTCCAAAAGTATTTTAAAACTATGGATACTTCCTGCTGACACCACAGATTGTGGAAGAGAGTTCCACATTCTTATCACCCTGACAGTGAAAAATCTCCTACGCAGCTTAAGGTTAAACCACTTCTCTCTCTTGTGTGGCCCCGTGTCTTCTTTCATTCCCTGGGACTGAAAAGTTTCATACTTACGCCGGGATCACCCTTGAGATATTTGTCTACCACTAACATATCTGCTCTCAAGCGTCACTTCTCCAGGGAGAATAAATTGAGTGCTTGTAGTTGTTCCTCATAATTGAGGTCCTCCTGTTCCAAAATTAATATTGTTGCCCTTCTTTGGACTCCCTCTAGCTCCAGCACAACCTTTCTGAGGATTGGTGACCAGGACTGGATGGAATACTCCAGATGAGGCTGAACCAGAGTTTTATAAAATGGAAGGATTATTGATTTATCTCTGGAGTAAATCCCCTTTTTAATGCATTCTAATATTCTGCTGGCTTTGCTTACTGCAGTTTGGCATTGCATGCTATTGCTCAGTCTGACTTCTACTAGGACCCCCAATTCGTTCTCCATCCTGGAATCCCCCAAGGGTTCTCCCCTAGTGAGTAACTTGTGTTTATATATTTAACCCCCAAATGCATTACCTTAAACTTTCATTGTTGGCCATCTTGTAGCCCACTCCATCCATTTATTCAGGTCCTCTTGTAAGGTATCTATATCCTGCTGTGATGCTATTGCCCTACTTATTTTTGTTGTTTTCAGAAAGCACTGAGATTGAGCTCTTTATTCCATCCTCTATATCATTTATAAATAATCTAAACAGAATTGGTCCCAGGACAGAGCCTAACAACTCTAGACCATTCGGAGTACATATTATTTATCACCACCCTTTGGATACGACCCTGTATCCAGTTTTCTATCCAAGAAGAAACCCTATGGTCTGTACCCACAAACCTCAGTTTGTAGATTAAGCATTTGTGGGGGACTGTATCAAATGTTTTTGCAAAATCCAGATACACCACTACTACCAGCCTACGTTTTTCCAGATGGCAGCTCACTTCCTCATAGACTGGTAACAGATTGGTTTGGCAAGAACGACCTTTTGTAAACCCATGCTGATTACTACTAATGATACTGTTTTCATCAGCAAATTCTTGGATATAGTTCCTTACCATCCCCTCAAGTAGTTTACAAACTACTGATATTAGACTGAATGGCCTGTAGTTTCCAGGAATATATATTTTTTGAATATTGTTACCACGTGGGCTTTTCTCCAATCAGCTGGTACCATTCCTGTCAGTATGCTGTCTATAAAGATTAGGAATAGCAGTCTGGATATAACCCGAATGAGTTCTTTGAGGACTCTCGGGTGTAAGCCATTTCATCCAGGAGATTTATTTATGTTAAGGTTTTCCAATCCTTTCCGGACTCCGGCCTCTGTTAGCCACAATGGTAGATCCTGTGACGTGTTACTAACAATACAGTTGTGGTTGGTATACCCTTCCTTTTCCTGTGTGAAAACTGAGGAGAAGAAAACATTTAGTACAGTTGCCTTTTCCTTGTCATCTGTAACCATCTTCCCTTCATCATCCTTTATTGGGCCTATGTGTTCCAACCTCACCTTTTTACTGTTAATATATTTAAAAAAAATATTATTAGATTGTAAGCTCTTCTGAGCAGGGCCCTCTTAATCCTCTTGTATTTTATTGTATTATAACTGTATTGTCTCCCTTTTATATTGTAAAGCGCTGCATAAACTGTTGGCGCTATATAAATCCTGTATAATAATAATAATAATACCTTTGTTCTTCTATATTTATTACGCTTTGGAATGCGCTTGGTGATACTTTTATTTTATATGTTCCTAAATCACTCCCATTTTTCCTCGGTGTTCAATATTTTAAGGATTTGGTCCCATTTAATATCTTGTAGTATTGAGCTCAGTTGAGAAAAGTTGGCTCTTTTGAAATTTTGTGTTCCTGTACTACCCTCATGCCTCCCTTTCCTATGATTTATGTTGAATATAATAATCCTATGGTCGCTAGCTCCCAAGTTGTCCCGTATTTCCACATCTGCAATCAGATCTGTATAATTTTTAATTAATAGATCTAGAAATGCATCCTTTCTAGTTGGGGAATCCACCAATTGGGACATGAAGTTGTCCTTTAAGACATTTAGGAAATGGCAGGCCTTTAATGAGTGGGCTATCCCTTCTGAGATAGTTGAAGTTCCCCATCATTTCTAACTGTGAAAGGAGATCCAACACCACCTCTTCCTTCAGGTTAGGGGGCCTATAACATAATTTCCCGCTTACTTCTACCTTTTGGAGTTCCACCCATATGAACTCCACCTCCCCCTTGCCCCATAACTAATGTTATTCCTCTCTTCCACCCGTAAATCATTCCTGATAAATAGACATATCCCTCCCTCTCTTGTACCCACTCTGTCCCTCCGATACAAGGAATACCCCTGGATGCTTGTCATGTGAGCTGTCAAACCAAGTTTCTGTTATTCCAATAAAGTCCACATCCTCCTCGTGTAACAGCAGCTCTTAAATTAAATTAAATTAAATATATATATATATTTGGTCAATGAAGTCACCTGGTAGACTCTGCCCCTTTGCATTTATGAGCTGCTATCCATTGGGCCTGTCTTTCATTGGGAGTAAAGTGACGGTTGCAGACGTGCATTTGCAGGCAGCATTTTTTTTTACATAGTGTGATTAACATGGATTGTGATTAACATGGAGCTACATTTCTGAATTACATAATTGACAGTGAGTGTACATCATGGGACACAAGCCAGGCCTGATATGAATTAGAGGGAGCACCACTTCATTATTTTTAACTATCCCCGTCCTTTACTGCTATTATACATGATGTTCAGTTCCCTCTGAAAAGGTACTGTACTGTATATGTTCAGGAATTTGTCTGAACACCCAAACACTCAATGTTCAAATGTTTGGACCAATCCTTCAGCTCATCCCTAGCCAATGTAAGCGAATGTGCTATAAACATGCTATATAGAAAACGTGTATGCATCCCCAGTGGTTGTAAAGCTAATGTGCAGTGAACGGCTTTATAAATATGTCCATTTGTTTCCTTCTATAGCTTTGAGTTCCAACCATTGAAGGCTTGGGAGCAGGTGCAACCCAGCTGCCTGTAAATCTCCCTAGAGCAGGATGATTGCTTTGGCATGGAGAAAACAGGACACAAAAAGATGTTTCCCATTAAACAATCAAATGCCTAAATCAAAGCACATGCCATAACCCAGTGTTTTAAAAGACCATTATAATCAGATTTATATGAATATATATAAATACATGATCATAGTATTATTTGAAAAAAGAACAAAAATTACTGCTACTTTCAGCATTTCTTTCAGAAAAGAGATGTGCCAACTCAAATAAAGATGAGTTTTTCAGTATTTGTTTCTCAGCTTTTTAAAGGAAACCTGTATTGAGGAAAATATTTTGGACCTTGTTTTTATTGAAAATGCCAGTTACTTGCTGACTCTATGGCTTTGCTTTCTGGAAAAAGTATGCAGATAAGGAGTTCTGAACCCACTCTGACTTAACGTGGTTGTAAAGGCAGAAGGTTTTCTTTCGTAATGCATTCTATGCATTAAAGCGGAGTTCCACAATTTTTTTTTTTTAATGTTAGCAGCTACAAATCCTGCAGCTGCTGACTTTTAAAATATGGACACTTACCTGTCCAGGGTGCCCGCGATGTCGGCACCCGGAGCCGATCTGTCCCTCAGTTCTTGGGTGGAGGTGCCGCCATCTTCGGTAAGGGAATCAGGAATTGAAGCCTTGCGGCTTCACGGCCTGGTTCCCTACTGCGCATGCGCAATCTCACTGGTCCCTGCTGTCTTCTGGGACCTGTGTGTCTCCCAGAAGACAGCAGGAGGGGATGGAGGAGGCGCCAGATATGGTTTAGATATCCGCGGATACTGTGGCTATCTATGCCCGGAAGTGGGAGAAAATATCTGGATTATACAGGTATCTGCTCCCCCCTCCCCCCTGAAAGGTGCCAAATGTGACACATGGAGGGGGGGATTCCAAAAAGCGGAAGTTCCATTTTTGGGTAGAACTCCTCTTTAAGATAAAAAAAACCTTCAATGCGCAGCAGCCCCCCTAATACTTAAGTGAGTCCCATCTTTATCAAGCGATGTTGCAGGAAAGACTCGGCTGCCTGGGACTCTCCCCCCTCATTGTATGAGACAGCAGCGGAGTGCCATTGTCTCTACGCTGCTGTTAATCAAAGTCAGTGAGCCAATGAGGAGAGAGGGGGCGGGAAAGCTAGCTACGCCTCCGTGTCTGAGTGGACATGTACAATGAGCTGCGGCTCAGCTCGGGTGCCCCCATAGCAAGCTGCTTGCTGTGGTGGCACTCATCAGGAGGGAGAGGCAGGGAGCGCTGAAGAGGGACCCGAGAAGAGGAGGACCTGGGCTTCTCTGTGCAAAATCATTACACAGGGCAGGAAAGTATGTTTGTTATTTTTAAGCAAAAAAACAAGACTTTAGTATCACTTTAACTCACTGAATAATTCACATTGAAATCAGAGAAAGACTTTAGACATGTGCAATTTGTTTCGTAACATATCGAAATTCGACCAAATTTTGCATCTCTTGGAAATTCATATGCATCTGAATGTCCGAAGAAAAAAATAACGAATTTCAACGAATACGAAAGAAATTATAGCAAAAATAACGAATAAATTTGACATGATTCGTTCATTCGTTAAAGGTCTAATGAAACACAAGATCAACTCAGAGTAAATCTTAGTGCTGGTTCACACAGCGGCGACCTGTCAGGTGACTTGGCCACCTGACAAGTCGAGCTTCATGCCGTGGAATGGAACCATTCTAATAGGAGCAACGCAAGTCGCTCCGACTTAGAAAAAGGTTCCTGTACTACTTTGGGCTGACTTCGGAGCGGCTTGCATTGACTTCTATACAAAAGTCGTTTTGCAAGCTGCACTGAAGTTGCACTGTACTGGGCAGCTTTAGAATCGGATGTCCCTGTACAGTCCAATCAGCTGATTAATTTTGTGCTGGAAGTTGGATTACTGGCAAAGTGCATTCCTGAGAACTGAGTGAGAAGGGTGTTGTACTGTATTTGAGCAGAGGAGAAGAGATATTGTCATTGTGTGTGCTAATGGATTTAATAAACAAACAACTTTCCAAACTACAAATCGTTATCACGAATATACAGTATATATACATTCATAAATATTGAATCAAATCGATGTGGTATAACGAATATCGGCACTCTACAGAAATAACGAATTATCAGAAAACAAATTAATGTAACATAACAAACATAATAACAAAATGATGTATTTTACAAATTAAAACAAAACTTAACAAAATCTTTAATTGCGCAGTCTAATAGACATGCAATAAACATGTTCAGGAGATTCAAAGTTGTTTCTTTTAAAGGACTTTTAAAATAATCATTGGTAAGTAATGAAGCCACAACATGTTTTGTGGATGATTCTGCTTCTTCAGGAGGAATGATTCAAAGTAAAAATATTATTTAGATCTTAGCACTTCATACCTCTAAGGGTATAACATGAAATTGCTGTTTTTATTTATGCATCTGGGTACTTGTATATTATATATTTTTTGTATTAATAAAATGTATGCTTTTTAATTATTTCTAGGTAACTCTTTGGGTACCAAGATAGTCCATTTTCCCTGTTCTCAGCTAGAGACACAGCGGGGGTTGTTTTCAGTTTCTTTCAATTACAAAATGTGTATGTTAAACACATATGTGTGAATGTGCAGTTAGACTGGAAGCACAACTTTGTGGTTTTGTCTGAGGCATTTCACATTGCAATGAAAGGAAAAGCATCAAAATGGATGACAAACGTACAACAGCATGTGTGGAAAAAAACCCATCAAAACAAAAATGTGTGTTTCCAGTCTAAAAATCCACATGTACACAACCATTGCTACACAACCATTGAATCTTCATCAGAGGTGTACCTCTATGATTAAACTCCAGTTAGGGACTAATGCATCAGAGAAAAACACAGTCTGATGGAATATGTTACATAGAACCACTGGAACTTTAATGAGGTGTAACACACACATCATAAAAACCCATGGTAAAAAACCCATGGTAAAAAAAAAAAAATCACACTTTATTGATACATGGAAACAAATCTCATCACATGAGGTACAAATAATTTTATATATCACTGATTATATTAGTTCCAATACATAAATATACGAAGAGTACAATGTATCAAAACATATGTGGGGCTGCACATACAGGGGGTTCTTCCAAAGAAGTGGGGTTCTGAAAATAAGTGACACTTCTGCTCTTGCAGCATTCATCTGAACATTTTCTTCTCTCTTCACAGGTAATCTGCGTTTATATTCCCATGTCCTGCAAACTGAAAATTGACTGACTGCTTATATACATTTTTGGTAATCTGCGTTTATATTTCCATGTCCTGCAAACTGAAAATTGACTGACCGCTTATATACATTTTTGGTAAATCTGTTTGTCACCGCTGTCTCAACTCCATCTGTAGCCATGCTCACATTATTTCAATGTTTATTTAGCTATTAAGTCTTACCTAAATTATGGGTTTCCTTATCTTTACAATTTTGGCCTTTTAGTCCCCTTGCAGTTTGATTGTGGTGTGAAAGTTATGCCCTGCTTGCTGTGTTCCTAATATCCCCTCCTAATTGATTAATTGCCAGATTCCATCCACACCCAACACAGTATATAACAAGGCCTTCTTTACGGGTGAGCACATACAGGGGGCTGCACATACAGGGGGTTCTTCCAAAGAAGTGGGGTTCTGAAAATAAGTGACACTTCTGCTCTTGCACTTCAGCGATTTGCACAAAGCTAACCATAGCAGATTGCAGGTGATCTCTTTTTCATATTATCTCACCTTCTCTGAAACATGCTCTCTTTACCTCTCCTCCTCTTCACAATTGCAGCCTCTCTCCTCAAGCTCTCTTTTCTACATCCCTCTGCTCCACCACACAATCTGTACATATCACCCTCACTTCTGCCCTCCCCCTATTACTGCACTCATCACCTCTTTCTAACTCTAAGCCCACTTGCTAACATACCCCCCCAGGATACTAAAGCATGTCCCCTCATACAAATCATATTCTCATATTACCTCCCTCACTCTTCTGCTTCTCCTAATCGCTGGAGATATTTCCCCAAACCCTGGGCCTCCCTTATTTAACTGTGCCCAACACACCCATCACCATCACCCTACACCCTCTGGCAGTAGTCGCAATCTACACAATTTAGTCTCCATTCCTCTTCTTCCCAACGCCAGCCTCCCTCTCTCCTGTGCCTTCTGGAACGCCCGCTCTGTCTGCAACAAACTCACTGCTGTTCATGACCTCTTTGTCACTAATTCCTTTAATCTACTTGCTCTCACCGAAACCTGGCTCCACGAATATGACACCCCTTCTCCTGCTTCCCTCTCCCAGGGTGGCCTTCACTGGACTCACTCCCCTAGGCCTAATGGACGCAAGGGAGGTGGAGTGGGACTCCTCCTATCCCCCCAGAGCACCTTCCAGGTTATTCACCCTCCTCCCTCTTTTTCCCTCTCATCATTCGAAGCCCACTGTATACGTCTATTCTCTCCTACTTCCCTAAGAATTGCTGTGATCTACCGGCCCCCTGGACCACTATCGACTTTCCTTGATGAGTTTTCTGCCTGGCTACCCTACTTTCTCTCTTCGGATATTCCCACAATCCTTCTCGGTGATTTCAACATCCCTGCTAATACAAACACTCCTGCTACTTCTAAACTTCTTAGTCTAACCTCTTCATTTGACCTGAAGCAATGGGTACAGGCTTCTACTCACTCTGATGGCAACACCCTTGACCTTGTATTCTCCTACCTATGCACTCCATGCAACTTCTCAAAGAATCCTTTTCCTCTCTCGGACCACCACCTTATTAGTTTCTCTCTCCCCCTGTCTTCCACCACCTTTCCCTCCAATCGCCTAACCATCACCCGTAGAAACTTTCGCAACTTCAACTCCTGTCTCCTCTATTCTGCTACTGACCACCTCTATGACAAAACCCCCCCCCTGTCCTGCCCCAACCAAGCCATGTCCATCTACAATAAATCTCTGTCCTCCACCCTGGATAAGCTCGCTCCCCTCACTACACGCAGAATCAGGCCTCGACCCCTACAACCCTGGCAAACAGATGACACTAAAATTCTCAAAAAACGTAGTCGCGCTCTTGAGCGTCTGTGGCACAAGACTAAGTCTCTCAAAGACTTCAACCAATACAAATCTGCCCTCCAAATATACTATTCTTTCCTCCACACTGCCAAGCAAACCTATTTTACAACTCTTATTAACACTTTCTCATCCAAACCCCGTAAACTCTTCTCTACCTTCAACTCTCTACTTTGTCCTCCACCGCCTCCACCCACTGACTTACTCACTGCCCAGGAAATCGCTAATCACTTCAAAAACAAGATTGATACAATCCGTGATGAAATCTCTATTCTACAGGTATCTCCCCCAGCTAAGACCCCATGTCAACAGATACAACTGACACTCCCCCTATTCAAATCTACTACTACAGATGAAGTTGCTAAACTCCTTTCTATCGCCCACCTAACCACCTGTCCCCTGGACCCTATTCCCTCTCAAATGCTACGGTCACCCTCTGACCCCATCCTACACTCTCTAACCCACATCTTCAATCTCTCCCTCACCTCTGGCATCTTCCCCGATGCTCTAAAACATGCACTGGTCACCCCCATACTCAAAAAGCCGTCCTTGGACCAATCTTAACAACCTACGCCCAATCTCCTTGCTCCCCTTTTCCTCTAAACTCCTTGAACGCCTGGTTTACAACCAACTGAGTGACCACCTCATTAAAAACAACCTTCTTGATCCCCTTCAATCTGGATTTCGCCCTCAACACTCCACAGAAACTGCTCTTTTAAAACTCACAAATGACCTACTAACTGCAAAAACCAATGGACACTATTCTGTACTCCTACTTCTGGATCTTTCAGCTGCCTTTGACACGGTTGACCACCCCCTCCTCAAAAAAAAACTTTACTCCCTCGGTCTCCGTGACTGTGCTCTTCAGTGGCTCTCATCCTACCTATCCCAACGCACCTTCAGTGTCACTTACAATTCTACTTCCTCCACTCCTCTTCCCTTCTCTGTCGGGGTCCCCCAAGGTTCTGTTCTTGGACCTCTTTTATTTTCAATCTACACCTCTTCCCTGGGTCAGCTGATAGCCTCTCACGGCTTTCAATATCATTTCTATGCTGATGACACACAAATCTATCTCTCCACCCCTCAACTCACTCCATCAATCTCCTCACGCATCACTAACTTACTAACCGACATATCTGTATGGATGTCACACCACTTCCTCAAACTCAACTTGTCCAAAACCGAGATTATAATATTTCCTCCCCAACGTTCCTCTTCCCCCGACTTCTCTGTCAAGAGCAATGGCAAAACCATCCACCCGTCCCCACATGTCAGGGTACTAGGTGTTATCCTGGATTCTGAACTCTCCTTTCAGCCCCACATCCAATCACTTTCCAAAGCTTGCCGCCTCAACCTCTGCAACATCTCTAAACTACGTCCCTTTCTAACCAATGAAACCACAAAGCTCCTGATTCACTCACTGGTTATCTCTCGCCTTGACTACTGCAACTCACTCCTCATTGGCTTACCTTTAAACAGACTATCCCCCTTCAGTCCATCATGAATGCTGCTGCCAGACTCATCCACCTTACAAACCGCTCAGTGTCTGCTACCCCTCTCTGCCAATCCCTCCATTGGCTACCACTCACCCAACGAATTAAATTCAAAATACTAACAATAAGTTACAAAGCCATCCACAACTCTGCCCCCAGCTACATCACTAACCTAGTCTCAAAATACCAACCTAATCGCCATCTCCGTTCCTCCCAAGACCTCCTGCTCTCTAGCTCCCTCATCACCTCCTCCCATATCCGCCTCTAGGACTTCTCCAGAGCCTCGCCCATCCTCTGGAATTCCCTACCCCAATCTGTCAGACTGTCTCCAACTTTATCCACTTTTAGGCGATCCCTGAAAACTTTCCTCTTCAGAGAAGCCTATCCTGCCTCCATCTAACAACTGCACTATTTTCTCCATTAGCTCATCCCCCACAGCTATTACCCTTTTGTATCACTTGACCCTCCCTCCTAGATTGTAAGCTCTAACGAGCAGGGCCCTCTGATTCCTCCTGTATTGAATTGTATTGTACTTGTACTGTCTGCCCTAATGTTGTAAAGGGCTGCGTAAACTGTCGGCGCTATATAAATCCTGTATAATAATAATATAATAATAATAATAATAATGTGGGTAAAAGGTTGTATCTTGAAACGCTACACATTTCGTGAGTCAACACTCACTTCCTCAGGAGTAAATACAAGTAACATATGTCTGCAAAGTAAGAAATTGGTATAAAATATATATCAAAACTAATAAGGCATGTTCTAGTTATAGTTGAAGCCTTTGAGGACCCAATCGGGTACCTAGTTCTTACAATCAGCTAAAATTAAAGGCACATGACAGAGATTCCAAAGGGTGAATGTCACGGGCGTCTGACCCTATGGTTATTTCTCATGATTTCTCATGATGTCAGATACTTCTCTTTGATGTGGCATTTCCATTTGTTGTGACTGGCCTTTGATCTTCTTGTCCGGGGAGCTGCGATGTCAATGGAAGGCTCACCTCTCTTTGCTGTCCCCACCCACCCACATTTGTGTGTGGGGGGGGCTTGCGTCACATCCGTGCCAGGCGTGCATCCGACATATGACATCAGTGTGTCCGCTGCATCATCACGCAGGCACACATCGTCATATCTGTGCTGCACGTGGAGATTTGCACCAGTCGTGCCTTTCTCCTGCATGACGGCGGATGAGGCTTGGAGCCTGAGCCCCTCCTCCCCGGCTGCATTGGCATGGTGTTGGGAATGATCTGCAATGCCCTTCGGGATATATGTGGGAGGGTAGGAGGCAGCCTTACTTTTTCACCTTTCTTTTTTTGTGTTTTTTTACTTTCTATGATAACACAGCTACATTCGGTTCTCTTAGATGATCTCTTTTCCTCTATGTATTCTAATGCTGCCTCAGCAGCACTATTCATTCATCTATTTTTCCATCACCCTGGAGCTATCATTGCACCCTTGCATATATTGTCCCACTTGGACTCAGATCTACACATTCATTTGATGCACATTCCTTTTTTTACATAGCAATCATTCTGGGCGATATCATTGGATGGATTTATTTTTACTCCCCAGTGCTGCTTTCACCTCTTTTTGACCCCCTTGGGGCTCTGCAGGTCCAACTTCCACAGCTCCCTGGCCAGATGCCCGTGACAGTCACACTTTGAAATCTCTGCCATGTGCCTTTAATTTTAGCTGATTTGTAAGTACTATGTACCCGATTGGGGCTTCAGAGGCTTCAACTATAACGATACCATCCCTTATTAATTGTGATATATATTTTATACATATCTTTCCTCCCCCTTTTCCCTTCCTTTCCCCCTCCTCTTCCCCCCCCCCATTTTCCCCCTTTTCTCTTTCTTTTTCTTTCCTCTTTTTCTGTGTTTTCTTCCCCCATTTTCCTGCCATGGTATGATATTGGTTCCTTCCCACACAGTCTTAGTTATTTTAACATAGAAAAAACAATCATTTGTGTATTTATTCATACTGACATTTATTATTGATGTATAACACATTAATTATGTGATGTTGTATAATTGACATATACATATTTTGCTGCTCTCTGTGCTCTGTGGTTTATATCAGTTTATTATATTCTTTATTAGTTTTTTCAGATTTTTGTTTCATTTGTCCTTTTATGTTCACACTGGGACCATGTTATTTTCTATGCACTCTATGGTTTATGTGGCTGGACCACATGGGCTGAGGCGCAGGGACATCCCCTCCGCCCCTACAGACCCACAGGGCCATTGGGATGCCTGGGGAGATCTCTCCACACCTGGCGCCTCTCCCCACGTTAAGTTTTTCAATTGGGGGGTCCCATCCCCGGGTTCCCGCTAGTGCCTGTTTCCCTTTCCCCCCCGGGGGGTTCGGGCTACGGTCCCCCATGGTGGTGGGCGGGGCTTGCACTGTTGTTGTTTGCATGGACGCCCAGGGCAGTACAATTTCTGTCTGCCCCAGGCGTCAGCGCACCGCTCGCGCCACCCAGCCTCCCACATTCCATCTGCAGATGGGGTTTTGGCTGCGCTATCAGACCTTACTCTGACGGCGACTCCCACCTTCCCATTGGTTGCATTGAGGCCAGATGATCCGAGCGTGCGCCCACGGTGCATTTCGGACCTTGTAGGCTCCGAGATGCTGCCGAGTGCGCATGTGCGGATGCCTCATCTTAGCGTCCGCACACCTGATCGATCTCTGATCAGGTGTGGGGGGTATATATAAGCCGGCTTGTCCATCCAATCAGCTGGACATGAGAAATGCCTGCACAAGCTCTGCACACATTGGCAAGGTAATCTTCAATTGCTTTTCACCCCTCAGCATTTTTGAACAATCCCCCTCCTTATTCCTAACTCTGCCCTCATTCATCCTCTCTCAGGACGCATCAACCCCCTGCCACTGACTAATTTCCAACTATCATCTCTCATATGCAATATGAGCAACGATCTTCCATAGCCACATGTCTTATAAATAGCCCACTAGGTAAGCCTTTTTTCCTTGTCAAAAGAAGTTTATTGAGTATACAATGTTATAAAGATACATAAAGTAAGTTTACAAGGATCTATAAAGTAAGCTCATTGTTTTACAGTAGGGTTTATATAGGTAAATATCATGAAATTTCAAATATTAAACATTGGGTTCACGTAAACCTAAATTAAAGATATATATCATTTCCTTAGTTACTTTTGTAGGTATTTAAATGATTTATACCTACTATACATATTGTTTACAAGTAGAGTGTATATAGGTCAAATAAATTCTGATAATGAGCTTTAATCGTAAGGTGGAGAAAAGGAAAGAGAAAGAAGAAAAAGGGTTGAAAGGTAGAGGTATGGTCCACAAGGTTGTCCCGTTCGTCAGCTTATTATTCTTTTCAATTCTCTTTGAAGCCTTAGAATGGGTGTCTCTGTAAGTCATTTAATCTGTTACCATGGCAACAGGACAGAGTCATTGAAATTTGACAGGAACTGTTGTTTTATCCAAGGATGCCAAAGTTTTTCAAATTTTGAAATTTGATTTTGATCGATGGCTACCATCTTAGCATGGGACATTGTATTATTCATTCTGTGAATTGTTTCTGCTAGTACCAATGTAGGAGATTTCCATGCCTTGGCCACTGTTTGTTTTGCAGCCGTTATTAGTTGGATCATAAGTTTGAATTGAGAGAGTGTTAACCATTCCGGTTTTAGATTGAGTAAAGTTAAATATGGATCTGGTTGTATTATTTTTTTAAATATTTTAGATGCAATCACGAAGACTTCCTTCCAGAAGGTTTGGATTACTGGGCACGTCCACCATATGTGTAAATATGTGCCTATTTCTGGGCATCCTCGAAAACAAAGAGTTGAGGTATTAGGTGAATATTTTGCCACTCTAGCGGGTACAAGGTACCAGCGAGTTAGGACTTTATAATTTGTCTCCAGTGCTAAGATGTTGGGTGAAGATGACTTAGATGTGAGCCATATATTAGACCAGTCCGTGTCTTCTAAAGTTCGTCCCAGGTCCTCCTCCCACCTCTGAACGTAAGAGGGTCTATTAAGATTTGCTACTCCATATAATTGATTATAAAGTGATGAAATTGTACCTTTAGCAAATGGATCTTTTGTACAGATTGATTCAAAAATGGATAATTGGGATAATGGTGTATCCCCCTTTAGGAATGGTGTATAGAAATTTTTGATTTGGAGATATCTAAATATCTCAGAGTTTGGTAGATCATATTTTTCTCTAAGCGATGGGAATGAAAGGAATGATTTAGATGCTATGAAGTCATTTAGTGTCTGAATGCCTGATGTTGTCCAAGCTTTAAAATAATTTGGGTAGATCCATGCCGGATAAAAGGCCGGATTTCTGATAAAAGAAAGGAGAGGATTGTGTGGAGATTGTAACTGATATTTGGTTTTTAGTTTATCCCAGAGAGATAAGAAGTGTTTAGTTATGGGATTATGAATTTTAAAGCGGTCTTTAGGATCAAGCCATAATAAATTTGATATTAATAGAGGGTCATTTTCTGAAGCCTCTAGAAATACCCATAATGGGATTTCCTGTTTTGCATGGTATTTGGACAGACTGGCCAAATGTGCTGCTCTGTAGTAGTTAGTAAAATTAGGGTATCCCAGGCCTCCTTTATTTTTGGGAAGATGTAGTGTGTGTATAGGTATACGTGGTTTAGAAGAGCCCCATATAAACGAAGTTGCTCTTTTTTGTACTATTCTCAAAAAATAGGAAGGAATTGGAATAGGGAGGACTCTGAATAGATAAAGCAATTTGGGTAGAATAGTCATTTTGATTGCATTAATCTTCCCTATCCAGGATAAAGGAAGTTGCGACCATTGTTTTATTAGATTTGTGATCTGTCTTAATACAGGAGGATAATTGGTTGAGAATAAGTAAGAATGAGATGTTGTTAAATGAATTCCAAGATATGGGATTGATTTTTCTGCCCATGTGAATGGGAGTGCAGCCCTAGCCGGGATCAATTCCATGTTTGTGAGTGAAATATTAAGCACTAGGCATTTCTTAGGATTAATCATAAGGCCGGATAGGGCTGCAAATCTATCAAGAGCTGGTATTAAGTTAGGACCAGAGACCTGTGGTGATGATAGAAAAAGTAATATATCGTCTGCAAATATACATAATTTGTGTGTAATACCTCCTACTTCAATGCCAGTTATAGTTTGGTTTGTTCTGATGTATTGGGCCATGGGTTCGAGTATAAGGGCAAATAATAAGGGAGATAATGGGCAACCCTGTCGGGTACCTCTTTCGATATTAAAGGCTTCAGATTTGTATCCAGCATATTTTATATAGGCTTTGGGTTTATTATATAATGCTTTGATCCATGTTAAAAAGTGGGGTCCAAAACCCCATTTTTGTAATGAATATTGCATATATTGCCAGGATACTGTGTCAAATGCCCTCTTAATATCGAGAGATAGAAAACATAAAGGGATTTTCCGTTTTTTAGCAATATGTGCCAATAACACTGCCCTGCGTATGTTATCGCCTGCCTTTCTATTTGGCATGAAGCCTACTTGATCTCTATGTATTAATTTTCCTATAATGCTATTGAGGCGTTTTGCTATTATTTTTGCTAATAATTTAATATCGAGGTTTAACAGAGAGATAGGCTGATAATTCACACAGGAAGTATCATCAGAAAGGGGTTTTGGGATCATACAAACAATTGCCATTAGTGTTTCTTGCCGAAAAGAATGTCCATCTAGAAGTTTGTTAAAAGTTTCAGTGAGAATGGGAGAGAGTATTTCTGAGAATGTTTTATAGTATAAAGCCGAGTAGCCGTCTGGGCCTGGTCTTTTGTTAAGTTTTAGGTCTTTTATGGCGTTAGCAACTTCATCTATAGTTATAGGCTCATCCAAACTGCTTTTTTGATTCTGAGATAACTCAGGTAAGGTTATTTTTGAGAAGAAGGATTCAGCTTCTGTAGGATTAAATTCATTGTTTGTCTTGTATAAAGTTGCGAGATGTGAGTGAAATTTATGGACTATTTTAACTGGATTACAAGCGTAAACATTTTTTGATAATTTCAAACGTATTGGTTTGAAAGATTTGTTAATTGAATTTAATGCCCGAGCCAAATATGTACCTGGTTTGTTTGTATTCATGTAGAAATTGTGTTTGGAGCGTTTGAGGGATTTATCAACTGACTCAGTGAGAAATAGATCATATTCCAATCTAGATTTTTCCAGATGAGATTTTGTACTCTGAGATGGATTATCTTAAAATGATATGTAGGCTGCATTAAAATTGAGTTCTAGTTTTTTTGCTAGATTTTTGCGTTACCGTTTAAATAGTGCCATTTGTCTTTGTATTGTACCACGCAAGACAGGCTTATGAGCTTCCCACAGTGTTATTGGGGAGATGCCTGTTGTATTATTAATTGATATGTATTCCTTTAAAGCTTGTTCAATGGCCATCTGATGTAGTGGGTGTTTGAGCATTATGTCCGGTAAGTACCACGTTGGGTCATGCGCTTTTGGTATGGCTGAGGCTATAGTAGTGTATACTGCATTATGGTCAGACCACGGAATCGGAATTATATCTGATGCAATAATTTCTGGTATCATTCCTATTGTTAGAAAAATATGATCTATTCTGGTGAAGGTTTGATGAGGGTGCGAGAAATAAGTGAATTTCTTTTTCATTGGGTTACTTTCTCTCCATGAATCTACCAGATTGTATTTGGAAAGAAGTTGAGAAAAAGGTAATCTAGAGGTTATTTTGGATGGTGTAAAAGGTGATTTATCTAGAAATGGGAGGAGGACCTGGTTCGAATCCCCACACATTATCACTGTTCCTATTTTGTGTGTATTAATCACTTGTAATATATGTGAGAGGAATGGTGTAGGTTGTTTGTTAGGAGCGTAGTAGGAAATCACCGTGATTGCTGTATCCATTATATAACCCATGAGTATCAGGTATCTACCTTCTGGGTCTTTAATTTCTGATGCTAAGGTGAATGGTGTGGATCGGTGAAATGCAATTAGAGTTCCCCTTTGCTTGGTACAGGCAGAAGCCGTGTAAATTTGTTGATAAAAAGGAGAAATATATTTTGGAGTAGAATCTTTGGTGAAGTGTGTTTCTTGGAGGCATACTATGTGAGCCTTCTTGTTATGGAAAGTACGGAAGGCTTTGGTCCTTTTTTGAGGGACATTTATTCCCTGAACATTCAGGGAAAGTATATTCAGTGGTGCCATGGCAATAGATCAAATAGTTTTGACTTACTTTTTGTTATGCAGAGCTGACTGCGCAGATCAACCTGTGTGGACTGAAGAGATGAATAGATAGAAAAGAAACCAGTGAATTCTGGAGTAAAGAGTAAACAAAAAACATATGAGATTAGATGATACATTGTATAAATTATTTTTTGCAAGTAATCACAATTTACCCGTGAAAGAGAATAAATATCTCTCTCAGGGGAATAAGTGCCTTCGTCACACTCCCACATAATATGGTTGGGAGAATGAGGAGGGCTAATGGGGGTACACGGATCTTCCGCTTACAGGAGAGAAGTGCTATGTCAAAAGACATCAAAATGATGTTTCATTAATTGGAGTGCAGAATATAGTTTTTGTTGAAATTATTTATTCCAGGGTGGTTGTATATGGTTAGTCTTTCCCTAGGCTAAATAATTCAGTTAGAAAGGTACTGTTAATAACTTTGGTATTGATGAAGATAGTTTGAATTATTTTGGGAATTTAACCCTTTTAGAGTAAACAATTACATATTTTATACATATGTAACTGTTTAGATATGTTAACTCATAAAATTGAGGTTGTATTGCTTCAGATTAGAATAAACAAAAACATAATTCTAGGAACTAGTTAGGTAATAATATATTTGTTTTAAGAAAAGAAAGAAAAAGCGTCCATTACTTCTGGATTATTGAACATATTTGTCCTAAAAAGTAATAAATCTTTTGTTATTACCTGATAATATATAACTGAACAAGAATTTCCTTATTTCACTTATATATTCTAAGGCTATATGAATCAGAAGTAATAAGAAATATAACTGGAATGTAACATGATCCCATACAGTGTGTGACTATCAGAATGCAGTTACATTTAGTTATAAATATAGGTTTTTTATAGAGAACCATCTCTTAGTATAATAAATGAAGAGATATCAGGAATTAGGATGTCAGTCCATTGAATCTTCTTGGTCCATGGATGATGTGGCATAACGGCCTCTTTTGTGAGAATGATGATTCCCATTTTGTTCTGAAATTTTCTGGGTGCTGCCTGAAGGTGAAGATGATGCCATTCTTCTGCGTGTGGGAGTGTTGCTGCTTGTGGGTTCTGTCAGATTTAATTTTAAAAGGGTTTGTTGTAGTTCATCTGCTGATCTGCTTCTGTAAATTGTACCTTGGTAGTTAAATCTGACTGAAAAGGGGAAGCCCCATTGATACATAATGTTGTGGCGTTGCAGTTCTATTAGTTGGGGTTTCATGGATCATCTTTTAGTAATAGTAAGTTGGGATAGGTCAGCAAAAATTTGATAATTGTGTCCTTGAAAATTAAGTTCCTTTTTTTCTCTTGCAGCAATTAGTATTTGTTCTTTCGTTCTGTAATAATGAAATTTTGTGTTTATATCACGTGGGGGTCCATCTTTCTTTTTGGCTGTGAGGGCTCTGTGTACTCTGTCCAGTTCTAAACGTTCAATAGGGATATCTGGCTTTAGTTCTTGTAATAGAGCAGTAATAGTAGATTGCAGGTCTGTCACAGTTTCAGGTATTCCCCTTATGCGCAAGTTTGAACGTCTGGCTCTATTTTCGTAATCTTCGAGCTTAGTTTGAAGTATTAAATTCTCTTTTTTTAATTGTTCCAATTCTGTTATATTTTCTTGGGTTGTAATTTCAATTTCATCCATTTTTATTTCTAAGGCTGCGGTGCGGTTTCCCAGCTCTCTTATTTCTTTGGTTAGGCTTTTTGTTATTTGGTCTGAGGTTTGTTTTAAAGCCTTATGAAGCATCTTTTCAAATTGTAATAATATTACTGGGGATACTGAGGAGGCTTGTGGAGAAGTTTTTGAGAGGATTTGTTCTGTATCTGACTCAAATGGAGAGTCTTGCTGTGACATTTTCTGTCTGTGAGAGCGCCCTGATGCTGTATATTGTGAGGTGACTGGAGCTGCTTCAGCTGCAGTGAGTGCCTGTGAGCTCTTTGTGAGGTGATTTTTATTTCTGCCACGGTTTCCTCCCAGTACCATATTTCCTGCCTAAACTTTCACAGTTTGTTCCCTGAGGCAAAAAGGTTCAAATGGATACCTTTTGAGCCTGCAGACTCCGCTTTGTCCTTCTCTTCTCTCCTCAGCGGTGTGGAGCTCTAACAATGCATGTCTGCTCTGCTAGGCTCCGCCTCCTGCCCCCCAGGTAAGCCTTTTTTCTATCATCACCTCTTACCCTTGTATAAGAGTGTTGCCACTACCTCTTTTTTAAAGTCAAATGGCTCATTTTCAACCTTCCCTCTTTTTATGCTTTTTTTCAGATTATTATCCATTACCTTCACTAGTCTTCTAAGCTTGTCTCTCAACTCATCTCCAGGCGTTTCCGTCTTATCAACCAATCTGTTTTTAAAGTGTGAGTCCTTTTGAGGCTTTGATACCCTATTTAATTTACGTGCGGTCTATGACCCCACTCATGTTCAAAAAAAATGTGTGTTTTACATACACTTCAATCTCCTATCTCCTAATTTTTAATACATTTGATTGCCAGGTCTTTTATGTGCCCCCTGCAGACATAGATACGGTGCAGTCTGGTCTTTCCCCAGCTGGGGATTCCCCGCCGGGCTTCCCCCGGGTGTCTGGTTTTCAGGTATGTTCGGGATCCTGGGGTGTTGCATGGTTACCTCCCTTTGTGGATCAGTCCAGCCATGTACTCCAACATATATCATTGTTCATAACAGCCTACATCCCAATGTCTATTTATCTGTTTGTTTATATGATGTTTTTGTATCTCTATGCATAGATTCTTATATATTGCAACAAGCTCTTACCATTCCCTGAGGAAGCCAATGTCTTGGCGAAACATGTAGGAAACTGAGCTCTTGCTTTGAAGGCCGCCTCTACCTGGCCCACCCTACTGCATTGTGGTCATGTACAATATATATGTTAACTGCAGCCAATGATTTTATCGTTTCTTGTATGTATTGAATATTGTGAAATAAAGTATTTTTTGTAATTTTACATCTACTATCTTATCTTCATACTTTTCTCTTTGGCACCGTTATAATCCCCTGCCCTCCCTATTGATCAATTATATATTTTATACTGATTTCTTACTTTGCAGACATGTGTTATTTGTATTCACTCCTGAGGAAGTGACCGTTGGCTCACAAAATGTGTAGAGCTTCAAAATACAACCTTTTACTCACATATGTGTTGATACTTTGTACTCTTTACATAATTATGTATTGGAAATAATATAGTCAGTGATATAATAAATTAATTGTACCTCATGTGATGAGATTTGTTTCCATGTACCAAAAAACTGTGATTTTTTTTTAGTTTTTACCATGCGTTTTATGGTGTGCGTGTTACACCTCATTCAAAGTCCCAGGGCACATTTGTGGTTCTTTGTATAGATAATAGGGATGGAGGCGTACCACGGGTGGGACCAGACCACACATTCTTGTATGGCTGTGATGGAATGTGTAATGATTGGTGTACGATAAATCTTTCTCAGTTCAGTAGTTGTGTAGCTTATGTAACCACAGACAGTGCTACAGTCACAGTCCACCCTCTATTAGGTTTCAAACACTGCAGTTCCTCTTTAAGAACCTTTTTGATCTTTAAAAATTTTTTTTCCAGCAAATGGAGCTTCTCTACACACACATATCACAGATTACGTTGCTGTAGGCTTTTTCTTCATAAAAATCCATCGTGATATTCACATTGCCGGTCGAGCTACAGTTTAGAATGCGGCCATATGTAGATTAGAAGGCTGCATTGTAAGTTTACTGCTGCAGGGTGAAACATATTTTCTGATTTTATTTATACTAAGCAGATGGGAACTAGAAAACATTTTCTCTAGGGGAATATTTATCTGCAGTGATGATAAGTAGAACATACAAGCAAATACATACTTATTTAACATTTTTCATCTAGATTCTGTATAAAGCAGGATTTGGATACAAGGTTATCATGAAAAGTGAGACAAATGTATAGCATTTGACCATATTATCCAGGACAATTAAACAGACTGGTGCAACAGAATGCAAATCATTCCAGTTACGTATTTACCACATTGAATAACGTATTGTTGTATTTTCATTGGAGGTTAGTCCAATCCCCTCAAAAAAAAAAGTCTGTTCTCCACTGTCATTTATACCCTTCTGTTTTTTACACTGTGCATGAATAGCAGACATTGTCACAGAACTGGCAGAGTCTTCCTGTTTGGCAGACATGCTAGTGATTTTTTTTTTTTTTTTTAGAATAGATAAGTCTGTTCTGTTAACACAAACCGGCATTCAGTGAATATAAAGATCATGCAGTCTGAATGTTTCAAATGTTTCAAGTTGATACTTTTATCTCAGTGCAATCAATAATACTTTTATGATTTCATTTTCTTTTTCTGTAACTTTTTTTTTTGTAACTTTTGATGTATTAAATGGGGTTAACCACTTCCTGCCTGGTCTGTTGCCAAATGAGGGTCAAGCGGGACTTTGGTAGTTCCGGATGGACCTCATATGACGTTCTCCCAGAAACGCGCCTCACACACGGCTATGCGGCCACACTGCAGGAATGATCTGTCACCGGCTGTGTCCACTGGACACAGTCGATGACAGATCACTGTACCGGCCCGCAGCTGGTACCATGTGATCACTGTGACCAATCACAGCAGATCACATGACAGCTTCCTTTCATGCCATCCATTGTGTACAATTGTGTTGCTAGCTGAGATTGGTCACAGTGATCACATGGTAAAGACGGGGCCAATCACAGCCCATCTGTACCATGTCATTAGCTGTGGTCAATCACATCTAATTACAGCGATACTCACTGATTGAATCAGTTTCACTCAGTAAAAATGGCTGCTTATACCAATGAAATTCATTGGAATAAGCAATCATTATGTGTTAAAAAAATCCTGAATACTATGGTAGCACTGTATTGCTCTGGTCACAGTGTGTTAAGAAAAAATGTAAAAAAAAAGAAAAAAACATATATGTATTATTTTACATGCTGTCAACAGTCAATGTCCCTGATCAGTGCCCCACCAGTTATATGATGATGCTGTATTGCACTGGTGATAGTATGTAAACAAAAAAATTGTAAAGAAAACACTCGCTGTGCCTCTTAATAAATACCTTGGACTGTCTACTTTCCAAAAAAGGGGTCATTTGGGGGATATTTGTACTGTCCCAACATTTCCGGGCCTCAAGACTGTCAGTACATCAGGATTTATCTATTTTCAGATATACAGGTACATCTCATAAAATGGAAAATTTATTATCAAAAACTTACCGTAATTTTTCCTGATGGATTCCATGGCAGCCTATGTGTGGGTTAACCCCGCCTCCTCTCCAATGCTATAGGACCCCACTTCCATAAATTTCAGCTCACCACGAGAGACTGCGTTCCAATATTGGCCAACTCTTGACCAATGGGTGGGACCTCTGTCTGCCATAGAGTCCATCAAGAAAGGAAGATTACAGTAAGTATTTGATAACACATTTTCAGTTTTCCTGACAGACTCCATGGCAGCCTACGTATGGGAAATAACTAGCAAGTCCACACAGTGGGGTATGCTGATCAAAGAAAATTTAATTTAACCTGTCAACCAACAGGATTCTTAAACCAAAGTTCACAGAATATAGAGAAGCAGGCTCTATGCAGTAATGTGACATAAATATATTACACTAAATACAAAGGTATTAATGGAGGCCCATGAGGCCGCTTTGCAGATGACGTCTGGAGCCACATGCCGGGCTGCTGCCCACAAAGCCACCATACAACTGGTGGAATGTGCTGTCACTGCCTCTTGAGGAGCCAAGCCCTTAGCCCTATAAGCCTGCTGAATGGACTGGACGATCCAGGCCGCAATCGTTCTGGTCGAAGCTCACTTCCCTTTGTTACTGCCAGAGTGCAGTAAACAGGTAGTCTGAGCGTCTAAAGGAGGAAGTAACTGGCAGATATTCCCCTCAGTAATTTGCCTAGATCCAGAGGATGAGCATCAGTGGACCCCTGGGCCCTAAATGTAGGTAGGACAATTTCTTGGTTTTCATGGAACACTGAGGTGACTTTCAGATTTGAGCCGAGCATAGGGATGAGGACCACCCAGTCCGGTAAGAAAGTCAGAAATGGTTCTTCATGACCCAAGGACCCGATCTTAGAAACCCTTTTGGCTGAAGTGATGGCAACTAGGAAGGCAACTTTTGCAGAAAGGTCCTTGACAGAAAGAGGAGCAGATCCTGAGGTACTGGAGTCAGACGGGGAGTCAAGAACAAGGGGGAGATCCCATTTGGGGAATCTTGATCTTCTTTGGGGCCTGAGTCTTGTTGCCCCACGAAAGAACTGCCGGATTAGAGGGTGAACTGCCCATGATCTGCCCTGACCCTTAGGGAGCTAATGGATAGAGACAGATCTAGGCTGGATTGGATGAAACTCAGGATATCCTGAACTCCTAGATCTCTAAACGATCTGTCCGTAGAGGATGAGAATCCAACGAACTTGGCCCATATTCTCCCATAAACCTTATTGGTGCTTGCCTTTCTTGAGCTCATGAAGGTGGAAATCACTCTTGAAGTGCACCCTAGAGATTTCAGCCTTTCCCTCTCAACTACCAGACCATCAGTCTCAATATTGCCGGACAAGGGTGCAGGACTGCCCCCTGAGAGAGAAGGTCTGGCCTGGGTGGGAGAGGCACCGGGTCCCAGAAGCTGAGCTGAATCAGGAGGGGAACCATGGCCTGTTTGGCCAGTAAGGTGCTATCACCACCACTTTTACCGCTTCCGTTTGGAGTCTTCGAAGAGACTTGAAGATGATCGGAAGCAGGGGAATGGCATATGCCCTGTTGAAGTTCCATTGATCTGGCAGAGCATCCACTCCGAAGGCCTGGCTGCAATGGCTTGAGTGTAATAGTTCTTGATCTTGTAGTTGCAGGGGGATGCAAATAGGTTCACTTCGGGATTGACTCCCAAGGACAGAATCCATTTGAACGTCTGCACATGAAGAACTGTGTGCGAGACAGGAAAGTCCACTTGGACATTCTGAACTCCGGGAATGAAGACTGCTGAAATATTGGCCAGGTTTTCCTGAGCCCAGGACAGGATGGACTCAACTTCTTGGAGCAGGGTGGCACTCCAGGTGCCCCCTTGCCTATCCACATAGGAGACTGCTGTGGGTTTTTTTTTAGTAAAACCAACTCCCCTTTGAGGAGATGAATGAAAGATTAGAAGGCACACCAGTCTTCCCATATTTCCAGGACGTTTGAGCCTGGGTTGTGAAGATGGGCATCCCACTTGCCTTGAGCAAGTTCTGACCTGCAAAGGGCTCCCCAACCAGCACCACTGGCATTGGTCGTGACCATGACCCATGAGACGGGGCAATGGAGTAACAGGTGAGCAGATTTCTGCACTGGAGCCACCAGAAGAGACTGTCCCTCATCACTGAGGATATGTGAATGGACTGATTGATGTCCCCTGAATTACTTGTTGAAGGAACCCTGTCTGAAAAGGATGTAGCCTCCACAGAGACCATTTAACCATGGGGGTCATAGAGACCATCGTGCCAATAATTCTTAGGCACTGTGAGGCCTTTAGGCATGAGGAGCTCAGAGCCCATGAGATTCTCCCTCGGATGGCTGGGATCTTTCCCAGTGGGAGAAAGATGGTGCTTTCCACCACATCAAACTGGTCTCCTAAGTATACCAGGTGCTGGGCTGGTTCCAGATGGCTTTTTCCCAAGTTTAGGAGCCACCCAAACTCGGACAGTGTGGAGATAACCTACTCCTTGTGGATCAACAGCCACTCCTTGTACTGGGACAGTAACAGGAGGTCGTTGAGATAGTGGTACAAGTGTATCCCTTTTATTCTGATGAGGGCCACCATGGCCAGAAGAACTTTCGAAAAGACTCGGAGCGAGGTTGTCAGCCCGAAAGGGAGGCAGATGAACTGTACATGATCTTGCCCAACACTGAACCAGAGGTATTTGTGGAATTCTTTTGCCACAGGCACATGAAAATAGGCATCTTTCAGATCGATTGAGATTAGCCAATCGCCTGGCTGCACTGCTTGTTGAATGCTGGACAAGGTCTCCATTTTGAATCTTTTGGATATTATAAACTTGTTTAGGTAAGTTAGGTCTATCACGGGGCACCATGAACTGTTTTTCTTCTGCACAAGGAAGAGAGGGGAATAAACCCCCTGAAACTCTTCATCTTTTGGGACATGCACTGCGGCTCCCTGTACTATCAGTGAATCCACGTAGGACAGTAACACTTGCTTCTTTTCTTCTGACTGTGGTAGAAGGGTGGAAATAAATCTGGGGGAGGAGTACTGATGAAGAACCATGTGTGGCCTATGGAGACCGTCTTGATGGTCCAGTAATCCGAGATTGAGGCCACCCAGATGTGTCGGGAAGAGAAGCAGACGCACCCCCACCTGACCCACCTGGGGGGGCCCAATCTCAAAACTACTTAGCTGGCTCTCGTCCACTGGATGCCTGGCTTTTAGCAGATTTTTGGAAGGATGTCTGACCTCTTCTCCAATTTCTTCTGAAATCCCGGCTGGGCCTGTAGAAGCGTGCTACCCTTGAACGCTCAGTACTGCGTCTTCTTCGCTGGGGCTTCTTCTGACCAAACAGACTCCTATCCTGAGGTAGGAAACCAGACTTCCAACCCATGGCTTGGGCTATAGCGTTATCCAGCCTGTTAGCAAACAACGAGGACCCTTCAAAGGGAATCCTACACCAGGCCTGCTTAGATGCTGGATCAGCAAGCCAAGGGCACAACCATAAGGCCCATTTAGACATGACCGAGGATAGCATAGTCTGGGCCAACAGGTGGATAAGATTGATTGAAGCCTCTCTCAGGAAGGCCGTTGCCAGCTTCAATTCCTGAACTGTCGAGCCCCTGGCCAGTTCTTCTTAGATGCATCTGCGTACAGAGTCCAAATTCTCTGTCCAGGCTTCCATAGCCTTGGACATGGCTGTGAGGGCCAAGGTGGGTTTGCAAGCCATACCAGCTAGCCGTAAATTCTCTTGAGATCTTGGTCTATTCTCCTCTCAAGCTCGTCCTTGAAGGAAATAGCATCCTCTAAAGGAAGAGTGACGTGTTTAGCCAGTTGCATCAGTGCTGCGTCTATGAGGGGAGCATTTTCCAGAGATTTCATTTCCTTTGCCTTGAAGGTGTATAATCTGGAAGTTTTGCTTGACATAGAAGTCTTCTTATCTACCTTGCTCTACTCCTCATCAATGATACCCTTCAATTCAGAAAGGAGTGGAAAACTGGAACATTCCTTTCCTAGGTGTTTAAAGAACTACCTTTGCTTAGCCGGAGGAGTGGAAGGATCTTCCCACTTAAGGGCCTCTTTGACTGCCTTAATTAGGGGGGAAACCAGGGTGAAGTTGAAGGCACCGAAAAATTCATCTACCACCAATTAGCCATCTGAATAGCTGGGGGAGGCATTGTAAGGCTGCAATGGGCCAGGATCCTCCTGGGCCTCATTAGCCAGGGAGCCAGATAGAATGGTGGACTTAGGGATTGCTGCACCACACGCTTAACAAGAGACTCCATCTGTTGATTTTCCATCTCTTTCTCCCCAACCGCCCGGGCATAACATGGATTACACAGTGATTTGCCCTCCGAGACTCGTGTTCCACTTCCCCAGCAGGCTCTGCGATCAGAGCGGTTGTCATGGCGGTGGGTGTGGTGTCTGGAGGAGGAATGAGAGCATCTCCTCTGTTGATCGGTTCTAGACAGAAAGTCACGTCTAGACCTAGATGAGGAAGGTTGACGTTGCCACCTGGCAAGGTCCCTGTTGTCTTGGACAGTAAACTGGTGATCCGACCTGGAAGGGCTAAAAAGGCGAAGGGCAGAAAACACATCACATTAGGGGATATTCCCATACCAATGTGGACCTGCCCCCCCACACTCCACTTACCTAGAGCATGAGGGCTGGCCCTACAGAGGCGGTGACTTGTTCATGGCACCTTGGTGGATGATTAAGTGATGATCCTGCAGCCTTGTAGGAACACACACATGTCTTGGGAGAAGGAAAAAATAGCATACAGTTTGCCCTTTAAGAGCCATCTCCGCCCCCCCCCCCCTCACGCTGCACCATAACCCCAAGCTGGAGCTTACCTCAACCTGGGAACCTGGTGCATTAAGGAGCTGTCACAAGGTGCCCACAGTGATCCCCAGTATGACAGGGGCTCACAGGGATTTAAATATCCCTGCCATAATGACGTCACCGCCATATTAGCAAGCCTGGGCATAGAGAGGCTGTGCCCACCACCGGACACAGAGGCCTGGAGCCACGCACCCACCAATGGCTGGGCCCTGGGCTATCCTAACACCGTTAAAAGGTATGCCCGGCATCAACCTCGATTGATTGGACGTCCGTAAATGTAAGTGCATTGTTTGTAGGTCTAATGAGGAGGACAAAAAAGGAACGCAGTCTCTCGTGATGAGCTCAAATTTATGGGAGAGGGGGTCCTATTGCATTGGAGAGGAGTCAGGGTTAACCTACACGTAGGCTGCCATGGAGTGTCAGGAAAATTAGAATATCATCAAAAAGTTCATTTATTTCAATAATTTAATTCAAAAAGTGAAACTCGCATATTTTATATAGATGTGTTACACACAGAGTGATATACTTCAAGCATTTCTTTCTTTTAATTTTGATGATTATGGCTTACAGCTAGTGAAAACCCAGAATTCAGTATCTCAGAAAATTAGAATATTACATAAGACCGATAAAAAAAAGGATTTTTAATACAGAAATGTTAGCTTATCGAAAAGGGATCCTTTTGCATGAATTACTGCATCAATGTAGTGTGGCATAAAGACAATCAGCCTGTGGCACTGTTGAGGTGTTATGGAAACCCAGGTTGCTTTGATAGTGGCCTTCAGCTCATCTGCATTGTTGGGTCTGGTGTCTCTCATAGTTACATATAGTTACATAGTTACATAGTAGGTGAGGTTGAAAAAAAGACACAAGTCCATCAAGTCCAACCTATGTGTGATTATGTGTCAGTATTACATTGTATATCCCTGTATGTTGAGGTCATTCGGGTGCTTATCTAATAGTTTCTTGAAGCTATCGATGCTCCCCGCTGAGACCACCGCCCGTGGAAGGGAATTCCACATCTTTGCCGCTCTTACAGTAAAGGACCCTCTACGTAGTTTAACCACTTCAGCCCGGAAGGATTTACCCCCTTCCTGACCAGAGCACTTTTTACAATTTGGCACTGTGTCGCTTTAACTGCTAATTGTGCAGTCATGCAATGCTGTACCCAAACGAAATTTGTGTCCTTTTGTTCCCACAAATAGAGCTTTCTTTTGATGGTATTTGGTTCACCTCTGCGGTTTTTAGTTTTTGCGCTATAAACTGAAAATTTTGAAAAAAAATTATATTTTCTAATTTTTGTTATAAAAAAAAATCCAATAAACTCAATTTTAGTCATACATTTAGTCCAAAATGTATTCAGCCACATGTCTTTGGTAAAAAAAAATGTCAATAAGCATATATTTATTGGTTTGCGCAAAAGTTATAGCGTCTACAAACTAGGGTACATTTTCTGGAATTTACACAGCTTTTCGTTTATGACGGCCTATCTCATTTCTTGAGGAGCTAAAATGGCAGGGCAGTACAAAACCCCCCCAAATGACCCCATTTTGGAAAGTAGACACCCCAAGGAAATTGCTGAGAGGCATGTTGAGCCCATTGAATATTCATTTTTTTTTTTTGCCATAAGTGATTGAATAATGACAAAAAAAAAAAATTACAAAAAGTTGTCACTAAATGATATATTGCTCACATAGGCCATGGGCTCACACAGGCCATGGGCATATGTGGAATTGCACTCCAAAATACATTCTGCTGATTCTCCTGAGTATGGGGATACCACATGTGTGGGACTTTTTGGGAGCCTAGCTGCATACGGGGCCCCGAAAACCAATTACCGCCTTCAGGATTTCTAAGGGCGTAAATTTTTTATTTCACTCCTCACTACCTATCACAGTTTCGAAGGCCATAAAATGCCAAGATGGCGCAAAACCCCACCAAATGACCCCATTTTGCAAAGTAGACACCCCAAACGATTTGCTGAGAGGCATAGTGAGTATTTGCAGCTCTCATTTGTTTCTGAAAATGAAGAAAGAAAAGAAAACATTTTTTTTTCTTTTTTCTATTTCCAAAACTTTGTGAAAAAAAGCGAGGTCTGCAAAATACTCACCATACCTCTCAGCAAATAGCTTGGGGTGTCTACTTTCCAAAATGGGGTCATTTGTGGGGGGTTTGTGCCATCTGGGCATTCCATGGCCACCGAAACTGTGATAGGCAGTGAGGAGTGAAATGAAAAATTTACATTATTAGAAAGCCTGAAGGCGGTGCTTGGTTTTCGGGGTCCCGTACGCAGCTAGGCTCCCAAAAAGTCTCATACATGTGGTATCCTCATACTCAGGAGAAGCAATAGAATGTATTTTGGGTGTAATCCCACATATGCCCATGGCATGTTTGATCAATATATCATTTAGTGACAACTTTGTGCAAAAAAAAAAATTGTCTTTTTCCCGCAACTTGTGTCACAATATAAAATATTCCATGGACTCGACATGCCTCTCAGCAAATAGCTTGGGGTGTCTACTTTCCAAAATGGGGTCATTTGGGGGGGTTGAAATGTCCTGGCATTTTATGCACAACATTTAGAAGCTTAGGTCACACATCACCCACTCTTCTAACCACTTGAAGACAAAGCCCTTTCTGACACTATTTGTTTACATGAAAATTTTTTTTTTTTTAAAGAAAATTACTTTGAACCCCCAAACATTATATATTTTTTTAAAGCAAAGGCCCTACAGGTTAAAATGGTGGGTGTTTCACTTTTTTTGTTCACACAGTATTTGCACAGCGATTTTTCAAACGCATTTTTTTGGGAAAAAACACACTTAGCCCTCTCCCGGAGCACGAGGGACGAACGGACACATAAACACCTGAACTTATACACCAATAAACATGTAACAGGCTGACAAAACCTCCGCCTCACCCTCCCCTCTCACCCCCCCCTTCCCCCCCCCCCCCCCTTTTAGGAGTTAGGAGTCCCCTTAACATTACGAGGAACCTTCTCGAATAACACCGACATGTTCCTGCAACAGCTACTCTTATGTTCCCCCTGCTGGACACAGCTAGTTCCCCTTGGGGGTGTCCGGGAGGAGGAGTAGAGCCCATTTGGTCGGTCACCATAGAACATTAAAGTTAATGCTCACCTATTGCAAATCATTAACCTCAATATCCAACCATACATGTCCTCAGCGAAAACCTTACGGTTGTGAACACCGATGACTCCCCTCTTAGGCTACAACAGCATTATCATCTATTAATGCAGGGTTAGAGCTCACATCAGATTAATTGATCTTCTCTACCGACAGATACAAAACTGCGAGAAGTGCAGATACAACTGTTGATACTATGCGCCACGAAGTACTGTTTTATCCTTTGAGATTTACTTGTTATACCCATTTTATGTACTCTTATGACATATACCTCTGTAACTCCTGCTGTAATCTTGTGAAAACTCAATAAAATATCTTTAAAAAAAAAAAAAAACACACTTTTTTCATTTTAATGCACTAAAACACACTATATTGCTCAAATGTTTGATGAAATAAAAAAGATGATCTTAGGCCGAGTACATGGATACCAAACACGACATGCTTTAAAATTGCACACAAATGTGCAGTGGCGACAAACTACACACATTTTTAAAAGCCTTTAAAAGTCTTTACAGGTTACTACTTTAGATTTACAGAGGAGGTCTACTGCTAAAATTACTGCCCTCGATCTGACCTTCGCGGTGATACCTCACATGCATGGTGCAATTGCTGTTTACATTTGACGCCAGACCAACGCTTGCGTTCGCCTTTGCAGGAGAGCAGGGGGGGACAGGGGTGCTTTTTTTATTTATTTTTTTTTTTATTGCTTTTTTATCTTATTTTTAAACTCTTCATTTCATTTTTTTTATCATTTTTATTGTTTTTTTTGTTTAATATTTGTTTATTAATTAAAGAAAGTAACAAGCATACATACATGTACGATAAGGAAATGCGCTTACACATAAAAATATAACAATGCCAAAAGACACACAGAAACAGATAAGCAGAGATCAAGAAACAAATATATCTTTGAAGTAATCTGGGTCCCGGAGGGCTGGTGGACAACTGGTGTAATTTGCACATGTTACAATAACTAACCAAGTATTAGATAATTTTTTAAAGGACAGAGAGGGGGAAGAGAAGGGATCAGAGATAGAGGGAGGGGAAGTAGGAGGAAATGGGAGTGGGAAGCTGGCATTCAATGGACTTTACATATTGTCAAGGAATAAAGTTGTAGAACTGTAAGCTAATTTCTTCTAGACCATAAGTAAAAAGGTTATGGGGATGAAGTTTGTTATGAGCATTCAGGGGGCACAAACATAATATCCTTATACTCAGTTGAACTTTTGAATTCGATCCACTGATCCACTGGGCCCAAGTTGCAGTATGTCTTTTGAGATTATCCCTAGCTATAAGCGTGAGTTCTTCCATAAGACAGGTATTTTCTACTACCTGTACCCAGTTTTTCAAAGTCGGGGCAGCAGCTCGACCTCAAATGGCTGGAATAAGACACTTGGCTGCATTCAATAGGTGTGGGATAAGAGAGCATTTATAAGAACCCACCGCATCCATTGTATTATGCATGAGTATGGTCCATGGGTCCGAGGGTAGGGAGGTGTTTGTTATCTGATTTATTAAATGAATAATACTTGACCAGAAAGGTTGAAAAACCGGGCAAGACCACCAGATGTGGGCATGAGATGCTGTGTTCCCACAATTCCTCCAACACAACGGGGAACTGGAGGGGAACATACTGTGCAATTTAACTGGGGTATAGTGCCACCTTGTCAACAGCTTGTAGTTCATTTCGGCTGTCCTGGAGGAAGTAGAAGAAACATGAGCAAGCTGTAATATTTTATTTCTCTGATCATCAGAAATAGGAGAATTCAGATTGGATTTCCATTCCGTTTCTAAGTAGACGCGGTAAGAAGCGAACAAACTGCTGCAATTGCTTGTATCTCCATCTGTCCATAAAGGTAATCTGCCTGTTATCCAGGATATCTGTCAGAGGTTTGAGGTTATCCGAGTGAATGAGATGGTGAAGTAGAAGAGGGCCTTCAGGAGACCAAGATTGAAAACCAGTATCCATGTTATCAGGGAGGAAAAAATTGTGGTTCAATATTGGTAAAAAGGGAGAGTTGTAGTCCCAGGAGAATTTTCTGTGCAGAGAGTCCCATATTGAAAATGTAGAAATAGTTAGTGGCGAGGTATTAGGCGAGAGGGATCTGAAAGAGCGGGGGATCCAAGGCAGAACAGACAGATCTGTGCTGCTCATTGCATATTCCAGCTGTACCCATAATTTACTGCCCCTAGCATACTTCCAATCACTAATCATAGATAATGCAATGGCATTATATTATGCCTTGAAGTCTGGAAGGGCCAGACCGCCTGCACTCTTGGAACAAAAAAGGACCGATCGAGAGATCCTAGGATGTCTGCCCTTCCAAACGAAGTGGGACACCATGGCTTGTAAAGTTGAGAAGAATCCTACAGTCACACCCAAAGGTAACATCTGAAAAATGTAGAGAATCCGGGGGAGTATGTTCATCTTAATGATGTTTATTTTACCTAACCAAGAGTGTAGGAGAGAAGACTTTGTCTCAGGTCTGACTTAATACTGTTGAGCAAGGGAATATAATTGCTTCTAAAGAGGGAATGGAGATGAGGTGTAAGGTGGATACCCAAGTATTTCAGTTTATCCGTTTTCCAAAGAAAAGGGAATTGAGGTTGTAATCGCTTAGCAGTGGAATTGGGGATGTTAATATTTAGAATTTCTGATTTGGATAAATTTATCTTAAAATTCGACAATGTTAGGAAGGATTGAAAGGCTGACATGAGGTTCGCAAGAGAAATTTGTGGTTGTTGGATGAAAAACAGAATATCATCCGCATAGGCTGCGTATTTGTGTATTTTTGGGCCCACCTTGACACTGTGTATGCTGTTATTATGTCTGATGTGCGCTAAAAAGGGTTCAAGGGAGAGAGCAAACAATAGGGGGGAAAGTGGGCACCCTTGTCTAGTTCCGTTATGAAGTGTTAAGGGATCACCTAATGTTCCATTAATTCGAATTTGAGCTGTTGCGAGGGTATACAAGGAGGCAATGCGATGGAACATTTTGGGGCCTAAACCAAAAAATCTGAGAGTCACTTTAATTTACTCCCAGTCCACCCTATCAAAAGCTTTTTCAGCGTCAGTAGATAATAGGAGGGTGGGCTGGGAGCACCTGCGGACATGGTGAATCAATGAAAGGGTTCGCAGGGAGTTATCTCTGGCCTCTCTAGTCGGGATAAACCCCGTCTGGTCTGCAGATATCCATCTGGGTAAAAGAGGTAACAATCTAGTGGCCATAACTTTGGCGATAAGTTTAATATCAAGGTTCAATTGGGATATGGGGCGATAGCTGCCACAAAGGGTAGGGTCTTTATCAGGTTTGGGGATGATGGTGATATGGGCCGCTAGAGATTCAGGTCTATATCCTGTAGTTTTAGAGATAGAATTGGCATAAGATGTTAAGTGGGGAGAAGGGTGTCACTAAAAGTTTTATAGTATAGTGCAGTGAAACCGTCTGGGTGAGGAGCTTTGCCCGGGGGAGTATTTTTCAAAGCGGTTTGAAACTCCTCTATCGTGAGGTCAGCTTCCAATTGTGTGAGAGTGTGGTGGGAAAGTTTAGGTAAATTTGCCTGTTTCAAGTAGGATAATATGTGTGTACGTTTTTCCATCGGGGAGAGGGTATCTAGAGTCCCTTTAACATTATAAAGATCAGTGTAAAATTCTTTGAAAGCTTTGGCAATTTGGGGGGAGGAATAGGCCATTTCTTCCGAAGAGAATTTAACTTTGGAGATGAAGGAGGCGGATTTCTTCGCACTGATGGAGCGAGCAAGTTGTTTACCGGGTTTATCCCTCTATTCATATAGTTTTTGAGTGAAAACTTGGAACTGTCTTTTAGTTTGGGAGTTTAGGAAAGTCTTCAGTTCCTCTCTTTTTTGCATTAAGCTTTCCAGATGGGATTTATGTAAGGAGAGTTTGTGCTGTTTGTCTAGGTTAGCTACTTGTAATAGTAAATCCTTTAGCTGCTGACCTTGTTCCTTCCATCGTCTGGCTCCCAATTCGATAAGTCTACCCATCATTGTGGCCTTATGGACCTCCCAGAGTAAAGAGGGAGCTGTATCAGTTGACCCATTCTCCATAAAGTATTGCTTCAGGGCAGTATCTAACAAAGAAGCATCCACAGGGTTAGACAAGAGAGAGTCATTTTGCTTCCAGTTAGTGGTACGTTGGGGAAGTGAGGGGATAGCCAAACGACTAGAGACCGGGGCATGGTCAGATATAGAGGCTATACCCAGCCTTTAACAGGGGAAGGTGAAAGTGGTCAAGGAAAATGTTATCTATCCTGGAGTAAGGCCCCTTTCACACTGGGGCGGTGGGGGTGTTGGCGGTAAAACAGCGCTATTTTTAGCGCTGTTTTACCGTCATTTTTGCCGCTGTTTTCGGCCGCTAGCAGTGTGGTTTTAACCCCCGCTGGTGGACGATAAAGGGTTAAAACCGCTCGCATAGCGTGGCTATAGCCGTGGTATAGCCGCGATGCTCCATTGATTTCAATGGGCAGGAGCGGTTTAGGAGCGGTGAATACACCGCTCCTTCACTGCTCCAAAGATGCGGCTTGCAGGAGTTTTTTTCTTCTCCTGCCAGCGCACCGCTTCAGTGTGAAAGCCCTTGGGCTTTCACACTGAACAAACAGCAGCGGCTGTTTTGGGTCGGTTTGCAGGCGGTATTTTTAGCGCAATAACGCCTGCAAACCGCCCCAGTGTGAAAGGGGTCTAAGAATGATGTGTTTTGGAATAGAGGGAAAAATCCTTGTCATTAGGGAGCAGAGTACGCCAGGTGTCTATCAACTGAAGCTCATGCAAGCGTTTCCTAATGAAAGAGAGGTGTTTGAACGGAATGTTGGATCAACCCTGGGATGTGTCCATATTGGGATCGAGTAGCATATTGATATCTCCAGCAAGTATAGTAATACCCTTTGTGAAGGCTGCTAATTTAGTCAAGACCTGAGACAAGGCAGTAAACGTTTACTAAAGTACATTGGGTATTGCCTGTAGAACCCCTCAAGAACAAAAAACTACCATGGTCATCCGCCATCATCTCTTCCAGCTGAAAGGACACGTTTCTGTTGAACCCAATGGCTACTCCCTTAGCCTTGTTTGTATCCAAAAGGCTATAGTACCATTTTGGAAACTTCGGAGAAAAAAGCCTAACCTGAGTGGTGTGTGTCAAGGGTGTTTCTTGTATAAAAGCAATGGAACAGAAAGCCTGTTTCAAGTCTCTTAACACTTGGTGGTGTTTGGTAGCGTGGTTTAAACCTCTAACATTATATGATATGATATTTAGAGTAGCCATTGGGAGTCTGGAACATGTGCCTCTAGCCCATAGTGCTACCCATATCAGCAAAAAGTAGGGGAGAGAAAGGAGGGGGAAAAAGAGGGGCAGAGAAGGTCGAGAATGGATAAGTAATCAAGTAAGTAAATCACATTTAGCATTACAAATAAACCAATGGGAAACAATGTATAATCACGCGGTGCACTGCAGTGTTCCTGTGGGGATCTATGGAGGCGAGAGACCCATGTGACCTCAGTTAGTGGGTCGCCGAAAACTACGGCGGGGTCCCTCACCCCCACCACCCCCAAAAGAAGGAAGAGAAGGAGGGGGGCATAGGATATGTGCCGGCCGTGAAAATAAGCAATTAAGTCAGAGGTATAAACCTCTGGTTTAGGGCAATTTTAAGGAACAATCCGCTAACGGGAAAGAGAAAAAATAAGAAAAATAAAAGCAACAATAAAAGTCGAGTGACAGCAATAACTTGAAACAGACCTGAAAGTTAAGATCCATGGGGAAAACAGTAACCGCACACAGAGCCTGACATCAGTGTGATAATAGTCAAATGATATCAGAGCCAGTGTAAAAGTGGCCGTCAGCTCTGAATGTATGTCATGTAAGCAACAGGAGATGAAGAAAAGGAGCCATCTCACCCATTTTTCTGAGAAGAACCTGGAGTGTTGTCGCGCTTCTTTTTAAGAGGGATGCTCCTCCACATGGGATCCAGAGGGGTGGAGAAAACTGGTAGTAAATCTTGCCATCCTGGGAGATCCACCGGCGGGATTCCAATCTCACAGAAAAAAGCAGGGAGTTCCTCCGGGAACCTTAAGTTGGAGGAACGGCCATCTTTGGTAGCTATGAGGCAGGCGGGAAATCCCCACCTGTATGTGGCGCCGTCTTTTCACAGTTGGTCTAGGAGAGGTCTGAGTGCTCTACGATGCTCCAGTGTTTCCTTAGAGAGATCAGGAAAGATATTGAGTGTGGCACCGTCAAAATCAATATTAGGGACACCCCGTAGCTTGATCATAATAGCATTTTTGTCCTCAAAATAATGTAGACGACACACAACATCTCTGGGTAGCTCTGTAGCTAAATTATGAGGACGGAGGGCTCTGTGCACCCGGTCAAAGCGCAAAGGGTCAGTGACCGGTTTCCCCAGAACAGAGTTTAAGACACCCCGCATAGTGGGTTCCAGGTCAGTATCCCTAGTCGCTTCTGGCAACCCACGAATGCGCAGGTTGTTCCTGCGGTTTCTGTTCTCTAAGTTTTCTAATTTATAGAGAGATGATCTGTGTGCCAGCGCAAGTCTTTTTACAGAGATCTGTAGCTCTTCAATGGCTGCTGCCTAAGAGTCCTGCCTTTTCTCAGTCTCTTCCACTCTCTCCAGCAGGTGGGACATGTCAGAGTGCACTGCTGTGATCTCTTATTTAATAGATTTTTCAAGGCTGCGGAACATCCCAGCCATTTCCTTCTTTAAACCGCTTACCAACGATGATAATTCGTAGCCAGCGGGAGAGCACGGGTCCTCCATGAGCTCTGATCCGTACGAGGAGGCAGGAGAGCTCTTGCGGGGTGATGCAGTGCGCTTGGAGTGGGATTCACTCGACCTCGAGGCTCTGGCCTGTGAAGGCCGCGTGTCGGGGCTATGCTTTTCCGTGGCCAGGTAACGCTTTATAGAGCCAGAGGAGGTGAGCGAGAGTGCAGGGCCTCTCCCTGATTGTTTAGCCGTGTTAGTGCGGGATCTGGCAGCTTTGGCAGGCCTGTCCAGAGGTGCTTAGGCCGGTGTTGGGACAGAGCTCTGCTCAAACACGTCCGATTTGCACCTTGCGGTAATCACGCCCCTATCATTTGTATTGTTATGTCAGGGAATGTAAATATCCCCTATGATAGCATTAGTTAGTGACAGGTACTCTTTTTTTGAAAAAATGGGGTCTAATAGACCCTAGATCTCTCCTCTGCCCTCAAAGCATCTGACCACACCAAGATCAGTGTGATAAAATGCTTTCCCAATTTCCCAATGGCGCTGTTTACATCCAGCGAAATCTAAGTCATGAAATGCTCATAGCTTCCGGTTTCTTAGGCCATAGAGATGATTGGAGCCATTCTGGTCTCTGATCAGCTCTATGATCAGCTGGCCGAATCACCGGCTGCATTCTCAGGTTCCCTGTTGGGACAGCAGAGCCAGAGAAAAAACGTGGAAGACGGTGGGGGGGGGGTATTCCCTCCCACTGCTTGTAAAGAGGCTAATTAGCCACTAGGATTGCTTTTACATGAAAGCCGACTGCTGGCTGAAAAGAATGATACCAAGATAATACCTAAACCTGCAGGCATCATTCCGGTATAACCACTCAAAGTTCAGCAACATACCAGTACGTTGCTGGTCCTTGTTGGGCATATATTGTAATCTTTTTTTTATGCAGCCTGTGGGCTGAACAAAAAAAAGAGACTGTCCAGTGGTTATGCCCACCATTAAAATACCTCTCTTCATCCACCCACTTCTAATGAGAGGCATTCATGCACCATTTATATATACTGAAGCATGGGGGCATCTGCCCCAAAAGTTAGGAGCAAATCGCTCCTCCACCCCTGCTGCCCCCATGCTTCGGCATATATAACCTCCGACAGCACTGGAGTCACGGCTTTATGTATCGTGGGAGCAAGCGCTTTTGCTGTCAAGATAAATAAATCCGCGCTGCAGCTGAATGGCGTACCTGAAAACAAAGAAATGGTTAACAATAAAACACAGTAAACAGTAAAGTATAAAAAATGACATACCTTAAAAGCAAACAGGATAAAACATGATAACAATAAAACATTGCAGAATAGAATACAGTAAAAAAGAGCAGAACAATAGAGAGAGAATAGAGAGAGAGAGAACAATAAAATGACAACTATTTTTGTTTTTTCTATTTTATATATATATATTTTTTTTTTTTACTTTTATTTTTTACACTTTTTTTTGTAACTATAACTTTTATAACTGTAACCGGTTCCAGGTTCGGGTCTCTCAAAATGCAATGGCATCTTGGGAGACCCTGTGAAAGTGTGCCTAGTCTGTGCAATGCTCTACCCTACGCTAATACTCAACTAGTGTATGGTAGCATTCAAAACATTCACCAATGCAAAGACCAGGATTGTCAGGACAGGAGGGACAATAATAACGGGTGTCACGCCTATTTCCCTGCTTGCTGCAGACACGACATCTTTTTTTGGGGGGTTTGTTGGGTAGGGAAAATGCCTCTCATGCAGCCAACTGCATTTGGTTGGGGATGTGAATGAGGGAAGTACGGGTGCTGCAGAAGTAGTGGGTTCCCCATTAGGATTGGGGAATGCAGCAGGAAGGACACTATGGACACTACTTGTGCTTGCCACCTCACCAGCTTGAACTGCACTTATGGGACTCGCCACGTCACCAAGTGTTACTGCAGTGCTGGTTTTACTACGACGGGTGTACTAGGTCGCTGGTGCTTGCCAGTTCACCAGAAGGAATAGTGGCGCTAGTACTGCTCTGCTCCATACGAGGAACCTGCGGTTCCTGCACCTCAACAACAGCAGAAGAAGATTGGGGTCGGGTATGCCAGACCTTGGCAGGGACCACAACTCCATCCTCAGAGCTATCTGTCATGGAGCCGCTATCGTCTACAGGATCGTATTCTGAGCCTGAATCTGACAGATGAGTGACTTCCTCTTCACTATCTGTCATTCTCAGAAACGTGTAGGCCTCTTCACTACTGTACCTTCGATTTGGCATTTCGGGCTCTAAATTTAGTGGTACAGTAGCGAGACTCACAGGTAAAAAAGCTCCTGACTGTTAGCGACTGATTCAAATGCTACCAAAAAAACTGTTAGCGATCACAGGGATCAGGCCTGACTCTGCGAACGCTGCAGTTATGTGTTTAGTGTTTTGTAAGTGACAGTGATCGAGCGATACTGCACTTGGGTGGGCTGAGCTGGGCCGGGTGGAGGGTTAAAACGCAAGTGCTAGCTGGTATCTGGGCTGATCCCGCTAACACTGCGTTTTTGGGAACGCTAAACTGCTGGGGATGCTAGTATAGATCTGATCGGATCAAATATTGATCCGTTCAGATACTATACCACTAAGGGAGGTGTATGCTGCGTGCGTGGGTGTTAGCGCTACTGGCACTAACCTGATGCTGCCTGGGGCGACGCAGACCCTATCTGACCCTAAAACTTAACTTATATCACCACCGAGCAATCAGGGGGTTAAACCTTTATTAGGTAATAAATGGCGGGTGCCCTGACACTATAAAAAATGAACTAACTAACCAGCGTCACCCGTAACTGTTATACAGTGATCACTGGTGAAAGGGTTAACTAGGGGGCAATCAAGGGGTTAAAACCTTTACTAGGTAGTATATAGGGGTCCCTGATGCTATAAAACGCTGATGGCGAACCTAAATACTTATCTCCCTAACTAGCGTCACCAGTGACACTAATACAGCGATCAGAAAAATTATCGCTTAGTGACACTGGTGACGGGGGGTGATCACGCGGTTAAAACTTTATTGTGGGGGTAGGGGGGTACCCTAGACCTAAAGGGGGCCTAACACTAACTGCCCTACCACTTATAACTGTCACAAACTGACACAAATGCAATAATCAGTAAAAAAAAAAACTGCTATTGGTGTCACTGTGACAGGGGGTGCAGGGGGGTGATCGGGGGGTGATCGGGGGTGAAAAGTGTGCCTAGTGTGTTTTACTGTTAGTGTAGTGTCGGTGCACTTACTTGGATGTCTTCTCTCCTCGGCGCTGGAATAAAAAAGACCGACGCAAGGAGAATTGACATCACTTCCTCTGCCACTGTTTACATTACAGCAGCAGAGGAAGATTTTCATTCGTTGGGAGCGATCGCGGGTGGGTGGCCATGAATGAGTGGCCTCCCCCTCAGCATTGATCACCCCCCTAACGATGCCGATCACCTTGGGCACCGGGGGGGGTGCGATGTACCCCCCGCCCGCGGGAAGCAGATCACGTACCAGGTACATGATTTTGCCTGCCCGTGCCATTCTGCCGCAGTATATCTGTGTTAGGTGGTCTGCAAGTGGTTAAGGTTAAACCTCTTTTCTTCTAATTTTAATGAGTGGCCACGAGTCTTGTTAAACTTTTTTCTACGAAAAAGTTTTATTTCTATTGTGGGGTCACCAGTACGGTATTTGTATATTGAAATCATATCCCCTCTCAAGCGTCTCTTCTCCAGAGAGAATAAGTTTAGTGCTCACAGCCTTTCCTCATAACTAATATCCTCCAGACCCTTTATTAGCTTTGTTGCCCTTCTTTGTACTCGCTCCTTTTCCAATACATCCTTCCTGAGGACTGGTGCCCAGAACTGGACAGCATACTCTAGGTGTGGCCGGACCAGAGTCTTGTAGATTGGGAGAATTATCATTTTATCTCTGGAGTTGATCCCCTTTTAATGCATGCCAATATTCTGTTTGCTTTGTTAGCAGCAGCTTGGCATTGCATGCCATTGCTGAGCCTATCATCTACTAGGACCCCCCAGATCCTTTTCCATCCTAGATTCCCCCAGAGGTTCTCCCCCCAGTGTATAGATTGCATTCATATTTTTGCCACCCAAATGCATTATTTTACATTTCTACATTGAACCTCATTTGCCATGTAGTCGCCCACCCCATTAATTTATTCAGATCTTTTTGCAAGGTTTCCACATCCTGCGGAGAGGTTATTGCCCTGCTTAGCTTAGTATCGCCTGCAAATACAGAGATTGAACTGTTTATACCATCCTACAGGTCGTTTATGAACAAATTAAATAGGATTGGTCCCAGCACAGAACCCTGGGGAACCATACTTCCCACCCCTGACCATTCTGAGTACTCCCCATTTATCACCACCCTCTGAACTCACCCTTGTAGCCAGTTTTCAATACATGTACTCACCCTATGGTCCATGCCAACGGACCTTATTTTGCACAGTAAACGTTTATGGGGAACTGTGTCAAACGTTTTTGCAAAATCCAGATTCACCATGTCTACGGGCCTTCCTTTATCTAGATGGCAACTCACCTCCTCATAGAAGGTTAGTAGATCGGTTTGGCAAGAACGATTCTTCATGAATCCATGCTGATTACTGATCATCTTCCTCTTGACAATACACCACAGATTCTTTATGGGATTTAAGTCAGGCGAGTTTTCTGGACAATCAAACACAGTGATACCATAATCATGAAACCAGGTATTGGTATTTTTGGCAATGGGGGCAGGTGCCAAGTCCTGCTGGAAAATGAAATCAGCATTTCCATAAACCTGGTCAGCAGAGGGAAGCATGAAGTGCTCTAGAATTTCCTGGTAGAGGGCTGCACTGACTTTGGATTTAATAAAACACAGTGGACCAACACCAGCAGATGACATGGCTCCCCAAATCATCACAGACTATAGAAAATTTTGCATTTCATTTGGAAATCAAGGTCCCAGAGTCTGGAGGAAAAGTGGAGAGGCACAGAATCCAAGTTGCATGAGGTCCAGTGTGAAGTTTACACAGCCTCTGTTGCATCCAGATGACCTCCTGACAGCTTCCTCCTGCGCCTCCTCCATCCAGCCCGGGACACCGGAAACCACCAGCTCTGCCTGGTGTGATGACACTGCGCTCCACAGATGCCATTCCGGATCTCTACACACAGCAAGACTGATACCTATCGATGTGCCTATATTCTCCACTTTTTAGGGAGTGCGTTACTTTTTAATACAATTTGACTGTACCATTGCTAAACTTAGATTGGCACTGCTCCTCTATACTTTTCTCCTAATTTTATGAGATGCACCTGTAAATACTATAGTTTGTGGACTGTATAACTTTCCTACAGACTAAATAATAAACACTGATTTGGGTTATTTTTACCAAAGAAATGGAGCAGAATACATTTTGGACTACACTTATGAGGAAAGATTATTTATTATTTTATAACAGAAACAAAGAAAAACACTTTTTTTTCTAAATTGTCTGTCTTTTTGTCTGTCTGTAATTTTTTGTAAATTCAATGCAATAATGGCTGAATGTGTACTGACCACCCCCCAGAAACATCATTTCCTGCTTGTGTGATTGGCTCATCAATTTTCCCAGAAGCCTGCCTAAGATACAAGTCAGATTTCAGGCATCCCCTGCAACAAAAATGTCATTTTTGGTGAGATATTCCCAATAGGAACATGTCTAAAGGGATACAGGCCCAGCTGCTTTCCTCATTGGCTGTCACAGCAGATAGATAATTATGAAACCACTCCCATTAGACCCACTCAGCACAGAGGCACAGAGGAACATACAGAGATTTCTTCAGAATAGCAAAAGGTAGGAATCTGCAACAAAGGTTGCTATAATCCTTGTAATGTACATAGATCACTCAGGGGGGAATTTTTTTTTACCGTTTAAACAAAGAAGCTGGCGAGTCATTTGCTTTGTAATATGTCAGTGCTAAAAATCACTGCTTTCCTACTGCATGGAATTGTTAAGAAATGTTTGTTTTGCATTGTTACTGTACATGTTTTCCAGGGCTGTTTTTTTTTTTACACCACTTGCATATTACCCCAGAAAATGGGCATTTTTAATTTGACAGATCTGGCTTTCATTAATTTCAAGGGGGTTCAGATTCTGCATTCAAAATTCTTTGAAGTTTGGGAAGCCCTGCCGAAGTGAACGGCTGTTTGGCTTATTACTAATGATCACATGAAAAAGCAGCGCTTAGTAAATACAGCCATACTGAATATACGTTTCACTTTTCACTCTTGTTATGAAGCAGGAACAGACTGAATCATTTTATTACTTTAAGCTGGGAAGAAAAAAAATCTGAAACAAAGTCAGAGTAGAGGTTATAGTCTTGCCTTCAGGTTATCTCCAGCTTTGTATTAGTGAATGGAGGAATTAGTAAGTTCAATTTCATTTAAACAGCGCCATTACATTTTGTAGCACTTTACACAAAATATAAGGCAATCACTTCAGTCCCTGCATCCAAAGAAACTTATAACCCAATGTACCTACAACAATCAAATGTGCAAGAGCCAAAATGAGCAGAAGTTATTAACCTACAAGAATCTTCAAGGAGGAAACCACAAGATTAATTTACATAAGTCAGGAGAAAACAACACAAATTCTATGCAGAATCTGTCCCTCGTGTGAACTTAACTACATGTCCCAGTACTGTGAACTCAGCTACACGCTACATTTTCCTCTGTTAATCAGCAGCTATGGGTGGGCTGGAAGGGGTGGCTGCATACGATCATACAGACTGACTATGGTTGTCTACAGGACAACATCCATTGGCATGGTATCCAAAAGTCTACATTTTGGAATGCATTTTCTTGCCTTACAAGACTACCATAGGAATAGTACCCTGTGGCTAGTATCATCATATCAACATTCTGGAAAGATCAACTGTTATTTTTTAATTTAAAAAACTGTTGATGAGTTTTGAAACAAAGTATGCATTATAAAAGGAGCAAAACATTGACTTAAGGTAGAATACACAAAGGAAGGAGTCAGAGGACACAATTCCCTTAAAAAAAAAATGCAGATATCACTTCACAGGAATGACAGGGTCCTAATCTTAGAGCATAACGATTGAGTCTCATCTTGACAGGTAGAAGACAAGACTCAAGAAATTAGATTCTAGGGCCTGGTACTGTAACTGACAAAATCATGCTAACATCGGAAAAATGGAGACAGATGCAACATTATTCTACAAAGATAAGGCGAAACAAGTGTACCATAGGTTTGAGGAGGGGTAACATAAATCAAGAGATTAAAAATCTCATAGAGGTGTCTCAGAAGTGTCAATAGAGGCAGAGAATCTTAAAGTGGTTGTAAAAGCAGAATGTTTTCTATCTTAGGGCATTCTATGCATTAAGATAGAAGGCCTTCTGTATGCAGCAGCCTCCCCAGTACCCCAATACTTACCTGAGCCCCATCTCTATCCAGCGATGTCCACAAGTGAATCGGCCATCCAGGACTCTCCCTCATGATTGGCTGAGACACAGCAGCAGCACCATTGGTTCCCACTGCTGTCAATCAAACTAAGTTAGCCAGTTAGGAGAGAAAGGGGGTGGGGCCGAACTTCAGCTCTGTGTCTGAATGGCTCGGGTGCCCCCATAGCAAGCTGCTTGTTTTGGGGGCACTCAACAGGAGGGAGGGGCCAGGAGGTCCAGACTGGGGCCTGAGGAGAGGGGGATCAGGGCTGCTCTGTGCAAAACCACTGCACAGAGCAGGTGAGTATAACATGTTTGTTATTTTAATAGAAAAAAAAAATAAAACAAGACTGTACAATCACTTTAAGAAAAAGAGTTTGGGAAAAATACAGGATATTGCATTTTTTTCTTTCTATTTTTTTATATTAATTCCCAAAATTTGCCTCCAAATTTAAGCCCTAACAAAAAAAAAAAAAAAAAATATATATATATATATATATATATATATATATATATATATATATACACACTGTATATAATAATATGTTAGGGTATACAAAAAGCTATCATGTGCAGAACCAAGATGTTGACAGAAAAAGAAAGTGGGATTTAGGGAAAAAAAGGAAGAGCAACTCAAGTGGATGACTAAAGCCGTGTACACACGAGCAGAATGTCCGACTGATAAAGTCCGATGGAAGCTTTTCATCATCTATTCCGGTCATGTGTATGCCTCATCAGACTTTTTTTTTTTTTTAATTCTGACGGACCTAGAAATGGAACATGTTCTAAATATTTCCGACAGAACTAATTCCTATTGGGAAAACCGCTCGTCTGTATACTGTTCCGACGGACCAAAAATGAGGCATGCTCTGAAGCAAGTACGAGACGGAAGCTATTGGCTACTGGCTATTGAACTTCCTTTTTCTAGTCCCGTCGTACGTGTTGTACGTCACCTGGTTGGACTTTGGTCAGACTTTGGTTTGACTGGGTGTAGGCAAGATCGCTTGAATGGAATTCCGTCGGAGTTCCGTCGGAAAAACCTTCGGAGTTTATTCCGACGGCAAAACTGGTCGTGTGTACAGGGCATAAGAAAAGACTCAACATTTTTTTGAGTATACTGTATGAGGATATGGCAGAGGTTGTTGTGGGGTGAAGGTGTAGGGTGTTTTGGATGCGCAGTGTTCTTACATTTTTTAGATGCAGTGAGGTCCTGGGAAAAAAAATGCAGCTCTTGAATGGACTGTAAGCAGCAACAAGCTAAAAGATATAATCCAAAAAGAAAAGGGTAAAAAGACCCCAAATAATAAAAGATAAAAATAGCTAAAGTGTTGACAGATGAAGAGCTAGCGGTCAATCTGTGGTTGTGGACAAATATGGGTCCTTAAAATAATTTTGGGTGTACAGATCTGTGCAGACAGCTAGGATTGCACTGAGCTGGCGTACATTTTTGCATGCATTTGAATCATCCCAGGAGGCAGGGGTGAGGCACAGTGACATGGAGCTGGAGTTGAGGTAATTTTGCAGGTGATTTGACTTTGAGGGCTTTGAATAGAGTAGATCTTCCATTTTTATGGAAGGTCTGCTTAAAAGAAAAACCTGTGAAAAAGCAATTGCAGCCAGCAACAATTAGGAAATACACCTTGTGAAAAAAACATGCAGCCTGTTATTACTGTAGTGCAAACAGGGACAGGGACAAGCTGTAAAGAGGTTGCAGGACATCAGCAGCCTTAAGATGTAACAAAGGATAAAAAAAAAGTTAAAAACCCTTCCATCCCCCACCCTCCAATGCTACCTACTGTACATGTTATTCAGTAAAGGTTTAAATCTACTAATGTATCTACTAATGTTTCACTATTTACTATTGTCAGCAGCACTCCCTATGCTTTCCCTAGCACAGCGGAAGCACATTATGCGTATGACCACTGTGACCTCACCCTTTTATAGTGAGAGGGGTGAAATATCCAAAAGTCCACTTCTTGACCTATAAAGCTAACTCACATAAGTTCAAAGGCCAGGCAGTTCAATATGGTTTCTATGACAAATACCCAGGTATGTGTACCACAAACACATAGGACTGACTGCAAACTCAGTAGCAGTGAGCCTGAACCTCATCCCTTATCATTAGGAGTCCAAGGAGGAGTTTAATAAATGTTACTTCACTATTTTCAGTTAGACGCCAGGTATTCTTGCATCTAGTTTATGCAGAAAGATGCCACAATTTCAACCATTTTTTTTTTTTTTTTTTTTATATAATATGGTCAAAAATAGCTAATCATATTGCAATCAACTACAAGCCGTGCTGATTAATTCAAAAATTACTTTTCTTTCCATCACAAAAGTCTAAGTCAAGCTCGTATATTGCTTGCTATATCATCCTAATTACAGCAAGCAGTTAAAAATAAGTGCCTAAACCCCTCTGCTGCTCCAGTCTCTATACAGCATCCCTAACTACAGTTGATTTCTGGCAGTCTTACAACATCCCAATTATAGCAGTCTGTGGCTAGTGTCCAAGACTGACTGTTGGGTGAGTGCCAGGAACACATAGTTGTCCATCATTATAATATGCATTGTGCTACATTTATCTACAGTTCCTATTCATTCTCTGTGTTTGCTTGGGGATGTATTGTGCAGTTAGATATGTTTTTTTGTCTGCTGATGACAAATTTCTATTCCTGTCTGAGATCTGTGTATATTATTGGAATCCATTTGACTTTCCTGCTCTGATCAGATAAGCTTGTTTAAAATGGAAATACACCTTGGCTCTTGTTAGGGATTGTCATTCTGCTCCGTAAGCCACTGGTTGGTCTCCAGTATTTCTACCATGGTCTGAGCTGCCTGCTGTCACCATTAGGAAAACATAATCTGTAGCTATTCTATAGGGAACATCAGAATGTGTTATTAAAACCCATATACTTTATTGTATTAGATAAAGCTGTGTAAACCATCAGGTTCCAAATTAACTTGACGCTTTATTAAAAAATATTTTTTGTTAAAAGGTGCTAACATTATTCACACATGTCATAGAATTTTAGTCTGAAAGGACAGTTTTTCTCACCTCCGTTAAAAGATATGTACCTTTAGAAGAGCCAGTGAACTGTTATTTACATCCCTCATGTTACAAATAACCTGATTACAGTGACTTCACATAAAATACTGATATCAGTTAAAAAGTGCAAGCCCCTAAATGTGCGCATACCTATAACAGCCTTCAAGATTCTTTCATTTTCTACAATTTCTACATTTTCTACAATTCCCAGGCTATTCTGTTTGGTGAAGTTCCAACACTTTTATGTAGTATCAGAGCCTGCCGCTACCTCCTGCCCCCAACACACTCCTATTAGCCCATCACTATAATGAGCTGAAACCAATGTACCCCGATGTGCCTGCACATACAAAGTACAAATACTTAAAACGACAAACCAAAAAAAAAACAACAAAAAAAAAAAACGTTAAAAATCAATGCTGGTAGCTGTTGTCCACTAGTGATGAATCACCTAAAAGACCTTGAACCATATATCCCCAAGATACAAGGGATGACAGCACTTTCCATACTAATTTTCATTGGGGTGCAACCTATATGCTAAAGACAGTTTGCACTTGAATGGAAGGGGGTCTGCTGTGCTGGGGGAGAGGTTTATAGGAAGGCTGGAGGAGTATTTAAACTAGGATTGAGGGGGGAGGGTGAACTAGAATTACATCGAGAAGACAGGTCAGTTAGGGGTCAGACATTAATGGAGGGTGGAATGGGGACAGATGGGGGGAGGGTTATGGCAGGTGTCAAGAAATTTCCCATGTTGCAAACAGCCATTGGAAACTGTAGTGCCATTTGTACTACTAAAAAATATATGAAAAACACCAGACCAAAATGTAATAATGCATTAAAGTGTTTGTTCACCAATGCCAGAAGTCTGCCAAGCAAAATAGGTGAGTTGGAAGCTCTGGTGCATGAAGTGAACTATGATGTAATCGGTATTGCTGAAACTTGGCTTCAATCCTCACATGACTGGGCTATTAATATTCCTGGCTATGCACTCTTTCGGAGAGACAGGGTAAAAAGGAAAGGTGGCGGGGTCTGTCTCTATGTGAGAAGTGATCTCAAAGCAAGTGTGAAAGAGGACCTGATTGATGGAGAGTGTGATGAGTCTGAAGCATTATGGGTGGAACTGCATATAGATGGGCGTAGTTCAAAGTTAATCATTGGAGTTTGTTATAGACCACCCAATGTTAACGAGGAGGTGGAGACTCAGCTCCTTGCACAGATGGAAAGGGCTGCAAGGGCTGGGACAGTGATAATAATGGGAGATTTCAACTACCCAGAAATTGACTGGAGTAATGGCACTGCTGGGACAGTTAAAGGGCAAAAATTTATAAACCTAGTACAGGACAATTTTATGGTCCAGTTTATTGAGGCCCCAACTAGGAATTAAGCTCTGTTGGACCTGGTAATCTCAAACCATGCAGAGCTTATTACTAATGTGCAGATAAAGGAACACCTGGGTAGCAGTGACCATAACATGATTTCATTTGATGTTAGCTGTAAACAAGAAATACATAAGGGAAAGATAAAAACACTTAACTTCAAGAGAGCAAATTTTCCAAGGATGAGGGCTGCTCTCGAGGACTTAGACTGGGAGGGAATATTGGCAGCGATAAACACAGAACAGAAATGGGAATTCTTCAAAAAGACTGTTTGGGACCTCACTGCAAAGTATATTCCCATGGGCAATAAGTTTAAAAAGCTAAAAAGAAAACCTATGTGGCTCACGGTCAAAGTTAGAAAAGCTATAAACAATAAAAAAAGAGCTTTTAAAAAATATAAAAATGAAGGAACACTAGTGTCATTTAAATGCTACAAAGAATTTAACAGAATATGTAAAAAGGAAATCAAGGGTGCAAAAATTCAAAATGAACGACAGATCGCAAAAAATAGTAGGACAAACCCCAAAAAATTCTTCAAATATATTAATAGTAAAAAGGTCAGGTCTGAGCATGTAGGCCCTTTACAAAATAATCTAGAGTGGGTGACTGGGGACAAGGAGAAGGCTAATTTATTAAATACTTTCTTCAGCTCTGTGTATACAAAAGAGCATGGGGAAGTTCATGTCCATAATGGGGGTGGTATTGACACAGCCCCCAATGATCCACAATGGCTCAAAAGGGATATGGTCCAGAAATATTTAGACAGAATAAAGGTGGATAAAGCACCTGGACCTGATGGCATCCACCCACGGATCCTAAAAGAATTGAGCTCTGTAATTTCAAAGCCATTGTATCTAATTTTTAGGGACTCATTAATGACGGGAATAGTACCGCTGGATTGGCGCAGGGCGAACGTGGTGCCTATATTTAAAAAGGGATCAAAGTCTTTACCAAGTAACTATAGACCTGTTAGTTTAACTTCTATAGTCGGGAAGATACTGGAGCGTTTAATAAAAGACCACATAGACGAGTTCTTGCTGGAAAAAAACATTTTAAGCAACAGACAGCATGGGTTCATGAAAGACAGAAGTTGTCAGACAAACCTGATTTCTTTTTATGAAGAGGTAAGTAAAACCTTGGACAGAGGGGTGGCTGTGGACGTGGTTTATTTGGATTTTGCAAAAGCGTTTGATACAGTTCCGCACACACGGCTCATGTGTAAGTTAAAGTCTACAGGCTTGGAAATATCAGTTTGTAAATGGATAGAAAACTGGCTAAAAGACAGAATTCAGAGAGTAGTGGTTAATGATTCTTACTCTGAATGGTCTAAGGTTATCAGTGGTGTACCCCAAAGTTCAGTGCTGGGACCCTTACTCTTTAATATCTTTATAAATGTAAATGATATTGGGTCTGGGATCAAAAGTAACATTTCTGTCTTTGCAGATGACACCAAGCTATGCAGTGGAATAACGTCCTTACAGGATGTCTCCAATTTACAAGCCGACCTCAATGCACTGTCTAATTGGGCGACTATGTGGCAGATGAGGTTTAATGTTGAGAAATGTAAAGTTATGCACTTGGGGGCTAAGAATATGCATGCATCATACATGCTAGGGGGAGTACAACTGGGGGAATCTGTAGTGGAGAAGGATCTGGGGGTTTTGGTAGATCATAAGCTCAATAATAGCATGCAATGCCAAGCTGCGGTTTCCAAAGCGAGCAAAGTTCTTTCTTGTATTAAGAGAGGTATGGACTCCAGAGAGAGAGATATCATTTTGCCCCTGTTCAAATCATTAGTAAGACCTCATCTGGAATATGCAGTTCAGTTTTGGACACCAGTTCTCAAAAAGGATATCGGGGAACTGGAGAAAGTGCAGAGAAGGGCAACCAAACTGATAAGAGGCATGGGGGAGCTCAGCTATGAGGAAAGATTAGAGGAACTGAATTTGTTCACTCTTGAGAAGAGGAGAATAAGGGGGGATATGATCAACATGTTTAAATATATAAGGGGTCCATATAGTGAACTTGGTGTTGAGTTATTCACTTTACGGTCAACACAGAGGACAAGGGGGCACTCTTTACGACTGGAGGAAAAGAGATTTCATCTCCAAATACGGAAAGGTTTCTTCACAGTAAGAGCTGTGAAAATGTGGAATAGACTCCCTCCAGAGGTGGTTCTGGCCAGCTCAGTAGATTGCTTTAAGAAAGGCCTGGATACTTTCCTAAATGTACATAATACAACTGGGTACTGACATTTATAGGTAAAGTTGATCCAGGGAAAATCCGATTGCCTCTCTGGGATCAGGAAGGAATTTTTTCCCCTGCTGTAGCAAATTGGAGCATGCTCTGCTGGGGTTTTTTGCCTTCCTCTGGATCAACTGTGGGTATAGTATTGGGTATATTGGATTGTACGTTTTTTTTTGTTTTTTTTTATGGTTGGACTGGATGGACTTGTGTCTTTTTTCAACCTGACTAACTATGTAACTATGTAACTATGTAACTATGTAATAAATATGTGGTAAAATATGTAATCCACAAATCAAAGCTATAATCCACATGTGTATGGCCTCAGTGTTCATAGTCTCCTTTCTGTGCAAAAAAAGTTCTGATAGTGTGAAGAGCTCCCAAAGCAGATGGATCCAAGCAGTGGGGAAAAATTCTAAATATAGAAGTAACACACACCACACTTACCGGATCGTATTAATCCCTTATTTTACCAAGTGAATCAACAACAGCTCTTCATACACTCCTGCTTCTCTGCAACTCTCCTTCTCTTTAAATAGTTTCCATAATGTCCACATTGGTAGTATAGGATTTGACCATATACTGCAACTCTCTTCTCATTGGCTTACCTTTACATAGGCTATTCCTCCTTCAGTCCATCATGAATGCTGCTGCCAGACTCATTCACCTTACCAACCGTTCAGTGTCTGCTACTCTTCTCTGTCAATCCCTCCACTGGCTTCCATCCACCCAACAAATTCAATTCAAAGTACTAACAACAGCTTACAAAGCCATCCACAACTAGGTCCCCAGCTACATCACTAACCTGGTCTCAAAATATCACCCAAAGCGCTCTCTTCGGCAGTGGCGTTGCTAGACGGGGGCGGGGGGTGCGGTCCGCACCGGGTGCCACCCACTAGAGGGGTGACACCATCCCGAGCAGGGACGATCCTGGACGGGGTGCAGTGCACCCAGGCGCCACAGAGGTGGGGGCGCTGAAGCGCCAGAGTGCTCCCCTCCCTTCTCCGTAGGCGGCTCTCTGCTGATCGCCGTCTCGACCTGCCGAGTGTCGAAGCCCATCCCCGGTCCCTCCTCCCTCCTCCTGTCAGAGGAGGAGAGCGAAATTAGATCGGAGCGGCTGTCTCTGTGTGAGAGACCAGCCGCGCAAAGACGTGACTGACGTCACTGGGGGGGTCGTGCCCAACGTGTTCCACTTCAGACAGTTCTCCTCCTCCGACCTCCCTGACGCATGCTTCCCAAGCCTGACACACTTCACCCAGGCGGTGCGGCTGCATACTGTCCTCTCCTCTCCAGCTGCCGCCCGGGTGTTTTAAATTAACCTAATGTAGGGGGGGTGGTTTGTCCTGGGGGGTCTATAGTAATGTAGAGGGAGGGGTTTGTCCTGGGGGTCTATAGTAATGTAGGGGGGGTGGTTTGTCCTGGGGGGGTCTATACTAATGTAGGGGGGGTGGTTTGTCCTGGGGGGGTCTATATTAATGTAGGGGGAGGGGTTTGTCCTGGGGGGGTCTATAGTAATGTAGGGGGGGTGGTTTGTCCTGGGGGGGTCTATACTAATGTAGGGGGGTGGTTTGTCCTGGGGGGTCTATAGTAATGTAGGGGGGGTGGTTTGTCCTGGGGGGTCTATAGTAATGTAGGGGGGTGGTTTGTCCTGGGGGGTCTATACTAATGTAGGGGGGGTGGTTTGTCCTGGGGGGTCTATAGTAATGTAGGGGGGGTGGTTTGTCCTGGGGGGGTCTATACTAATGTAGGGGGAGGGGTTTGTCCTGGGGGGTCTATAGTAATGTGGGGGGGTGGTTTGTCCTGGGGGGTCTATAGTAATGTAGGGGGGTGGTTTGTCCTGGGGGTCTATAGTAATGTAGGGGGGGTGGTTTGTCCTGGGGGGGTCTATAGTAATGTAGGTGGGGGTGGTTTGTCCTGGGGGTCTATACTAATGTAGGGGGGTGGTGTGTCCTGGGGGGTCTATACTAATGTAGGGGGGTGGTGTGTCCTGGGGGTCTATACTAATGTAGGGGGGGTGGTTTGTCCTGAGGGTCTATACTAATGTAGGGGGGGTGGTTTGTCCTGGGGGGGTCTATACTAATGTAGGGGGAGGGGTTTGTCCTGGGGGGGTCTATAGTAATGTAGGGGGGTGGTTTGTCTTGGGGGGTCTATACTAATGTAGGGGGGTGGTTTGTCCTGGGGTCTATACTAATGTAGGGGGGTGGTTTCGTCCTGGGGGGGTCTATACTAATGTAAGGAGGGGTGGTTTGTTCTGGGGGTGGTCTATACTAATGTAAGGAGGGGTGGTTTGTTCTGGGGGTGGTCTATACTAATGTAGGGGGGTGGTTTCGTCCTGGGGGGGTCTATACTAATGTAAGGAGGGGTGGATTGTTCTGGGGGTGGTCTATACTAATGTAGGGGGGTGGTTTGTCCTGGGGGGTCTGTACTAATGTAGGGGAGGTAGTTTGGCTGGGGGGGTCTGTACTAATGCAGGGGGGTGGTTTGTCGGGGGATCTGTACTAATAGGGCGGGGTGGTTTGTTCTGGGGGGGTCTGTACTAATGCAGGGGGGTGGTTTGTCGGGGGATCTGTACTAATAGAGGGGGGTGGTTTGTTCTGGGGGGGTCTGTACTAATAGAGGGGGGTGGTTTGTTTGGGGGGGTCTGTACTAATAGAGGGGGGGTGATTTGTTATGGGGGGTCTGTACTAATGGAGGGGGGGTGGTTTGTTCTGGGGGGGTCTGTACTAATAGAGGGGGGTGGTTTGTCCTGAGGGGGTCTATACTGATGGGAGGTCTGTACTGAGAGAGGGGTTTATACTTAGTGGGGGGTCTGCACTTAGTGGAGGGGGGGTCTGTACTGAGGGGCGACTATAGTTGGTGGAGGGGGTGACACCATGTTTTACCGCACTGGGTGACACCAACCCTAGTGACGCCACTGCTCTTCGGTCCTCTCAAAACCTCCTACTCTTTACCTCCCTTGTCACCTCCTCCCATGCAGGACTTCAGGACTTCTCCCAAGCTTTTCCCATCCAATCTGTCTGATTGTCCCCTAATATGTCCATCTTTAGATGACCACTAAAAGCCCTATCCTGCTTCTAACTAATACACAGTGTTTTTACTTTCTCCATCAGCTCATCCCTTACAGTTATTACTTTTTGTATCACTTGACCCTCCCTTTTAAAATGTAATGTCTAATGAGTAGGGCCCTCTGATTCCTTTTGTACCTCTTGCTTCTTTCTGTTTATAAACCAAAGAGTCAGGGGATTCTTCCCAACATCCAAGGCTTTTTTTCAGCCGGAACTCGGCAGAACGGCGTTCCGCCACCTATAGTAGCCAGTCTGTCAGTCAACACTGAAACCAGTGCAGGAAGTTCTCTATATTACTTCCTCCACCAGCTGTATGCTAGCGCTGGCACCCAGAGCACCTTCCCCACACCTGATGATAGATGCTCCGGATCCAGACGCTGCAACTGTAAGGAGTTTTTTAATCTGGGTCTTCCAGGGGTATCTTCTGTCCTCCCTGCTGCCTGCCAGATCAGTGTAGCACAGAGCCGGGTAAAGCGCTGTGAAAGTCCTCCTCATGTACACTGATGATCTGACAGGTGATGCTGCACAGAGGAGACTGCACAGTAGGCGGGGGGGAGCCTGTTCTACCTTATAGAATGGAGCCAACTGCACCGTTCTAATCTTGTGAAGATAAACTGAGCTGTAAACTTTGAAGAGGTGAGAGCTGCGAAGGGAAAGGGGGGAGAAGGGGTGGCTGTGCAGACTGCAGAGAGACAGATGTGGAGATGTTGAGGTTGTTCTGCAGAGGTCAGAGCTGGGGACGGGGGGGTTATTTGTGCACAGTGAAAGCTGTGTGGGGAGATGGGGGTGCAGAGGTGAAATATTGGAGGTTGAGAGCTATGGATTAAGGGAAGCTGTAGCCAGGGGTGCAGAAGTGAAATGTGGAGGGACAGGTAGATAATCTGGGGATGGGGGTGCAGAGGTAACATGTTGACAGAGGGTACAAAAGTGAGTTGTGGATGGGGGAGAGCGCACAGCCGCACGCTAAGGTAAACTGTGGAATGTGGGCAAGAGAAGGGGAGTTGAGCTGTGGGGTGGGGGGGAGAAGGTGACTTGTGTATAGGGGAGGGAGAGGGTGACCTGTGTATAGGGGAGGGAGAGGGTGACCTGTGAATGGGGGAGAGGGTGACCTTTGGACAGGGGGGAAGAGAAGGTGACCTGTACACAAGGGGGAGAGGGTGAGCTGTGGATGGGGAGGGAAGGTGAGTTGTGGATGGGGGAGAGGGTGAGCTTCACATGGTGAGGCAAGGTGTGCTGTTGATGGGGGAGAGAGAAGGTGACCTGTGAATGGGGAGAGAAGGTGAGCTCTGGATGGGGGAGAGGGTAACCTATAGACAGGTGGGAGACAGTGATCTTCAGATGGGGAGGGAAGGTGAGAGAGGGTGACATGTGGAGGGGGACCTCCCTGACTGGGGGGTGGGAGTTGAGCTATGAATGGGGATGCTAATATTTTTTATGCACACTTAGTGATACACACTCCTCCACTGCACAACTGTGTGTGCAACGCAGTTCTAAGCCTTGACCACACCCATTATTTGGCATTATTTTACTTCTCTTACCCAAGCAAGGAGTGGCGAGATTGGGGGCAGTAGGGGTGGGATTGTGGACAGGAGTGGGTGGGGCTGAGGGCAGGGAGTTGACTGGGGAGGGTGGGTTCCTGCACCCATTCTCTGAGAAAAAAAGCCCTGCCAACATCCATACCATATCCTTAGCTCTGAGGAGATTCTGGTATGGATTTTAGGGGGAAACCTCATGCAAACAAAAGAAAATGTTCAGTCCTCCCAAAATCAATACCAGATTTTCATCCTCTGGGGCCCCCCCTTGGAAAACCACCTTGGCCTTTTAACTGGTTCCCGACCGGCGCACGCCGATGTACGTCGGCAGAATGGCACGGCTGGGCAAATGGGCGTACCTGTACATCCATTTGAATTCCCCGCCGTGCCATTGCGTGCGCACGCGCCGGCCGGGATCTCCATGAGTCGGGTCGTGGGTCCCGCGGACTCCATCGCCGCGGGGATACCCGCGATCCCGCGATAAATGACAATGGTCCCAAAAATGTGTAAAAAATGTCTGACATGTCTGCCATAATGTCACAGTCACAATAAAAATCGCTGATCGCTGCCATTACTAGTAAAAAAAAAAAAATTTTAATAAAAATGCTATAAAACTATCCCCTATTTAGTAAACGCTATAACTTTTGCGCAAACCAATCAATCAACGCTTATTGCGATTGTTTTTTACCAAAAATATGTAGAAGAATACGATCGGCCTAAACTGAGGAAAAAAAATGTTTTTTTATATATTTTTGGGGGATATTTATTATAGCAAGATGTAAAAAATAATGCGTTTTTTTCAAAATTGTCGCTCTTATATTGTTTATAGCGCAAAAAATAAAAATCGCAGAGGCGATCAAATACCACCAAAAGTAAGGTCTATTTGTGGGAATAAAAGGACATCAATTTTGTTTGGGAGCCACATCGCACGACCGCGCAATTGTCAGTTAAAGCGACGCAGTGCCGAATCGGAAAAAACGCTCTGGTCAGGAAGGGGGTAAAATCTTCCGGGGCTGAAGCGGTTAATGTTGGGGACACTCTGTCTCTTCCCCACAACCCTGGCCTTGTGAATGAGGGGATCTATAGGGGGTACTTATCAGAATCTAGAAGTCCCCTTTAAAAAGCCCCCCCAGATACCCAGCCCCTCCCCCCAACATGAATAAGTAAGGGGTAAATCGTAGCCCTGGTTACTTATTCACAAAAAAATGAAATAGTAAATATAAACACCAACAAATTATTATTTTTTAAATCTTAAAATAATGTCCCTTCATGTAGATCCAGCATCAGTCAATTAGTACAACAATGTAAATCAATCTTCAATCACAATGGATGAAGCCACGATGACTCATTGACAAAAACATGACAAATATGCTGTTGCTTCATTCCTACTGATACTCTTGTGTCAACAAAGGGGCATGGATGCTGACTAACTTAATTGACCAACTGGCAGTACCCCAGCTGGTTTGTTTACATTCACCAGCTGGCCCTGCAGATTTCACTTGCAGTGAAAATATCGACAGTAGAGGATCATTGTGGGACATTTACTTCACTGATCATTATTTTCTGGACATCATAGGACATGATCTATTTATTTTTAGTAAAATACTGCATTTATGGTGCGTTTGTGTGTGTGTTTTTTTTTTACTATGTACAAGTATTTTGTGAATGAGCAACCAGGGGTACTATGTACCCTTTAAAGCTGCGTTCCACCCATTTAAAAGTCAGCAGCTACAAAAAGTGTAGCTGCTGACTTTTAATAATCAGACACTCATCTGTCACACGGTCTAGCGATGCAGGCATAAGAAGTTTCGCTCCTCTTCCCCTCCTCTCCACGGCACCGGCATTCTAACTGGGGCGCCCGGCTGTGGCTTCACAGCCGGGTGTGCACTGCGCATGCACGAGCCGCACTGTGAATCACCAGGCAATCTTCTGGGACCTGTGACGTGTCTCAGAAGATTGCAGGGACGGAGGGGGGGTGATCTTCCTTCCGGCGCTGTGGTGCCAGGGGAGGAAGTGGAAGCTGGGTGCCTCTAAATCCAGGGTACCCCCCCCCCACAAAAAAATGACATGCCAAATATGTCACATCAGGGGGTCATCTGGACTTAAAGCGGAAGTTCCATTTTTGGGTGGACCTCCGCTTTAGACATTCATGTAGGGGTGGGGTCCTGAATATCTGGTGGTCCCTTATTTTAAAGGGGGTTTCCAGATTCCAATAAGTCTCCCCCACACTCCCCCAAATGCACCTTTGCTTTGTTTTGCCAGAAGGGGGAAACTCTGAAAAGGTATCTTCCCCATTCTGAGGGCATGGGACCTAGTGTGGTTTGAAGGGATGCTACAGCCATTCCCTTTCCTGGTTAGCCAGGCTCCATGCTCAGATATGGAGGTTGGAGGGACCTAATATTTTTTTTTGTTCTTTGCAATGAGTCCCTTTAAAAATGATACCAGATCTCAGAGTCTTAACGTAAATCCTGCCATCCCTCCCACCACCACACTAAACAAGTGCAGAGAGAGATGGCTTTGTAGTCATTAAAAAGGAAAGAAAAACAAAATACGCAAGAGTTGTTGCAATAATAGTGAACATCGCAATATTTCATATTATGGCATAATTGTTAGTATTTTTAAACACTATAGGATTGATTTACTAAAGACACATAGGCTGTTTACTTAGCAAAGTGAATTTTCCTTTGGATTGGTGAATGAGGTGAAGTTCTGCTGATTTCCATTATCCAATAATATACAAGCAAAAATACTGGTTTATCAAACTTTCTTGCACATGATTGAGTATTCATTTCACGTGACCTCATTGAAAGATCTCTTGCAAAATGAAAATTCACTTTGCACAGTGAACATGCTTTATTCTTTTAGCAAATCACTCTCGATTACTGTAAACTTCTTTATACAGGCATACTCCACTTTTAAGTACACATTGGGGTTTATTTACTAAAGCTGGAAAGTGAAAAATCAGGCTCACTTCCGCATAGAAACCAATGAGCTTCCAGGTTTTATTACCAAAGCTTAATTGAACAAGCTGGGGTTAGAAGCTCATTGGTTTCTATGCAGAAGTGAGCCTGATTTTTCACTTTCCAGCTTTAGTAAATAAACCCCATTGTGTACTTAAAAGTGGGGTATGCCTGTACTGTGGCATGCAGAGTACATTTCAGTGTTGGGTGGGATGACCAGAAGCTCTGAGGGCAATAAATCTAAGACAGTTAAACCAATTCAACTTACTGCACAACCTGCAAAGGGGATCTGTGACTAGTGACAACCTTTATGAAGTTTACTCCTCTACGTTGACATCAACTTTTTATTTTTTTTTACATTGGAAATGCCACTGTGCACAGGGTCAGTGCTGTCAACAACAACATCTGCAGCCATGGATATTCCTATGGGGCCCTCTTCCACCTCAAGATCCCATAGCAGTCCTATTGGCTGCTATGGCTATTATAACCCACCCTTGGATTGGTTAGATGCTTAGAACCGTGCAACATAGCTAATAAAATGCATTTTTTTGTATTTATATAAACATGAACCACTCAATGGAGCTCTAGAACTGGAGAACATGTTGGGACTGTGCTTTGGGAAAGTTTTCATTAACCTGAAATTCCTACAATAGGAACAATCAGTTAGAATCTTTTGGCTGAACCTCCTCCTCCGTTTTATTCTATGGGGTAATAATAAGTTCAAGGACCATAAGTCAGATTACAGGCATAGCGCAAAAGCTCAGAGAGTAGGCTAAGAGCAGAAGAGATCTTCATGAGTTGGATGAATATATGATATCTGACCAACCTCAAATAAGTGTACAGCCAAATTGTAGACTTGTGGCAAATTCCACAGTAGACAGATTACCAGTCCAGAATTTTCTTGTAAACTATCTAGTACTAACAAACATTATCTGAATGTTTTCTACAGCTCTGATGGATAGCTCAGAAAGTGCTGAAGAAACATTACAGAGATGGGCTTACTTTCCGACTCCCAAGCTTGATATAACATTTAATGCTCTTCTTGCACTTATTGAGCTATCCTGCATGATCGCCATCATTTGAATTCCCACATAACAGTATTAAATGATTACAGAAGGCTATAAAAAATAACACATTTTTTATGGTCAGTACATCCCCGCCATTGGAGCCTGCATCATCAGACTTTTGGGGAGTTTATGATGTTTTCTTGGAATCACTTTGCACAACAAATTACTGCTGTAATTGATGGGATGAAGTAGCACGGTTTGCGGTAGTTATAGAGCTTTCCTCTCTGTTTTGGAAGGCCTGCAACGACTGCAGATTTCAATTTTGTTTCCTGTCTTGTATATGCCTAGTAATTTTGCAGAAAGCTATTCAAAATGAGGTCAATTGTGTGTGAAAAACAAGATATATCATATGCTGACACAACCGGTTCAAACAGCACACATGATATATGCTTCATTATCCAAAATCATAAAATGTGACGCCAGATATTGTGCAACACAGGAAAGTGGAGATGTATAATTTAACCCATGCAGTAAATACCTAGAAAGATAATAATAACAATAACAATAACAATGTCAGTTATATTGATTAGCTAATTGTATAAATAAAATAAGTATAATTGAAATCAGTAATTATGACAATTACAAAATAATATTATTAATACTAATAAAATATAATATTTAAATGTATATAAAGTATCTAATTTAAATCCATCTAATTAAAATGATCATAATTAAAAACAATGATAACAACAATTCCAAAAACAATAATAATAATATTAAAAACCTTGAAGATAATAATCTTGTTGTAAAGTCTAGTGCTCATTGAAAGAGCACATTATAATGCAGTATTTTAGAGCGACACAGGTTCTTTCATCAGTTATATGTGACACATATGATGAAGGGGTCCTGCATAGCTCCAACCAGTCTACAATAATTACAGCACTGCAAATATCAAGATCTGTTCTGATATGGTGTGTGATAGAAATATATTGATCAGGTCTTGACATGGGTAACTCTGCCTCCATAGTGTCACAACTCCCATCATGTTCTTGGGCAATCAACATTTGCTTTGGCACATTGCACTACACCATTTTGATTGAATTAACGTGACTTAGTTGCACATGTAGGTATAAATGTTGGGCTATGCTCCCAATACTCATTTAAACTCACTTGGATACGATGACAACATCTTCAACATTACAGTCATAGGTGTGCGCAGCCTATTGCTTTAGAATGTGCACCACAAAGTTCAAACACACATGCACAGTTGAGCAGTGGATGGTGTCAGCAGAGCAGAGGATGGTATCAGTAGGGATTAAATTGGTGTCAGTAGTTTATTTTTTATTTATTTTTATTTTTTACAACTTTATTTTTTTAGTATTATTTATTTTTTGTAATATTTTTATGGCTTATTATTTTTTTTGTTATAATTTGTTAGGAGCCCCATTGAGGAGCGTTGGCTAAATAGCAGAGAAAGGAACTGAGGACAGAGATTCCCCAGTCCCTTTCTCTGTAGCCTCAGCTGCCACAGGAGTTCCACTGGGCAATCTGCATTGAACAGGGTGATTAAGGTGTGCCCAGGCACACCCGACACACCCTGTGCGCACACCTATGATTACAGTACAAAGTAAATAACATAATTAAAATACGTTATATGCGCATACTGTGTTGTTAACTCTAGCGTGATTGCCTCAAAGGGGACTCCTCCAGCGGGTGCAGAGCAGAGATGCTCCAGGCCTCAGACTATTTGTGAAAATTAAAAAGAAACTGCGCTCAAAATTAAAAGAAGTAAAAAATAAACACTAAAGTGACAAAAGCAGCAATTCTGCTGTGAGAAATTTCACAGTGTAATGCCCTGTACACACAGTCGGACATTGATCGGACATTCCGACAACAAAATCCATGGATTTTTTCCGACGGATGTTGGCTCGAACTTGTCTTGCATAAACACGGTCACACAAAGTTGTCGGAAAATCCGATCGTTCTGAACGTGGTGACGTAAAACACGTACGTCGGGACTATAAACGGGGCAGTAGCCAATAGCTTTAGTTTCTTCATGTATTCTGAGCATGCGTGGCACTTTGTGTGTTGGATTTGTGTACACACGATCGGAATTTCTGACAACGGATTTTGTTGTCGGAAAATTTTATAGCAAGCTCTCAAACTTTGTGTGTGGGAAATTCCAATGGAAAATGTGTGATGGAGCCTACACAGGGTCGGAATTTCCGACAACAAGGTCCTATCACACATTTTCCATCGGAAAATCCTATCGTGTGTACAGGGCATAACTCAAATTTAACATAGAAAGGTCATGCTACTAAATGATAAACGCATTATTAAACAATATGGATGCAAAAACATATATTTTCCCCAATTTGGGGGTTAAAACCAAGTCTAAAACAACAAAAGAGTCTATGTGCAAAAAGGGAAAAGAGAAAAGAGAACAGAAGACACAAACCTCTTCTTAAGTGTTTATATAAACTTGTGGCTATAATGAGCATCCGTCACCCTTGGAGAGATATGAAACGTGACACCACTACCTCTTATCGAAGAAATACAAGCTTACCAGCTATGTATAACCCTCTAATTAAAGAAATGTCAGCAGAGCTTATGACCGAACAACCCATCCTCAATCATCCCAGGGCAGTTCCAAACGTTCCTCTTAGAGACAGATGGTTAAATAATGGTTGTCATCTCAGCAGCAGCCCAAATGGTTAATCACCAGGACATAAAAAAGAAACACTCTATAAAGTGTAAAACCTTATTGATGATTTTATTAAAGTTTAAAAACACACTTATATTAATGCATCCAAGATAGCGCTATACAATAGATTCCTCCCTGGCCAAACACAAAACATAACACCCTCACTTCCAGTTATATGAACATACGATGATGGAGTGACGTGCCGACATCCCACTTGGGATAATGCTGAGATGAAAGTTATTCCAAGTTTTCCTAGCATCCTATATTAGGATAACAGGATGCTATATACTGTATATATATATATATATATATATATATATATATATATATATATATATATATACACACATTATATTGTTAAAAGTATTGGGAGATGTCTGCCTTTACACGCACATTAACTTTAATGGCATCCCAGTCTTAGTCCGTAGAGTTCAATATTGAGTTTGCCCAATGTTTGCAGCTATACCAAGTTCAACTCTTCTTGGAAGGCTGTCCACAAGGTTTAGGAGTGTGTCTATGGGAATGTTTGACCATTCTTCCAGAAGCGCATTTGTGAGATCAGGCACTGATGTTGGACAAGAAGGCCTGGCTTGCAGTCTCCATTCTAATTCATCCCAAAGGTGTTCGGGTTGAGGTCAGGACTCAGTGCAGGCCAGTCAAGTTCCTCCACCTCAAACTTGCTCATCCATGTCTTTATGGACCTTGCTTTGTGCACTGGTCCAAATCATTTGGTGGAGGGGGGATTATGGTGTGGGGTTGTTTTTCAGGGGTTGGGCTTGACCTCCTAGTTCCAGAGAAGAGAACTCTTAAGGCATCTGCATACCAAGACATTTTGGACAATTTTGTGCCCCCAACTTTGTGGGAACAGTTTGGGGATGGCCCTTTCCTGCTCCAACATGACTCTGCATCAGTGCACAAACAAGGTCCATAAAGACATAGATGCACGAGTTTGGGGTAGAGGAACCTGACTGGCCTGCATAGAGTCATGACCTCATTCCAATAGAACAACTTTCGGATAAATTAGAGCGGAGACTGCAAGCCAGGCATTCTTGTTCCAACATCAGTGCCTGACCTCACAAATGTGCTTCTGGAAGAATGGTCAAACATTCCCATAGACATGCTCCTAAACCTTGTAGGCCGCCTTCCCAGTAGAGTTGAAGATATTATAGCTGCAAAGGGTGGGCTAACTCAATATTAAACCCTACGGACCAAGACTGGGATGGCATTAAAGTTCATATGTGTGTAAAGGCAGGCATCCCAATTCTTTTGATAATATAGTGTATATGTACTCTATATATATATATATATATATATATATATATATACACAATATTTCACAAAAGTGAGTATACCCCTCACATTTTTGTAAATATTTTATTATATATTTTCATGTGACAACACTGAAGAAATGACACTTTGTTACAATGTAAAGTAGTGAGTGTGCAGCTTGTATAACAGTGTACATTTGCTGTCCCCTCAAAATAACTCAACACACAGCCATTAATGTCTAAACCGCTGGCAACTAAAGTGAGTACATCCCTAAGTGAAAATGTCCAAATTGGGCCCAATTAGCCATTTTCCTCCCTGGTGTCATGTGACTGGTTAGTGTTACAAGGTCTGAGGTGTGAATGGGGAGCAGGTGTGGTAAATCTGGTGTTATCACTCTCACACTCTCATACTGGTCACTGGAAGTTCAACATTGCACCTCATGGCAAAGAACTCTCTGAGGATCTGAAAAAAAATAATTGTTGCTCTACATAAAGATGGCCTATGCTATAAGAAGATTGCCAAGACGCTGAAACTGAGCTGCTGCACAGTGGCCAAGACCATACAGCAGTTTAACAGGACAGGTTTCACTCAGAACAGGCCTCACCATGGTCAACAAAAGAAGTTGAGTGCAGGTGCTCAGTGTCATATCCAGAGGTTGTCTTTGGGAAATAGACATGTGAGTGCTGCCAGCATTGCTGCAGAGGTTAAAGGGGTGGGGGGTCAGCCTGTCAGTGCTCAGACCATACGCTGCACACTTCATCACATTGGTCTGCATGGCTGTCATCCCAGAAGGAACCTTTTTTCTAAAGATGATGCACAAGAAAGCCCACAAACAGTTTGCTGAAGACAAGCAGACTAAGGACATGGATTACTGGAATCATGTCCTGTGGTCTGATGAGACCAAGATAAACTTATTTGGTTTAGATGGTATCAAGCGTGTGTGGTGGCAACCAGGTGAGGAGCACAATAAAAGTGTGTCTTGCCTACAGTCAAGCATGGTGGTGGGAGTGTCATGGTTTGGGGCTGCATGAGTGCTGTCGACACTGGGGAGCTACAGTTCACTGAGGAAGCCATGAATGCCAACATGTGCTGTGACATACTGAAGCAGAGCATGATCCCCTCCCTTTGGAGACTGGGCCACAGGGAAGTATTCCAACATATTAACGACCCCAAACTTACCTCTAAGATAACCACTGCGCTGCTAAAGAAGCTGAGGGTAAAGGTGATGGACTGGCCAAGCATGTCTCCAGACCTAAACCCTATTGAGCATCTGTGGGGCATCCTCAAATAGAAGGTAGGGGAGCGCAAGGTCTCTAACATCCAAAAGCTCTGTGAAGTCGACATGGAGGAGTGGAAGAGGACTCCGGTGGCAACCTGTGAAGCTCTGGTGAACTCCATGCTCAAGAGGGATAAGGCAGTGCTGGAAAATAATGGTGGCCACACAAAATATTGACACTTTGGGCCCAATCTGGACATTTTCACTTAGGGGTGTACTCACTTTTGTTGCCAGTGGTTTAGACATTAATGGCTGTGTGTTGAGTTATTTTGCGGGGGCAGCAAATTTACACTGTTATACAAGCTGTACACTCACTACTTTACATTGTAGCAAAGTGTCATTTCTTCAGTGTTGTCACACGAAAAGATATAATAAAATATTTACAAAAATGTGAGGGGTCTACTCACTTTTGTGAGATACTGTATATATACATGTGTGCGGTATGTACAACTTATACAGACAAAATGCTTAAAGAATGAAAATTCACTACTCAGCGCTCCTGAAGGCAAATGCAATGGCAGATTGGAGAAATGGTGAGTATCAGCGAGTGTAGGGGAGCGTGTTTTATCAAGAGACGCTGTCACTTGTGAAATTACAGATTTTAGTTTTTTGACTCCTGGGACAGTCAGTGATTGAAATGCATGTGGTACCTGTATTTCATTTATCTGGCTATTGTATGACCTAAGAAAACATTTACATTTAGCCTACAGTATGTTGCATATAGAATTCTTATTTTCTCATTTTCAAATATGAAACACTTGCAGTTCAACTGATCTCTATTATTTTCTCCATAAATAACACATTGCACACTGACACCATCATTATAAAACGTATAGTATCTTTCAAGTTTGTTTTCATCTTTTTTTTTAAGCTAAAAGGATCATTAAATATTTACCATGGCCGTCCATTCCAACGTCTTGGTTACAAAATTGCTTTTTTTTCACAAGCTAGTGTTTAACTCTGCTGTATCTTAAAGATAAGGAAAAAACATTTCAATACTAATATCATCTATATGCATGCATTCCAAGGCTGACAAAGGTCAGATATCACAACATCAGATAATGGCCATTTTTTTAAATGTAATGAAATATTACAAAAACAACTTGAAGAATACTTTATTTTTTTTATTTTTTTGCTCTTGTAATTTAACGGCATGCCATAAATCATGTTCAACTCTTCTGTGACCTATACTTAAATAATACCAAAGCTGGAAAAAGTGCCTTTTATTCATAAATCTCACCCCTTCTACTTTTATAGTGGTTGTCTTCTACAAACAAGAATGGAATGACTTCAACTCAAGGGCAGATCATCTCTTGTACTGTCTTCCTTCTGAGTTATATAGAATTCTTATCAAGGAGCAAGCAGAGCAGAAAATGCTTTGCCCTTGACAACTGCACTTCCCCATATTGTGTGACAAAGTGCAGCTAACTGGAATGAGTTGTCTTCAAAAGTTAGGGAAAGATCACACAAAGGAACACTTTGTTTTAACTGCAACATTTACAGTATGTTAGAGATCCTAAATAAGTAATAACAATAAAAATTTATGTTTGCACTCTAAAGACATGACATTGATCAGAGTGACTCAAAAGTATCATCGTCGTTTTAAGAAACATGCAAGGCTTCCACTGAGGGGTGTAGTGGGGAATTCTGCAAAGTGATACAACAGATTTGGTTGAGTCCTGCCGAGTTTAAGCACACAGTAACATTATTTGGAGATCGCAGTGGTGAGATTCCACTCGTGTAGTTTGTTGTGTTGCTTCATCTTACAGGTCATAATTAAGAAATGATAAAGAAATAAATCAGATTATCAAATGCAATATAAAATAGGTCTGAGTCAATCAATGGTTCACTTTTGTGTCATGAAATCTCCAAGACCTTTTGGGGTCGCTTAACCAGGAAAGTGGTGATGTCTTATGACCATGACCACCATAGTCAAAGGTTATTCTGTACCTTGCATGTTGTGACATCCTATATTTGGCAATCTGTTCAAATTAATTATGTTATCAAAGCATTCTAATATCTGTAAATACTGTTGACCAATCATGTATGCACTTTCTACACTTTATAAACACCCTTGTCACATAACCTCTACTGGCCATTCTCCTTCATCAGAATGTCCATGCTCATATGCATTAAAGTGATATTAAAGTCAGATTTTTTTTTAAATAACAAACATGTTATACTTAACTGATCTGTGCAGCGGTTTTGCACAGAGCAGCCCCAGTCCTCCTCTTCTCGTGTTGCTTGCTGGTGCCCCTGGTCCCTCCTTCCTGCTGAGGGACCCCAATTGCTCCTGCTGCTGTCCCAGCCAATGAGGAGGAAGAGACCCAGGAGGAGAACTGTTGTTCTTGTGCACATTGTTGGATTGAGATGTGGCTCAGGTAAGTATTAGGGGGGCTGGGGAAGGCTGCTGCACAAAGAAGGTTTTTTTGAAGGTAAAAAAGCCTTGAGCCTTTACAACCATTTTAAGAAACCTACATTCTGTTCACTGTAAGGTAAGTGGTCTTGACAGAATTACACAACAGGAATGAAACCTCTTGTGATTCCTGGATTGTTCGCTTAGGTACATCTGTTTTAAACCACGTAATCTGTGTTTTTTATGCTCCTATAATCTAGTAAAACCCACCTGAATCCATTGTCAATTGATCTTGCACCAGTAGAGGCAACCAGAGATAGGAAGCTCCTTTCTGTGCTCTCTCCTACTCAACCAACTACCTTTCATCATGGCGTCACGCTAGAAGTCTTCAGGATCCTGTGATGACTCCAATGAGGATTCTGTGTTGCAGACAATAGGCAGTGCCCCCATCACCATGGCACTGCAGACTGGACTTTCCGACACTACAGACCACATGAAAGAAGACCTGGGATCCAGCATGTCATGTAACTAGAGTTTTAGGATTTAAATTAAAAAGTAATGTAGATTTGGTACATGGGAGTAGAAAGGTAAAGAGCTGTAAATATTACTATTGCTAATGGAATTCTAGAGATATATCAGATCCTAACTTAAGATTCAACAACTATGCATAAATAAACATCCATTATTAACCGCTTTATCCCCGGAAAAATTTTACCCCCTTTGTGAGCACTTTTTACAATTTGGCACTGCGTCGCTTTAACTAACAATTGCACGGTCGTTTGACACTGTACCCAAATGAAGTTTGCGTCCTTTTTTCCCCACAAATAGAGATTTCTTTTGGTGGTATTTGATCACCTCTGCGGTTTTTATTTTCTGTGCTATAAACAAAAAAAGAGCGACAATTTAAAAAAAACAATATTTTTTACTTTTTGCTATAATAAATTTTCCCAAAAGTTTTTTTAAAAAACAAATTTCTTCATCAGTTTAGGCCAATATATTTTTGGTAAAAAAAATCGCAATAAGCGTATATTGATTTGTTTGCACAAAAGTTATAATGTCTGCAAACTATGGGAAAGATTTATGGCATTTTATGGCATTTTTATTATTTATTTATTTCTACTAGTAATGGCGGTGATCTGCAATTTTTAGCAGTACTGCAACATTGGGACAGACAAATCTTAGACTTTTGACACTTTTGGGACCATTGGCATTTATACAGCGATCAGTGCTATAAAAATGCAGGAAATGGGTTAACACTAGGGGGCGATCAAGGGGTTAAATGTGTGTTCTAACTGTGTGGGGATGTGAGTGAATAGGAGAGGAGCCATATTGTTTTTCCTACTTCGTAGGAAGAAGCAATATGGCTCCTCTCCTCTGACAGCACAAACCTCTGACAGCATAGGGATTTGTGTGTTCACACACACAAACTCCTGTGCTGGTGCTTGTGCACCCAATCGCACGTGGCCAGCGGCGATCATGCCCACCGGCCACACGCATCGAGTCCCCCGCTGTGCAGCAGGTGCCCTCTGGTGGCCGAAAATGGTTAGGACGCATTCAAACCTGATTTCGCCCCGGAAGAGCCATTGTGTCACAGTATATCTGCGTGACATGGTTAAAGCAGTAAACAGTGAGGTCGCATCGCATACTAGCACATTATGAAACACTTACCTTAGAACGAAGCCCTGATGACGTCACTTGCACGCGCGCAGAAGTCGTGGCCGTGGCGCGGCTCTCTCAATGGATGGCGTGCGCATGCGTCAGTGACATCACCGGCTGCTACTATAGTAAATATCTACTTAGTTTAGGCTTACCTGTAGGTACAAGTAACCCATGGGGACTTTACTTCCACCTTAATTAAGGTGTGGGCCCCGTTTTGTAGAAACTAGCCCATATGCCCATCAGGTACTGCAAGTCTCCACCCCAGCCCCAATGCATAAAAGGGTCTAGGATTCCATTTAGGAGATCAAGTATTCTCAGATTTGTATTTTGGGCTAGTAAGCCTTAGAACAATTAACTTTGCAGGAATTTGTTATAGTAACTGCAGTGTAGGCTGCTTGAAGATTTTCATGCATCTGTGTTTTTATATTCAACATCAAACACATTGGGTAGGTGTAACATTGTGTTTCCTATTGCCTATAGATTTCTGCTTCCGCTAAACATCATCATCCCTCTAACTTCACAGCCACTGGACACTGCACTGTTCACCAGCCCCTCGATCTGCCCTCCATTTACAGAACTCCTACTATTATTGTCCCACAATGCATTGAGTTCTGAGAATGAAGGTAAAGCAGTTTAATCTCCTCCAATCAGTCACAGAAAATGATGTATTATGGGATAATAATAGTAGGAGTTATGTGAATGATGGAAAGGGCTGAAGAGTTCAGATGAGCGGTGCAACTTTTCTCAGTAACAGCTTCTGCTACTAATCCTCACAGTGCCGGGAGACAGCTGCTCAGGGCAGTATCCCATGGCTGTGAAGGAGATACTGCATGGGTGATTTTACCAGAAGCTACTGCCTGCAGGTAATGGGATACACACCATTACACACCTAATGTGTTTCCCAATGCCAAAAAATTTCACAGGCAGTTTTTTTTTTTTAATCAGGTAATTTTGATTAACCAGATTTTCAAAACACAAATTAACAATAACAATATAGTACAAAAGGAAAAAATAGCTGATAAGAAAAAACAAGAAAACAAAGCACTTCACGTATTCATTACATGTATTAAGAACATACTCAAATGAGTGTGTAAAGCGTTCGTACATAGGGTATGACTCACAGATCGTACACTAAGGGAATCCAGTATACAATGAACGACATAACTCCACCACCAACGATACTTTAGATAATCCTTTCTTTTAGTAGGTGAGGTCACTATTGTGACTTTAACATGAAAAGAAGGTTGGGACTTCGAATGAGGAAAGCATATTGTGGCTATTCAGATGGATCACTTTAAAGAGTAAAAAACATGAATTTTTATTGTCTGCCATAACATTTAAAGCATATAACAATCAATACAATAACAAGTAAGGATACTTCAAAGACATGTTGGAAATCATATGTAGGAAAAGTTGACATATAACTATCCATTTCAATATATTGACATTACCAGAAGGAAATATCCTCTAGGGTGGAAAACACTTGTGATTTTAACCAATCACCCACTTTGCCTGTCACTCACCAATCGCTACCCAGGCTTTATCCACTCAGTGGTATCTTAACTGGTTTCCTCTGTGTCCCAAGGCGGGGGGGATAAGACGAGTCATTAGAGTACAACCACCAGGACCATATTTTTTTGAACTTCCCAGGGTACCCCCTAGGTTTGTATGTTAATTCTTTTCTCCGTAATGTGAAATTAAAAATTTCCCGCCATTGGTTGTGTGTTGGAGGTGTGGGTGAGATCCACTTCTGTAATATGAATTTGCAAGCTAAGTATAGGGATCTTGTCCTCATGATATGCATTTAGTCCAGAAGTAAATCTTCTGGGATAATTGCCAGGAGTGTGAATTTGCGATCTAATACCACCCTAGTTGAACAGAGGGAATTAAGTATTTTCCTAAAATTGATGAAGTTTAGGGCAATGCCACAACATGTGGATAAGAAACCCAGTGGCTGAGATACATCTAGAACACATTGGTGATGTTGCCCTTCCCCTAGAGCAGGGGTCTCCAAGCTCTCTGAACAAAGGGTTAGTTTACTGTCCTTCAGACTTTGAGGGGGCCGAACTGTGGCCAGCGGGAGTAAAAAATGCCCCAGTGAGGGGCGTGGCTTGCCTGAAGAGAAGATGGCTGCTTGATTCACTAGCTCTCTCTCACCTCAGCCTACCTTGAGCCTCAAACGGGGTCTACTACTCCCAAAACATCTCTCGACGATGGGAACATCATCCCGTGGACATTCACAGAGCAGATCCCGATCCCCGAGAGGAACTGCCAGCAGCACAGGCCACACGATCCCGGAGATCTTCCGGACGCAACGGACAACAATGGCGTCCTCTCCTCCCGCCTCAAACACCTCTCTATCTCACTCAGAGATAACCCTCACCCCCACGGATGTCAGTAATGCCCCGCAACTCCAACCGCTACCGTCGCACCGTCAGCCCAGCTTACAGGACTTGCAAACAGTGGCGGCTGATATCAAGGATACCTTATTCTAGGCCATCACGGACCTGCGCCATGAACTTCAGGCCATCACAGGCCGCATACAAAAGGTGGAAGATGACGCTGTGAGGCAAACCTCAAACGTGCAGAAAATCCAGCATAAAGTAGATTGCCACACACTGCAGCTTAGGGACCTTCAAAGACATGTCGAAGACCTCGACAACCGGGGCCGCAGGCACAACCTAAGGATAAGAGGAATACCCGAATCTGTGGAACGTGACAGAATATCTGCGGTTGTGACAGGCCTATTTAACCACCTTCTAGACCGCCCTGAACACACTCAGATCGGTATGGAATGCATCCATAGAGCTCTCCGCCCTAAAGGGAGAGATTCGGACCCCCCGAGGGACATAATCTGTTACATTAATGACTTCTCCACCAAAGAGGAACTCCTGCAAAAAGCCAGCGAAAAGTCTGTATTGGAATACAATGGACAATCCGTCCACATTTACCAAGATCTTTCTGCTATAACGCTGCGCCATTGTAAAGATTTACGCCCTCTGCTGGACGTCCTGAAAACAAGGGGGATAAGATATCGCTGGAAGTTTCCTTTCGGTTTATCAGCTACGCACCAGAGCCGTTCTGCCCTCCTCAGAGTACCGGAAGACTTGGATGACTTCTGCCGTACGCTGGAGATCCCATACACCCTGTCCCGAATTGGTACTCTTAATTCAACATACAACAACCAGACCGATCCTCACATGGAGAAGAACCCATGGATGTCCACAACACCAGCTTTCGCAGACGGCGCTCTCCTTCCAATACTAGAACCGGCTCCTCTCCTTGCTCACACTACCCACCAGCCAGCCCTATGACGGCACCCCTTCCTCGCAGAGCTCGCAGAGATCGCTGATGATCCAAACAGGAGGTACCTATATGACAATACCGTTCTTTCTCCTCCACGACTCCTCTACAGATGACTAACATACAATGCGACAGATGAAGTAAACCGGAGGCTCCTAAAAAGGCAAGACGAACCGAGACATAGGCAACTCACCTCGACCACCGGAACCCTCGCATGCCGATCCCTGCCACATCCGCAACTCATATCCATCCACGGACATGTTTGACTCTTCCTTAACCTCATCCATCCCCCGTGCTATAAACGCACAACCTCAGACTCTGTTCCCGATCACATAATCCCCCTTGGACTGTTCTCAGACGACTCTAAACTTCAACAGAAAAGATACCCAAGAATACCGATCGGCTTCATCGAACTCACACACTCCCCCTCACCAGACCACCGAGAGACATCGTTACGACAAACCCCACCTCAAGAACCTGCCAGATACCTCTTCAGATTGCCATCAGACCAACCTTCTTTCATCCAGCAATCAACCCCAGTTTTATAGGTATTGTTTATTATGCCTGCAAAATGTGTACCACTCTATAAGATATTCTACCTCCCGATAAGGGAAGACCTGTAGGCCTTTGGCCTCTTTCACTACATAAAGTTTGCTATCTCTGCTACGTTTTAACTTAAAGTTTTATAATGGTTAACTTCTATGGCTTACCGCAATTTTTAACTCAGCGATTGCGCCGAATACCAGAGGTCAGGGCTATAGATGCCCTACAAGCACACCTCCACCTCCCACCCAACATAACCCTCTGTGATCAACCTAAGCTTAGTACACAAGGTGGAAACGATGATCCTGCATTGCCCACACCATTACACCCTGACCGCACAAACGGGGATGATGACACAGATGTTCTATTTCACCCCCAAGATGCTTAATGCACTACACCCTCCACTAACAATGCACCCATTCACACTGTAGTCCCAACAAAACTCCCCGCCATCCACACCTATACAACACCCATGTTTAGGTATGCTCAACAGCTTGCATACCTTCCCATCTCCTGTCTACACACACTGTACCGCTTCCAGATAGCGCTCACCATGATAGACGTGTAAAAGTCCTATCATGCTTATACTAAAATCATAGCGCGTCACCCTAAAAGGGTTACTAAAAGCGGAATCACACCTGCTCCCCCCACACCAGGCTCCACCCACATCACAAAAACAGACACTAACACCATAAACCAGACCCGTTATCTCCATGAGGTCATCACACACTACACGCCCCCCCGTCCCCAATCCGGGACTGCAGTCTGCAGACTCATTGCTGATCCATTGGTTAAGCATTACTAAGTTATACGATTGTTGTTTGGTTTTACTTTGCATATTTTCCTGTTTCTGTGTTAGATATGCTGTAAGCAAAACACCATTTCAGACACCGTGTTTTAAATACTTATTTGTTAAGCAAATTACATTCTATCGCTGGTACATTGTCTATATATAACGGCAGAAATTACATACTACTAGATGGCAATACATTTCTCCAAACGAACATCTCAATACCACTCCTAACCCCGACCTTCATACACTAAACCTCAGTGTTCTCCTTTGGTGGGGTAATCAACCACGCAAAATACTCGCCCCAACACAAACGGCTCTCTAACCTCTCACACGCTCTCCACCATTATTTGCTAACAGTGCCCTACTTATTTTAGTTCTCAAACTACACTGTTAACTCCCCACCACACTCCTCGTATATTAAGGCTGCAGGTGAGATAGACCTTTCGGATCTCTACCACATTCTTACTTTTTTTTTACCTCCAGATTTCTCGACAGACAAGTCAACCCCCACACAGTGGTATTTATATTCTAGCAAACTTTCGCACCCAGCAACCAATTAAACCCACTGAATTTTACTGCCGAATATAATTTTAGTGGCATAGAACACCTGATTCGGTGATCTAATCGCCACACATTGCCAGTTTCGTCTACCCCTCCCCCTTGATACTTCCCCTCTACCCCACGACCCTTTCCTCCACCCTCCTCTCCAGGGTCCTTCTCCCCCCCAACACACTCCCTGCCCGAATCCACGCTCCTTAACAAGACACTCTCAAATCACCTCAATATGGCGCCGCAAACGAACGACGCAAACACACCCAGTCTTAAAATAGTCTCCCTCAATGTGAAGGGTCTCAATACCCCAGAAAAACGCTCCAAACTCCTCCTTACCATGCACAGACTCCAGGCGAGCATAGTGCTTTTACAGGAAACACACTTCCGTTCTGACTGTACCCCTAAATTATCCAATGCCCACTACCCGACTGCAATACACGCAACCAACCCCGACCACAAAACTAAAGGAGTATCAATCCTTCTTGCGAAAAATTGCCCTCTGAATATCACTGAATCTCTCACAGACCCAGAAGGTAGATACCTATTTGTAAAAGGTTCAATGCTCAACAAAACTGTAATATTGGCGAACGTATACGCCCCAAACAAACACCAAGTCCCATTTTTTAGATCTATCACTACAGCTCTCACAAACTTCCAGGAAGGTATTCTCATACTGGGAGGTGATTTTAATGTTCCCCTGAATCCCATCCAAGATACATCCACTCACTCGTCGACACTGCCATACAAAGCTCTCAAAGAAATCAAATCTCTACTCCAACGACTACTACTCCACGACACCTGGCGCACACTAAACCCAGACACCAAGGACTATACCTTCTACTCTACGCCACACGACCGCTACTCTAGGATAGACTACCTTTTCTTAACACAAAACGATCTGCCCCTACTCTATCGAATGTCCATCGAACCCATGACTATATCTGATCATAATCCGATCTCCATGACTTTACAACTCCCTGATTCTACTCCCCGCTCTCGAATCTGGAGACTAAACTCTTCACTGCTTTCCGATCCCACCATCGCAGCGGAAATAGAACACACACTACAAAACTTCTTCCAAGAAAATAACCCAGAAGACACCTCCCACCTTACTAATTGGGAAGCACACAAAAGTGTAATTAGGGGCACCTTCCTTGCAGCAGCAGCTAAACGTAATAAAGAAAGAAGGAAACAACACTCAGACCTATTGGACAGGATCCGCAAACTGGAAGGATTACACAAACATTCCCAAGCACTTTCAACCCTTAACGACCTAATACAGGCTAGAAAAGACTTACTAGACCTATTGGATACCCAGATACAACGTAAATACATACTCTAAAAAAAAAATTCTATGAATTTGGCAATAAGGCCAGTAAAATGTTAGTGAGAGCTTTACAAATCTCCCGATCCAACAAGAGAATACACCATATCACTGATCCCTTGGGACGCAAAATTACCAAATCCCCAGAAATCGCTCACCAATTCGTACAATACTACAGCAAACTGTACAACCTAGCCTCCCCCTCTCCCGCCAATGTCAGCACCACACGTCTCCAAATGATATCTGAATTTCTAAAACAATACAGCCCAAACCCCATATCAGACTCCATAGCCCAAGACTTAAACACCCCTCTCACGCACACCAAAGTCATTGACGCTCTAAAACAAATGAAAGCGGGTAAAAGCCCGGGACCCGACGGCCTTACAGCCAGCTACTACAAAACTTACGCGGAACTACTTACACCCCATTTCTTGAAGGCCTTCAACTCTTTTGCTCAACCAGTCCACCCTCCACGAGTCCTCCTCACAGCTCACATAGCAGTAATCCCCAAACCAGACAAAGACCTATCCCTAGTCATCAATTACAGACCTGTATCACTGCTTAACGTTGACCTTAAATGGTATGCAAAAACTCTAGCCAACAGACTCCTACCACTGATCCCCCAGCTTATTAATCTTGACCAAGTGGGCTTTGTCCCCGGTAGGGAAGCGAGAGACAACACTCTCAAAGCGATTAATATACACCATTGGCTCACGTCTACCAAAAACAAAGGTTTCATGCTCTCGCTCAACGCGGAGAAGGCATTCGACAGAGTGGCATGGGACTACATGAGGGAGACCCTCAAAGCTACAGGCCTTCCCCAAATGATGCTAAACTACATATCAGCACTTTACTCTAACCCCACAGCAAAAGTCCAAGTTAACGGCCACTTGTCGGATGCCTTCTCCGTGTCGAATGGCACAAGACAGGGATGCCCACTATCCACTTTAATCTTTATTCTTACCCTAGAACCTTTCCTCAGACGTATCAATGCTAACCCCGACATTAAGGGGATTCAAATCAAACATCACACATATAAATTAGCTGCATTTGCTGACGACATCCTCCTATTTCTTACGGATCCGCTTACAACAATCCCAAATCTGCTTAAAGACTTCCAAACCTTCCACACCCTCTCCAATCTCCAAATTAATTTTTCAAAATCTACTGCTCTCAACATCTCCCTACCCTCAGAACTATGTCAACAATGTAAACATAGCTTCCCATTCACTTGGAATGGGAATTCAATCCCATATTTAGGCATTCAAATACCAACCTCCCTATCGAACCTATAAGCTCGAAACCACTCCCCTCTCCTCCAAAAAATACGACTGGACCTAACTAAATGGTCATCGGGACAATTCTCCTGGTTCGGCAGAGCCGCAATTATCAAAATGAATATCCTACCTAGAATCTTATATTTCCTGCAAACAATCCCAATTAAACTACCACCCTCATTCTTCTCCATATACCAAAAAGTTTGCACGGCGTTCATTTGGGGGAAAACACGCCCACGACTTAGCTTCAAGAGATTGACAAACCCCAAACTTCTAGGAGGAATAGGGCTCCCTGACGTACGCAAATACCAACAAGCTTGTCACCTGGCTAGGATCATCGATTGGAATGTTAACACTAAACATAAAGCTTGGACTCAAATAGAACAATCATTTTCGCATATACCCATCCACCACACACCGTGGATCGATCCCCCATTCTTACCCCCTGCTTACTCTCAACACCCGCTGATCAACCCTACATTAATATCTTTTCGAACTACATGTACTAAACACAATATCTCCTCAATCAAAGGCCCAATGACTCCGGTACGCTTAAACCCAGAATTTCCTCCGGGCACGCATACCTCCTTCTTAGCAGATATTTGGCCCCATCAAACTATCAGAGCAAATCAATTTTTCGAGAGAGATAGCCTCCTATCCCAAACTAACTTAGCCTCAAAATTGCACATAAACGAGTTTCCCATCTGGACATATGTGCAATTACGAAACTTCTTCAATAGACCTTCTCCTGCACCTAAATGGTCCCGACCTACAACACCATTCGAAAACGTCTGTTTAAACGAGAACACGCTCACCCACCTGATCTCACAAACCTATAACCTCCTGTTTAACGATCTCACCCCTACAAAACACTGGACCAACCGCCAATGGGAACGAGATCTCTCCATTCAGTTGAACGACCAAGATTGGGCAAACATATACACTTTAATTCATAAGGGTTCGATGAACGTGCAAGTCCAAGAAAACGCATACAAAATATTCTCCAGGTGGTATAGAACACCACATCTTCTACACCAATTCAACCAAACAATTCCTTCCACATGCTGGAAGTGTAACGCAGACACAGGCTCCTTGATACATATCTGGTGAAAGTCCACGAACTGATCACACATATAACCACTTATTCCCTGGACTTTGAACCTCAAATGTTCCTTCTACATCATTCTAAGACACGATTACCAGCATACATTCATTCTTTAGCCATGCATTTAGTGAACGCCGTAAAAATGTGTATTCCCCTTAAATGGCGATCCACAGAACCGCCTACCATAAAAGAATGGTTCCACCGCATTCAACAGAGAAAGATCATGGAAGACCTCATCCATCAATCCAAAGACTCACAGACTAAATTCACGAAAACATGGACAAGCTGGATACATTTCACCACTACGAACGAATACAAAATAACAATGACATAACTGACTGTTCCAGATAGCAGCAAACTCCAAAGTTGTATCCCTTCATCATTGTCCCGATACTGCCACCCACCGCTCCCCTCACTCCTTCCCCTTCTTCGTATGCCACAAGCGTCCTCTCCATCCCGACAAGAAGCACTAGATAACTGCTCATTCCTGGACACCTACTAACCCAGTGTCACCCCATAGGCTCACCATCCTTTCTTTTTCCGAATAAATTTACCACCCCTTCTCCTCCTACGTTGTTTCCATTTTATTTTATTTCTCCTTTCTTTTAATAATGTTTACTCTCTACATCCGCAAACACATTAGCAAACAAGATACATTATACCTTGAAAATATGGAGCTAACACTGAGCCACACATCCACAAAAGCTCATAAAAACTTCCACTTATCTCCGCCCTACAATATAGTTATAATATTTTAGTCATGCATAATAATTTAATTGTTCCATACAATGTATGATAAATGCTATACCTACCCTCTGCACCTTGTCTTAAGAATGCAAATATGAATGTATTGTTTTATCACGCAACTACTGCGGCTGCGCCCGCACTCTCGCATCATTATGTGAAATCACTTACTTCTTGATGTACCTGTAAACTTTTTTCTGAAAAATTCAATAAAAACCTGTTTAAAAAAAAAAAATTGCCCCAGTGTCAGTGGGGGTAAAGAATGAATCATCATTGGCATCATTGGAAGGAATTGTGCCCCATTGTTGGTATTAGGGGAAGAAATACTGCCCCATCATTGTGTCAGTGGGAATAATAGTGCCCCATTGTTGGTATCAGGGTTATGAATAGTGCCCCATCATTGGAGTCAGTGGGAAGAATAGGGGCCCTGCAGTTGGTGTCAGGTAGAGGAATACTGCCCCATTGTTTGTATCAAGGGAAGAAATAGTGCCCCATCATTGGTGTCAGTGCAAAGAATAGTGCCCCATTGTTGGTATCAGGGTAAGGAATAGTACCCCGTCATTAGTGTCAGTGGAAAGAATAGTGCCCTGCAGTTGGTGTCAGTGGGAGGAATAGTGTCCCATCATTGGTGTCAGTGGGAAGAATAGTAGCCTATTGTTGGTGTCAGTGGTAGGAATAGTACCTTATTGGTGGCATCAGTGACAGAAATTATGCACCATTGTTGGTGTAGAAGGAATAGTGTCATGTATCAGTGGGCGGAATAGTATCCCAAGGGCTTGATAAAGTCAAGCAAAGGGCCATATCCGGCACCTGGGCCACTGTTTGGAGACCACTGCCCTAGAGTGAGGCCTCACTGGAATATAATGTACTCTGTGTATGATAAACAGCTGGGTTAGGCATTGTGAGGGTGAAAGGGAAACCTTTGGCAACACCTCCAATGCCTGACACAGACAGGTTAAGGGCATCCTCCTCGAATGTTTAAAGTTATTGCACATTTTTAATGTTTCACTTTAATCATTATTAAAATTGCTGCTTCTTGCCAAGAAAAATTTGTTTGTTTGTTTGTTTTTGGTTTGGCACATATTCCTGAGGGTAGTGCCCATCCCCCCATGCCATTTGTTGGCATTTTATTACCTATCCCAAGCCTAGAAAATGGCCATTACTGCTTTTTGTAAAATATTCATCTGCTATTGACTTCAATAGGGTTCAGATTTGACGCTCAAACATTTGCAACATTCAGCAAGCCTGCCTCAAATCAAACCCAGATCCATTAGACTCCTCACTAATTATACCTCGTTTTAGATATGATATTATAGGAATTATGTACTCAAAGACACCTTAGGGCAGGGTCTGCGGAGGTTTGTTTTCGTTTACAAAACCAGAAAAAATGTCATTTTAATTAAACAGCCGCCTACTACCTTTCAGTGGAGAGCCGGATACCGCTCTTGGATCTTAGGCTACAGAAAGACAAATTAGGCCGGTCACTTCGTATGACAGCTACTTGACATAACAAAACAAAACACATTTTTACACTTCACTAAAAAGTATATTGATTTTTTCCTTCCTAGTAAAAATGAGAGGTACTGTGAAAATAAAAAAGCAAAAACATAAGGTGTAATTTTAGTAGTAAGCGATGAGACTATCCAATCCTTTTGAACAGCTTTTGGTAACCAACATGATTTGTTTATCCCAAGACAAGCATAAACATGCTCAGATGACAAAATATACAGAATATGATGTATCTAATGTTTATTGAAGGTAAGGCACATATTTCAGCAATAAATATGTAAAAATGAAAAGCTATTTGCCTTTGTCTTATCTTATCTTTTTTTTTTTTTTTTTTTTTTAGCCATTATTTGGAAAAAAATATTGCATGCTGTCTTGTCATCACTGGCCTTGTAAAATGTATTTTGCTGTGAAATGTTACCAGACTGTGCTGGTGTAAGAGTCCTCAATTTTTGTGCTGTTTAAAATGTCACTTTATGCAATTGAAATACCCTTCTGAAACCCAGTCTGTGCAGACAGTATGGCAACTTGCCAACTCAACAAAATCCATACGCGGTGTTGACGCCCTAAGATGACCAATGTAGTTTAGGCTTGCAAGTGTAGCCCTCTTTTTTTGGGGGGGGTTATGGGAAATGGCCCTCCTGAAACAGAATATTGTGATAAAACTGTAGGTAAATAGGAGAACCAGAACCTTTACTAAGTGGACGAGTGAGATTTATAATAAAGATGACAGTGCCTCCGCCCAGGACAGGGCCTCTCCTGGGAAATTGACCAGTAATCTAATCAAAGTAATTGGAAACAACCTCCTGCAACCAGCCAATAGCCATAAACCAGCATGTAACCATATACTGCAGATGCACACCAGTATGGAAATAATGTAAGCTTTATAGATGAAACATTTAATAACAGTACATACATCCAATGTACAAACATATTATCAGCAAAGGGCCCGATAAGAGTCCTGGTGGAATTGTGCACATATACCTGGGTATATAGTTATTTACAGAGATACCTTCAAATGAATGTTACAGCTAAGTCCAGTTGCAGGGCACCTGTCACGTACCAGATAAGACCAGAACTGTGTGGACTGCAACAGAGGAAACCCAGATGTGTATAAGTGAAAATATAAATGATTTATTAAAGATAAATGAATAAATATAACACAACCACCTCCAATATCACTCAGTGCACCACAACCAATACAAAACAGAACCCCACAAATAATAATAATAACAGAACAAATAAATACAAGTAAGGGAAATACAGAGATCATAAACAGAGCCAGGTCAGGGTCATCAATGGGAGGTCAGCAGCTGGGGAAGGGAAACAAACAGGACAAGAGAGGATGGATGGATCACAGGAGGGATACAAAGAAACAGACAGGGAACAGGAACAACAGGAATCAGGTCTCTTGAACAGGAATCAGGTTTCAGGAATCAGGTAAACAGGATGCAGGCTGCAGGTCAGGGCTCAAGGAAAATACCAGGGCAAGATGAGTGTGTACTTGCCGGGTATTTATACTGCAGCTGCTAATTAAGGTCAGGTGACACCTATCTGCAGAGGGGAATACCGGCTCCATACTGCCAGGATTCCTCCGCTGGTGGACTCCAGTACTGCGGCCCAAAGGTGACAGAATACCAGCAGGAAAAAGCTCTTCTGACATCTCCAAACTGCCAGGAGACACCTGCTGGTGGACCTCAGTACTGCACGCCAAATGATCGATATTACCAGCGGAGGGGACCTTTCCTGACAGTACCCCCCCTCAAAGGAGCGACCTCCGGACGCTCCAACTAGCCATTGCTGGGGAAAGTCCATGATGTCCAGCCGGGCAGCGGGCACCTCAAGTGGGCAGTGGCACATCAGGCTGGGTAGCAGACAGGAATACATTGGGTTGGGCAAGGGACAGGAACACATCAGGCTGGGCAGTGGACAGGAACACACCAAGCTGGGCAGCGGACAGGAACACACCAAGCTGGGCAGCGGACAGGAACACACCAGGGTGGGCAGTGGACAGGAACACACCAGGGTGGACAGTGGATAGGAACACACCAAGGTGGGCAGAGGACAGGAACACACCAGGATGGGCAGCGGACAGGAACACACCAAGCTGGGCAGCGGACAGGAACACACCAAGCAGGGCAGCGGGCAGGAACACATCAGGCTGAGCAGCGGACAGGAACACATCAAGCTGAGCAGCGGACAGGAACACATCAGGCTGGGCAGCGAACAGGAACACATCAGGCTGGGCAGCAGGCACGGGCACTTCAAGCTGGGCAGCAGGCATGGGCACTTCAAGCTGGGCAGCAGGCATATCAGGCTGGGCAGCAGGCACAGGCACTTCAAGCTGGGCAACAGGCATGGGCACTTCAAGCTGGGCAGCAGGCACTTCAAGCTGGGCAGCAGGCACATCAGGCTGGGCAGCAGGCATGGGCACTTCAAGCTGGGCAGCAGACGCGGGCACTTCAAGATGGGCAGCAGGCACATCAGGCTGGGCAGCAGGCATGGGCACTTCAAGCTGGGCAGCAGGCACGGGCACTTCAAGCTGGGCAGCAGGCATGGGCACTTCAAGCTGGGCAGCAGGCACATTAAGCGGGGCAGCAGGCACATCAGGCTGGGCAGCAGGCACAGGCACTTCAAGCTGGGCAGCAGGCATGGGCACTTCAAGCTGGGCAGCAGGCACGGGCACTTCAAGCTGGGTAGCAGGCACATCAGGCTGGGCAGCAGGCACAGGTACTTCAAGCTGGGCAACAGGCATGGGCACTTCAAGCTGGGCAGCAGGCACATCAGACTGGGAAGCAGGCACATCAGGCTGGGCAGCAGGCACGGGCACTTCAAGCTGAGCAGCAGGCACGGGCACTTCAAGCTGGGCAGCAGGCATGGGCACTTCAAGCTGGGCAGCAGGCACATCAGGCTGGGCAGCAGGCACGGGCACATCAAGTGGGGGCAGCAGGCACATCAGGCTGGGCAGCAGGCACATCAAGTGGGGGCAGCAGGCACATCAGGCTGGGCAGCAGGCACGGGCACTTCAGACTGAAAAGCGGGCTCATCAGACTGGAAAGTGGGCACAACAGGCTGGAGAGTGGGCACAACAGGCTGGAAGGTGGGCACATCAGGCTGGAAAGCAGGCACATCAGGCTGGAAGGCGGGTTCATCAGACTGGAAAGCGGGCTCATCAGACTGGAAAGCGGGCTCATCAGGCTGGAGAGCGGGCACTGGCACCTCTGGCTGGAACACTGGCACCTCTGGCTGGAACACTGTCACCTCTGGCTGGAACACTGGCCCCTCAGGCTGGAACACTGGCACCTCCGGATGGAACACTGGCCCCTCAGGCTGGAACACCTCTGGCTGGAACACTGGCACCTCCGGCTGGAACACTGGCCCCTCAGGCTGGAACACTGGCCCCTCAGGCTGGAACACTGACCCTTCAGGCTGGAACACCTCCAGCTGGAACACTGGCCCCTCAGGCTGGAACACCTCCGGCTGGAACACCGGCCCCTCAGGCTGGAACACCGACCCCTCAGGCTGGAACACCGGCACCTCAGGCTGGAACACTGGTACCTCAGACTGGAAGGCGGGTACCAGGACATCAGGCTGGAAAGCGGACATCAGGACATCGGACTGGATAATAGGCACTGGGACGTCAGTCTGAATAGCAAGCACTGGGATGTCAGACTGGGTTGCAAGCACTGGGACGTCAGACTGGGTTGCAAGCACTGGGACATCAGACTGGGTTGCATTAGCTGGTGCGGAGGCAGGTTGGGTTACTGGCAGGATCGTCTTGGTTGGAAAAAAGATTTGTTTTTTCTTGGGTTTAGTCACTGAGGCTCTGTAGGTGGGGGGTGCAGCAGACTGGAAAGGAGGATTGGGATATGGTGGAGAAGAGATAACAGTAGCTGGAGGAAGTTTTTGTGGATTAGTAGGCAGCTGAGAAGAGGCAGGTGGGTTGAATGCAGGATAGGTACAGGGAGCAGAGACCGGATATGAGTATCTGGTTGGGAGCAATGTATACTGAGTTGCAACTGAGTTTGGCGTGGGTGATGGGGAGACAGACTTGTGGGCAGGTAGGTGTCTGATGGCAGAGGTGGTTTGTTGTGGATTGGTTGGGGCTGGTTGTAACATATCAGACCATGCTGAGAGTATGGGTTGGACAAAGGACGGATCACATGCTGCCTGTCTAACAAGGGTCTGTACTGAGTGAATACACTCCAAAAGCTTCTGCTGAGAACAGATGGAATAGTGCTCAAAAAAGCATGTGGAATCATCCTCTAACAGCCACACCAGAGACTCCACCTGATCAGCACTGAAAGGGGGAGAAAAATCATCACTGGTCTTAGGAACACAGGACAGGGCTAGCTCAGCACATATTTGGATCAAAGGCTGCACATCCCCAAACAACATACAGCCCTGGTCAACCAGGAAGTGAGCCAAATGGATGAGCTCAAGTAGCTGGTCATTGGTCCACTCTTTTAGTGACTGGCGGAGACACTCGCCACTTTCTGATGCCAGCAGAGCATAATATGGGATCACATTGGGATTCATTCCAGCAAAGCCAGCAGAACCAAGATGGTTCCTTTGTGCAGCCACTTCTGGTTAGGGATGGCCCTGGTATTCTGTCATGTACCAGATAAGACCAGAACTGTTTAGACTGCAACAGAGGAAACCCAGATGTGTATAAGTGAAAATATAAATGATTTATTGCATAATTGCATAATCATCTGATCTGGTATTAGTAGCATAGACAGGACATGTGGCTGAGACCTTCTCTCTGTTCACTTTCTCCTTTCATGATTTTTTCCCAACAACTTCAGAGTCAGGAAGTGACATACATAATCATACATTACAGTGTGATACTAGTAGCTGACAGTAGAGGGCAGCAGATCCCTACACAGGTTTCAATTGACATATTATGGCATTCTTGTAGTGGTGAAGATCATTAGAGGATAATAACTCTCTAACTTTTAACTCCAAGAGGGAAAAAGTTAAAAAAGTATGGGCGAGTTGGGCATGTCTATCAGGGGAATATACTATCTAGCACCAAACAGGAGGAAAAAAAGAGAACATACCAAAGGCAGAAAGTATAAAGTGAAACATACTGCTGCAACAGCACAACACTTGCGTGTTTCCATCCTTATGTATGTAGTTAGTCCTTGTTCTATTGCAAATACTGAGTCACTTTGAGGAAGGGACCACGTGCAGCCCAAAAATGTTGGCTGTCTTTGACATACGTGACATTTCACAAGTAAACAAAAGTTCATTTTCAATCTTTAACTTTGTGCTGGTGACTCTTCCTGTCTTCTATGGTTTTGTATAGCACATCCATCACCGTCATTACTAGCACCATTCAGGTACTTCATTGACCATATTGTAAGGGCTCATTCACATGGGTGACCAGGGGGCAGTAAAAGCAAGCAGTTGAGCCATTGTTTTACAATAATTTTATGGCGGCGATCTGTGATTTTTAGTGGGACTGCGACATTGCGACAGACAAATCGGACACCTAACTGACATTTTTGATACTTTTTTGGGAACCAGTGACATTATTACAATGATCAGTGCTAAAAATATGCACTGCCATTGTACTAATGAAACTGGCAGGGAAGGGTTAATATCAGGGGCGATCAAGGGGTTAAATGTGTTCCCTGTTTGTGTTTTCTAACTGAATGTGGGACTGTGTGACCGGTGAAACACATAGATCCATCTTCCAGATCTCAGTGTCATCCCCTGACAGAAGAGAGATCTACCTTGTTTACTTTGGCAGATCCCCGTTCTGTCTCTGTGGGGAATGATCGCAGGCGCCCGGCAGACATCGAGTCCGCCGGATCCGCTGATTGGCTCCCCCACTGGACAATCAGAGTGCGCTTTGTTACTGTGTTATACCTGGATTGTCTTATGACTACTTGATTTATTGATCCCTCCAACTCCAACTTTAGCTTGTTTCTCAACTTCACATCTTGATTATCACTTTGGTTTATCTCCTGCTTGTTTGATACTGACCTTGGCCCGGCTCCTGTTTAGGCACTCGTCTTCTAAATCTGTACCTCCACTGCTGGCCTGTTGCCAGCTTCTGCCTGGCCTACTACATTCCTGCCACCTACTTCTGTAAACTCTGTGATGACATCCAGCATAAGTTCCCGTCCTTCAGTTTCTGCTTCACCACAAGATCCAGTTCTTCTGCTGGCCAGGAATTACTCTAGGTGCCCATGCCACTCTGTGTCCTGTTCTACCCTGTCATCAATCTTGGAGGGCAAACACGACAGGAGGAGTAACGGAGAGCCCTTTCATCCATTTAGCCTCTATCTACCAGATATTGACACGTAGAATTTAAAGTGGTAGTAAAGTAAAAAAAAATTGGGCCCCTGGGCAGGTTAAGTCACAATGTGCTAGTATGCACCTCATATTAGCGCATTATGTCAGACATACCTTCAAAGTCCTCCATTAGCAAACTGTCATTGCTGTCGGGGATTCCATCTTCATCTGGTCTTCCTTCCAGATTTGAAGGCTCTGGCTGTGAGTGACATTGAACTACTGAACTACTGGAATGACAGGTTGTAAAAAAAATACATTCTAAATATTGACTAAAACAAGTATTAATTTATTTTACATACTGTTACCAGTCAGTATCCCTGAACACCATAACACCAGTCATATAATGACACTGCACTGCACTGGTGACAGTATGTTAAAAAACAAAAGTGAGAAAAAAAAACACATTTTATTTAATTCCTTCATTTTCCAAAACAATTTGAAAAAAATTACAACTTCAAAAAACTTGCCATGCCTCTTACTAAATACTAGGGATGAGCCCAACGTTCGAGTCCAATATAAGTTCAACTCAAACATCGGGTGTTCGCCTGTTTGCTGAACAGCGAACAATACGCGGTGTTCGCGGCAAATTCGAAAGCCGTCGGAACACCGTTAAACTCTATGGGACATTAACATGAAAAATCAATAGTGCTCATTTTAAAGGCTTATATGCAAGTTATTGTCATAAAAAGTGTTTGGGGACCCGGGTCCTGCCCCAGGGGACATGGATCAATGCAAAAATTTTGGGAGCAGTGATTTTTTTAATGCTTAAAGTGAAACAATAAAAATGAAATATTCATTTAAACATCGTGCCTGGGGGGTGTCTATAGTATGCCTGTAAAGTGGCACATTTTCCCTGTGTTTAGAACAGTACCACAGCAAAATGACATTTCTAAATGAAAAATTGTCATTTAAAACTGATTGTGCCTGTAATGAATTGTCGGGTCTCGGCAATAAAGATAAAACATTGAAAAAAAGAGCATGGGTCCCCCCCAAACCCATTACCATGCCCTTTGGGTCTGGTATGAATATTAAGGGGAACCCCGAACCAAAAGTTAAAAAAAAAAATTGCATGGGGGTCCTCCTAAAATCCATACCAGGCCCTTCGGGTCTGATATGGAAATTAAGGGAACCCTGCGCCAAATTAAAAAAAATGGCGTAGGGGTCCCCCCAAAATCCATACCAGACCCTTATCTGAGCACGCAACCTGGCTGGCCGCAGGAAAAGAGGGGGGTATGAGAGAGTGCCCCCCTCCTGAACTGTACCAGGCCACATGCCCTCAACATGGGGAGGGTGCTTTGGGGTCTGACCCCAAAGATACCTTGTCCCAATGTTAATGGGGACAAGGGCCTCATCCCCATAACCCTTGCCCGGTGGTTGTGGGGGTATGTGGGCGGGGGGCTTATGGAAATCTGGAAGCCCCCTTTAATAAGGGGACCCCCAAATCCTTTTTTTTTTTCGGTCCGTCGGGCGGTGTGAATTTACATCGTGGGACATTTTTTTTTTTTGTTTTTTAATTAAGGACTTGTCCCAAGCTGTCTCTTTTACCATTTTTGACACTTTTTTTGTGAAATGGTAGGGGTACAATGTACCCCATTACCAATTCACATAAGGGGGGAGGCCAGGATCTGGGGGTCCCTTTGTTAAAGGGGGTTTCAAGATTTCGATAAGCCCCCGCCCGCATACCCCCACAACCACCGGGCAAGGGTTGTGGGGATGAGGCCCTTGTCCCCATCAACATGGGAAAAATAAGTTTATCTTGGTCTCATCAGACCACAGGACATGGTTCCAGTAATTCATGTCCTGTGGTCTGTTCGTCTTCAAGAAACTGTTTGCAGGTTTTATTGTGCATCATCTTTAGAAGAGGCTTCCTTCTAGGATGACAGCCATGCAGACCAATTTGATGCAGTGTGCGGCGTATGGTCTGAGCACTGACAGGCTGACCCCCCCACCCCTTCAACCTCTGCAGCAATGCTGGCAGCACTCATATGTCCATTTTCCAAAGACAACCTCTGGATATGACGCTGAGCATGTGCACTCAACCTCTAAGGGTGGACCATGGCAATGCCTGTTCTGAGAGGAGCCTGCCCTTTTAAACCGCCTGACTGTCTTGGCCACCGTGCTGCAATTTTCTTATCGCCTAGGCCATCTTTATGTAAAGCAGCAATTCTTTTTTTCAGAGCCTCAGAGGATTCTTTGCCATGAGGTGCCATGTTGAACTTCCAGTGACCAGTATGAGAGAGTGAGAGTGATAACACCAAATTTAACACACCTGCTCCCCATTCACACCTGAGAACGTGTAACACTAAAGAGTAACATAACTCAGGGGAGGAAAAATGGCTAATTGGGCCCAATTTGGACATTTTCACTTAGGGGTGTAATCACTTTTGTTGCCAGCGGTTTAGACGTTAATGGCTGTGTGTTGAGTTATTTTGAGGGGACAGCAAATTTACACTGTTATACAAGCTGTACACGCACTACTTTACATTTTAGCAAAGTGTCATTTCTTCAGTGTTGTCACATGAAAAGATATAATAAAATATTTACAAAACTGTGAGGGGTGTACTCACTTTTGTGAGATACTGTAGTGTAGACTGTGGCTGTGTGTTGTTCCCCTCACTCTGACTTGGAAGCAGATTGCATTGATTGTCATGGACCCACCAGTGCCCAGAAGGATGCACCTTTACCAGTTTAATTATAAACTATAAATAATAAGAAGGTTTTCAAACATATTGTTAATATTATTTATATTAGGCAGGTCACACTCTGAAACATAATAAAGGATGATGAATTCTCTTTAGGTAAAATACTCATCCTGAATGCAGAACACTGTCAATAATTTTCCTGGCAAAACTGACAGCAACAGCCAACCAGAAATGATGGAGTGATGGATACAGATTTGCATGAGCTTTACTATTCATGGCTCACGTTGTTTATATTAACAGAGTGACACCTGGTGGTGAAAGCCTGCAAGTGACAGACACAATCTCGCTTCTTGTTTATATTATAGCAGGAAAAAAAAACATAAAGGGACCTCTTTCTTATTTGTCACTTCGGCAGTTTTGAGTACAAGCAATTTGCTTGGTTCATTAACAAGAGTAATCACAGCGCTGACCAAACAACCTTCATATATAGCTAAGCATAATGGGAATTCGGACTCAGTCCATATACAATAAAAAGCCCTCACTATGAAATGAATCTTAAAAACAAAGATGTGGATGGAAGCTGTTAAAATGTTAAAAGCTTGCCAAATACATGCTGCTAAAAGTTTAAAGCCATAGTAAACTCTGGGAAAAAAATTGCCAGGCCCCCTGTAGGTCAATGCTATAATGTGTTAGTATGCACCGCACAGGGCCGGGACATGGGGTGGGCAGGAGGGACGGCTGCCCTGCGCCCAGTAATGATTTGATATAGAAGGGGTGCTTTGGAGGGGGGATTTGAACTAGGGGTGGATAGGGTAGATTTTTGTTAGGAAGGGGTATGGAGGGGGGGTTGTGCTAGTAGGGATTATTGGGGGATTTGTGCTAGGATGGGAAATTTGGGAGGGGGATTAGAGGTAGAAGAGGGGATTTGGGGGGCATTTGTGCTGGGAATGGGGGATTTGAGGGGGGTAGAGGATTCATGCTCAGAGAGGAAATCTTGGGGGTAGAGGATTCTGCTAGGAAGAGGGATTTGAAGAGGTAGAGGAAGAGGATTTAAGCTAGGAGGAGGAATTTTTGCTTGGGAAGAATTCAGGCTTGCAAGGGGCATTTATGCTTAGGGGGTAAGTACGAAGATTAGTGCTCAATTTTTTGGGGGGTGGGGAGGGTATTTTTGCTGACACTTAATGCACATACATTTTTAAAGTAGGGAGGGGTGCCGTTTGGCATCTTCACCCTGGGCTCTAGATGACCTTGTCCTGGCACTGCATACTAGCACATTATGGCAGACTTACCTTACAACGGTGCCCTCTAGTGACATGCTCCTGATGCTTTCATCTTTGCCCAGTCATTCTTCCAGGTCCACGCTTTCTGGCTATTTGAATGGCCAGGCAGCGATGATGTCACTTTCCTGACCTAAAATTAAAGCTAAAGCATTAAGTAAAAGCTAAAGTATTATACACAAAACCAAAAATGTAATATATTGCAGCTTGCTAATCAATTGATGTGGTGGCTGTATTAGTTTTCTTTGTTCAGGCTTTTTTCCCTCTGTTTTCACCTGGTGATCTGAGCAGTTAACACACCTCCTTTATTAGAGTGCCCCCACTCTGGATGAAGGAGCACAGGGAGCACCTTTAGACAGAAACATTATCAGTCTGGGGAGAGGGGAGTGTTGGATGGAGTAGCATATTTATATACAGTTGCAATAAAAAGTATGTGAACCCTTTTGGAATGATATGGATTTCTGCACAAATTGGTCATAAAATGTGATCTGATCTTCATCTAAGTCACAACAATAGACAATCACAGTCTGCTTAAACCTAATAACACACAAAGAATTAAATGTTACCATGTTTTTTTTTAACACACCATGTAAACATTCACAGTGCAGGTGGAAAAAGTATGTCAACCCCGAGACTAATGAGATCTCCAAGAGCTAATTGGAGTAAGGTGTCAGCCAAATGGAGTCCAATGAGATGAGATTGGAGGTGTTGGTTACAGCTGCCCTGCCCTATAAAAAACACACACCAGTTCTGGGTTTACTTTTCACAAGAAGCATTGCCTGATGTGAATGATGCCTCGCACAAAAGAGCTCTCTGAAGACCTATGATTAAGAATTATTGACTTGCATAAAGCTGGAAAGGGTTATAAAAGTATCTCCAAAAGCCTTGCTGTTCATCAGTCCACGGTAAGACAAATTATCTATAAATGGAGAAAGTTCAGCACTGCTGCTACTCTCCCTAGGAGTGGGCGTCCTGTAAAGATGACTGCAAGAGCACAGTGCAGCCTGCTCAATGAGGTGAAGAAGAATCCTAGAGTGTCAGCTAAAGACTTACAAAAGTCTCTGGCATATGCTAACATCCCTGTTAGCGAAGCTACGATATGTTAAACACTAAACAAGAATGGATTTCATGGGAGGATACCACAGAGGAAGCCACTTCTGTCCCAAAAAAACATTGCTGCATGTTTACAGTTTGCACAAGAGCACCTGGATGTTCCACAGCAGTACTGGCAAAATATTCTGTGGACAGATAAAACCAAAGTGTTGGATGGAGTAGCAGATTTATATACAGTTGCAATAAAAAATATGTGAACCCTTTTGGAATGATATGGATTTCTTCACAAATTGGTCATAAAATGTGATCTGATCTTCAGCCCCAAACCATGATGCCCCACCACCATACTTCACAGTTGGGATGAGGTTTTTATGTTGGTGTGCTGTGCCTCTTTTTCTCCACACATAGTGTTGTGTGTTTCTTCCAAACAACTCAACTTTGGTTTTATCTGTATACAGAATATTTTGCCAGTACTGCTGTGGAACATCCAGGTGCTCTTGTGCAAACTGTAAATGTGCAGCAATGTTTTTTTTGGACAGCAGTGGCTTCCTCTGTGGTATCCTCCCATGAAATCTATTCTTGTTAATGTGTTTTACGTATCGTAGATTTGCTAACAGGGATGTTATCATATGCCAGAGACTTTTGTAAGTCTTTAGCTGACACTCTAGGTTTCTTCTTCACCTCATTGAGCAGTCTGCACTGTGCTCTTGCAGTCATCTTTACAGGATGCCCACTCCTAGGGAGAGTAGCAGCAGTGCTGAACTTTCTCCATTTATAGACAATTTGTCTTACTGTGGACCGATGAATAGCAAGGCTTTTGGACATACTTTTATAACCTTTTCCAGCTTTATGCAAGTCAACAATTCTTAATCGTAGGTCTTCTGAGAGCTCTTTTGTGCGAGGCATCATTCACATTCAACATTTAACTCTTTGTGTGTTATTAGTTTAAGCAGACTGTGATTGTCTATTGTTGTGACTTAGATGAAGATCAGATCACATTTTATGAACAATTTTTGCAGAAATCCATATCATTCCAAAAGGGTTCACATACTTTTTATTGCAACTGTATATATCTATCTATATATATCTATATAGATAGATATATATAGAAAGATATAGATAGATAGATAGATAGATAGATAGATAGATAGATAGATAGATAGATAGATAGATAGATAGATAGATAGATAGATAGATAGATAGATCTATCTACAGTATATATAGATATATCTATATATATCTATAGATATCTATATCTATATCTATATAGATATATCTATATATATCTATATAGATATATATATATAAATTTCCCTTACATGCATTATAATCAGTTATTCATGAAAATGTAAAACTTGGCCATAGTGGAAGGCCATCATTTTTGGAGGCTTTGGCCAGCCTTTTCATTGTTAACAGATGTGATCTATAATTGATCAATAAGTTGCTCATTTTCTTATACTTTTTCTTATAGAAAAACTCAAAATAACAATTTGTAATAGAAAAAACTGATTTAGAAATAAAGCGCATGATTTATCAACAAATGGATGGTAAATTCTTGGCAATTCTACTATTGACTATTTATAAGTAGATCCTTTATGGTTGGTTCACACTGGTGGGTAGGACAGAGTGCTCGCTTTTCCGTGTGTTTTTAGCGCATTACCTGGGTGTCATGTGCAATGGGCAACCTTACACGTCGGAAAGACAAAAAAGTCCCTGACCCTTTTCCAAAATCCTGCCGAAAAGCATGGTGCTGAAGTACCATGCATTTTCACATGCGAGATGTGTGGGGGTGCTATTAAGAAATAATGGCAGCGCTGCACATCTGCTAAAGGCCAACACGTTTCTGTACTTGTCAGAAAAGCACGCAACTTTGCACACATTCCAGGCTCCCACTACTGTGAACCTAGCCTTAAGACCCGTACACACGAGAAGAAAATCGGAAGTTAAATTTCATCCGACAAATCATCAAATCATCATCTGATGATTTTCGGATCATTAGTATGGTGCTTTCGACAGGCGATTCTGAATTTTTGCACAACAAAAACTGAATGTTCAGGCTATAAAATTTGTGTCGTATGTGAACACAACATCTATGCATGCTCTGAAACAAAAGAATACATACATAACCATTGAACACAAATTCCTTTGAATAAAATTCAAAGTACTAACAATAATTTACAAGGCCATCCATAACTCTTCCCCCCCCAGCTACATCTAAAACCTAGTCCCAAAATACCAACCAAGCCTCTCTCTTCGGTCCTCCCAAGACCTCCTGCTCTCTAGATCCCTTGTCACCTCCTACCATGCTCACCTCCAGGATTTCTCCAGAGCTTCTCCCATCCTTTGGAACTCCCTACCCCAATCTGTCCAACTGTCCCCTAATCCTCCATCTTTAGACGAAAGACCTTTCTCTTTAAAGAAGCCTATCCTACTTCTAACTAATACACTATTTTACTTCCTCCATCAGCTCATCCCCCACAGCTATTACCTTTTGTATCTATTGACGATTCCTTTTAGATTGTAAGCTCTAATGAGCAGGGCCCTCTGATTCCTCATGTACCAAATTGTAATGTACCTGTAATGTCTGCCTTCATTTTGTTAAGTGCTGTGCAAACTGTTGGCGCTATAAATCCTGTATAATAATAATAACACATAACTTCTGAAGTTGAATTCTGTTGTACAAGAATTTTTGTATGTTGAGTAACCCCTTCACTTTCTATATGAGACTAGCATGCAACAAAAAAACGGATGAACATTCGTCCAAAATTCTGATCGTGTGTACGAGGCTTTAGTGTTCAGATAATACACGATATAGATATAACATTGTTTAATATTGGAAATATATTTCTGCTAAGATCAATGCAGATTCTTCTCTGTAGAAGAAGGGAATATTGCATATTGTTAGTGACACTCACTACTTAAAATATCACATACATAACAGGTTGGGTAATTAGTTTAAAAAGTTCCAGGAAAGGAATAATGTTGTCACTTGAGCTGCGCTCGAAACAGAAAAACTTCTTTGTAGATGGATCACCCTTGCAGTGGTAGGAACTCTCTTAGCGGATATGCATTACTAATGCATTCAAAGAAATGTTTAGAGGTAGTATCCCTCTGGTAATTAAATATAATTTCTCTTCAGCTTTTTATCTTTCAAGTAGAGAGGTTAAATCCTTCTAGAACCAAAGTATGTTGGATGCTAGAAGGAGGCAAAGGTCAACTTACAAGTGCATGTTTGATGTGGAACCTCTCAGCAAGAGAACAGAGATTTATAAGTCTTTTGTTACAGCTTTTCTGCAATTGTTTAGCATTTAACTTAAAGTGGAACTAACAAATAAAAAAAATAAAAACAAAATATACTGTATGATGCATTCTATTAGATTTTGTTTTATTGAGTCCCCCCATAATATAGTTTATGACCTAGTGATTTGGCCAGTAAGTCTGTTATTGTTCAACTTAATTTAACAGACCAAGCTGTCCAGCACAAGGTACAGATAGAAGGTTAAAGAAATCTATTTAAAGAATACAACATTTCATATTCTATATATATATATATGCCATCTTTATCATGTACGTGTATGAAAAAGTATTCTGTTCTCTTTGTTTTGTGTGAAATCCCTGGTGTTCCTGTCAGTCCCTCTGCTCTCCTATTAAAAACTAACTACACTAACCATGAGAGCACACCATGGTCAGTTCTCTAGCTGTGCTGGGAACTGAGCCTGCTCTCCTCCACTGATCAGACTTGTGCTGAAACCCCCCATTTTCTGGGAAGATCAGTGTACTGCCTTTTTTTTTCCTTCGGCTCTCTGAGCTCCTTATGCAGCTGAAAAAAGAGGGAATAAGATCACCTATAAAAAATAGGGGGGGGGAAGTAATCATGATGTTTTACATGTATACACAGATGTTTTGCCTTTCATTTATATTTTAAACTGAATGGTTTGTTTTACAAGGTGAGGGTTTACATGTACTTTAACAATGACAGGGGTAATTACAATGTTCAGCTTTTATTGATTTGGTTAAAATCTTTATACACAGAGAAAGAAATGTTGTGTTAACTTCTTAAAAGTATTAGCTGGAGGTAGTCCTTAAAGAGAAATATGTTTTTTTTTTTTTCATTTAAAAATCATACTTCCCTAGGTAGATGCAGCATCTGTCCCCCAAGCGCCTCTTAGACTGAGAACGGAGCAATCCAATTGGTCAGGTTCTCAGAGCTCTCCGAGCGCTGGGCTGTGGAGCGGGTGGGAGTGGCTGACTAAGGCTCTCAACGGCTCACTGAGAGGCTGATCCAGGTGCCGGTCCAGGCATGTGGGCGGATCCCGACTTCATTTTCGTGATCTTGCCCGAGCCTGTACCGGCTTTGTGACGTCAGCAGACAGCGCACTTCAGCCTGTTGTCTGCTAAAAATGGGCCACAGGAGTGCATAACGAACTGCACTCCTATGATTTACAAGAGAAGTACAACCAAGCAAGCTTTGGCTATACTTCTTATTTACTGTGTTAGTCACTCATGTAAAGTCAAAGTAAAGCTGGTAATACAGATATAGAAAGACTGCTCCATCCATGCTACACAACGCAGATGGACAGATCTCCTGATGCTGCTATTGTATTTTGACAGCCAGTCCCACTGCCATATTTAGAAAAAAAGACACAAGTCTATCTGATTTAATCAATTGAAAAGAAATAAATAGAAATCAGCCATGTACACAATCCTATACCCAGAGTCCATCCAGAGGAAAAAAAAAAAACAGATGAAGCATGATCAAATTGTTTGCAGTGTGGAAACTATTATTTCCTGATCACCCAAGAGGCAATTGGATATTCCCTGGATTAACAACCTCTGGTGTTATTGCCTATAAATATCTATTTAAAAAAAATTAAAATAAATCTACTATGCTGGCTAACTGTTGTCCAAGGGTGGCTAAGTTGCTCCTCCATAGATAGAGTGAAAGAGTGAGTGCAGCCACCCTAAGACAAGAAAAAAGCCTAAAACAAAAAAGAAAACTAATGTAGCCATCATAAGAAATGGTAAGCTGCAAGATATTATATTTTTGCTCTGGGGTTTAGACAGTAAAGGTAAGTTAGGTAAAATAGCTTAAATGGTACGACTCCACCCCAGCCAAAACTTTTTTTTTTTTTAGTTTTGCTTGTATTGCTTTTTGTGTTAAAGTGATACTAAAGCTTTGGGGGTGGGGGGTGTTCATAACAAATACGTTATACTTACCTGCTCTGTGCAGTGGTTTTGCATAGAGCAGCCCAATCCTCCCCCTCAAGCAGTGCCCCCCAGAGAAAAACACTTGCTCTGGGGGCACCGCTTTGTGTTTGCTCCCAAACTACTGCTCTATGCATCCATAAGACACATAGAGCCACTGCTCAGCCCTGCCCCTGCTCTCTTCCCATTGGCTCGCTGGCTGTGATTGACAGCAATGGGAGCCAATGGGCTCCAGCTGCTGTCTCTGCCAGTGAGGAGGGAGAATCTCCATACAACCAGTTATCGTGAACATCGCTGGAATGGAGGGGGCTCAAGTAAGGATTAGGGGGAACGGGGGGGATGCTGCACACAGAAGGTTCTTTATCATCAGGCATAGAATGCATGAAGGTAGAAAACCTTCAGCCTTTACAATCACTTAAACTTTTGTTTTTAGGCATAGATACACTTTACATCACAAACAGATTTTTGCTGAGGTATATTTAAGGTATATTTCATTTTATTTTTTGATGGCCATAATAAAGATGGTAACAATCAGGTTCTATCAACCTCCTTTATATCAGAAAATAGATCAAATGTATGAAGGCAACCAACAGTTCGAATACAAATTATAGAAAACTCACTCAAAAACAAAGGCAACCCATAAATATCAACATAATAAAAAATGAATACAAATACTAAAAATTACCAGGGTTTAACGATTCAATATCGGAATATGTTTATAAAAAAAATCAAAGGGAAAAAAAGAAAATGTAAAAACATAACACTTACACACAGTGATAGGTTAGTAATACAAAGGGTCATAATATTTGTGAAATACAGCATTATTTAGTGCAGAAAAAATACAGAATAGGTTATTTTATAACCAGTAATTATGATGAGATGCATTTCAGGAGAAATAAGTATAGCAAAGCTGAAAAGAAGGAAACAAAAACAGATTAGATTCTGCAGAAAGCATCATTATGATTTTAAAGCATTTGGGATTGGGTGATGGTGGAACTGAATGGAGATCCATGGATCCCAAATTTAATAAAATGTACCCAGAACATCCCTGAAACCTGATCTCAGTTTCTCTTTATACATTAATATATATTAATACATTGACCCTGTTGGAGGTTTGAGAAAGAGACAGGGTTGAGATTGGAGTAAAAACTTAACAGGGGTTCTAACCCTTCCCCATTCTACCAAAAAAAAAAAAAGAAGAAAGCTTTAGCTCAACATTCACTTCAAAGTGGAGTTCCAGCCGAAATATGACTTTTAAGAGAAAAATACCCCGAGAATACTCATGCCTCGTGCAATGTAACAAAGGTATGCTGTAAACTATGCCCAGTGTTCTATTTGTGCAGCATTGTTTTCTTATTTGTGAAGTTCCTGCATAGTGCAGCCATCTCCAGTGTCCATCTGAAGCCACAGTGTCCTTCTTTCTGGATTCCGTGCATCCCAGCATGAACCTGCCAATCTCACGCATGTGCAGTGCGGTGCAATCTTGGTCAGCTTGCTATGCCAAGCTGACCAAGATTTTCCATAGACGCCAATGGTAAATGTTACAGGAGCAGTGCCATGCCAAGCTGACCAAGAATTTCCATAGACGCCAATGTTAAATGTTACTGGAGCCGTGCCATGCCAAGCTGACCAAGAATTTCCATAGACGTCAATGTTAAATGTTACTGGAGCCGTGCCATGCCAAGCTATCCAAGAATTTCCATAGATGCCAATGTTAGATGTCACGGGAGCAGTGCCATGCCAAGCTGACCAAGATCTCCCAGGAGCCAATGCAAAACTGTAAATGACGTACGGCGCCACGGCGGCTAAAGGAGGAAGTGAAATTAGATATAGGCATAAATCAGGTAAGTGAACAGAAAAAAATAAATAAATTGCTAATTCATTTTAAGGATGCACATTAGTACTGCATGGTGAGGAGTGAAAAATGTGGGTGGAATTCTGCTTTAAGAAGCTCTCCAGTTTGGTTTATAAAGGCTACATTTCCCACTACAATTGTGCAGCTCTGTGCTTAAAGAAATGTTTTATTTTTTTGTAGTTTTTTTATATATTTTTTTTCAAATATTAACATGTATACAAAGATACATCATTAAACACATAGCATCTTTCATACAATCATGTACAAAATATCTAGAGAGTTATAAGGAAGAACATATTATACAATTACAAAGAAACACATTAATATCAGGTAAGTATATATGTGTGTGCCGGGGAGTAACTATCCAGCTCAGGGTCAAGTGTACAGAGCCTAAGTAAGTCATACAAAACACAAAGTGCATGTCAGAGGCAATTAACAAGGTTAGCATGCCATTATAAAAGGAAAAAGATAAGATGAGAAAGACCAATTGTCCCAGGACCAAAGGAAGAGAGGGAAGACCAAACTGAGAACGGTCCCACGCAGCCCATATTTATTAAAGCGTTTGTTACCCCCGCAAATCATATTCCTGATGTGCCTGCTGTACCATGCACTTGTATGAAAACCTATCTTGCTCTCTTTGTATTGCTTCCTTTGTATGAAATCCCCGGTGTTCTTACCAGTCCCTCTGCTTTCCTATTAAAAACTGACCACATTAAGCAGGCGAACACATCGTGGTCAGTTATCTAGCTCTGCTGGGAACTCAGCCTGCTCTCCTCCAATGATCAAACTTGTCCTGACACACCCCCTCTGCACATTCATTCACTGCGAAGCTCAGTGTGCTGTTGCTTCTCCTCCCCCCAGCTTTTTTGTAGCTGAGAACAGAGAGAATGTGATCACTTATAACAAGGGGAGAAAAAGGTATTGATAAGGTTTTAAAGCTGTAAGATTCTCTTTCAAGAAATGTTTTAAGATTATTTTCTGTTGTTGTAAGCTGCAATTGTTTGCGTAATGTCGAAGTGCACCTGCTTTCAAATTATAGACATTAACGTTTTTTCATATTCTTAACAAGTGGTAAAAGAGCTTTAAACAGGCCATCCCTGACCTCTGTACCTATTAGCTGTAGCGGTTGGTTACCACTATTTACTAACATCCACCACATCACCCTGCTGCCAGTTCCCCATCTATCACCTCTTAGACAATGAGCAGTGATTTGTGTAGTTTTGTTGCGTTTATTGCGGGATACAACTTGGTTGGGGTAAAGGAAGATATGGGATGCCCATAGCACTTATTGAATTGTCATCACATTTGTAGAACATTGATTAGAAGTTTTAGCCCTGCAAATGATGCACTTCTAACATTCACAGTCTATTTCATCTGCATATCTCCACTGCAGATTATTGCTCCTCTTCCTCTGCACTCACTCCTGCAGATTATCACTCCTCTAGATTCCTCTCTTCTTGTACAAATCTTCTACTGCAAATCTGTTAGATTCCTGTTGCTTCACTTCCAGTAAGACAAAAAGGGATCACTCTGAATAACCCCAGTTTGCTAGCTGTACTTTGTTACTGTAATAAAGTCTCTTGAATAGTGTTGCTTCAGCAAATTAATAAGCCAGAGGCATACAATACCTCTCCCTGGCGGCTCAGTGAATTTGGTTGCTAAACAATCTCTTGGAAGGTATTACCAGAGTGCTTTACCAGGCCAGAGATACTCAGTAGCTCTCCCCGACGGCCTAGCACATGGTAATAAGCGGACTACTGTTCCCAGCAAGTCCATAACTGCAAACGCTGTGTTCCACAGCCACAGCATTCTGAACTACTCTCAACAATTCCCCTTTTGCTTCTTTCACACTGACCTTCTTCAAGGGTAGGCTCTGTGTTCCCCGGTCATAAAACCTTGTTCTATTCTCCTCAGTCCTACTGTTGCTTCTCCTACACCGATCTTCTCCAAAGTGCAAGTCCTGTGTTCCCCGGTCACAGCAGCTTGACACCAACTCCATGGTGAAGATCTTTATCCAGGAATACATCCTAGCAGCTCCTCCATCCCTCCTCCACGCTCGGCGTGCCCCCCACATGGGGACGCCCTGCGGCAGCTACCTGAAACTCCATTCTCCTTTTCTCCTGCACCGTCAGACCCCTTAGCAGCATGTGACCCCAGCTTATATGGGGGGCCTGCCCCCTGGCAATACCGAATTGTAATTGGTCAGTGCTTCTGACATGAGCTGCCTGCCACTCAGGTCCAACCTCTGTTCCAGAACAATCTTCCTGAAAGCAGGGGAGGCGCCTCTGAGTCAGAGCACAAGTGGTCACACCCACCGCTACACTAAACACTCCAAATCTCAAATCAAAACAAACAGGCCTAACCTAAAGCACAGGCCTGTCTAAATTTGCCTACACTAATATCTTAAATCCAGAAAAATCTTATTCTAGCACCTACCTTCTGGTAGAGGGTGCTACATTGTATTGTGAAGCAATTAATCCTCAAGGATCACAACAGAAACTTTATAGTCAAATATCAGTCAGCTTCTAACAGCTTAGTACAGTAGTTTTAAAAACTGTGACCAGTGGGCCAGATGCAGTCTTTTGCTTGCCTTTATCTGACATGGAGCACTATTACTCCCACTGATACAAGGTACTCTTCCTCCAACTGACACCAATGATGGGGTACTATTTCTTCCACTGACAATGACTGAGTTTTGCCTTTGTTGGCTGGTCACCACAAGCTAAAGGTTTTTTTTTTTTTTTTTTATAACATAATAATGTCTATACTTACCTGCTCTGTGCAATGGAATTGCACAGAGTGGTCGTGAACCTCCTCTTCTCAGGTCCCCCGCTGGTGCTCCTGGCCTCTCATCTCTGTCCAGTGCCCCCATGGGAAGCCACTCTCTGCGTCCATTGACACAGACAGCTGGACTCGGCCCCGTCCCCTGCTCCCTCGTCACTGGCTTTGATTGACAGCACTGGGAGCCAAAGGCCCCAGCAAAGCCAGCAAGACCCGGAAGTTAGGGGAGAGGAGAGCTGCAGACGTGCATGGCACTGGATTGAATGAAGGCTCAGGTAAGTAAAAGGGGGAGTGAGTGATCAGTCTAGTCCGTCCTGAGAAGACCATGCCATTGGATAACCCGAAGAAGGACCCTTCCTCCTGTGCACAGAAGAAGAGACTTGGAAAGAAACATCACATGACCATCTATTTCAGTGAATAAAAGGGCACTTTTTTAGTTAAAGCAGTTCTAAGGTTGCTGCATATGTTTTCATTTTATAACATCAGCATTGTAATAATAATACAAACAATAGACATGTGCATTCGTTATCATTAGCGATCTGTGTCTATCAAACCTGCGGTCGAATGTGCCTAACCTAACTCTATTAGTCCAAGATTTTTCGACATAAAGAGAAAATATTCAACATTATTACAATAGTAAAAGAGCTGTTAGTGGTCGCTGCTGGAATGGGTGGGGGAAGTAAAATGATGATGATCGCCATCGCCAGTGTGAACCAGAACCGTTAGGAGCGCAGAGCGAACAGGAAGGAAGTTATATTCTTGAATTTCGATACAACACAATTGCATTGGCTGTTGGGGTAGACCGCTCAACAAGAACAGAAACAAACAGATACGATCAAAAATATATATAATACCATTCATCAACATGAAGATTCGACAAAGCAGCTAAAAACATACGATCACCGCGAGCGGACATTTATGCCCTGTACACACGATCGAAATTTCTGTCAGAAAAAACTTGCCTTGCATACACACGGTCACACAAAGGTTCTCTTAACTTTCGACTGTCAAGAACGTGGTGACGTACAACACTATGACGAGCCAAGAAAATGAAGTTCAATGCTTCCGAGCATGTGTCGAATTGTTTCCGAGCATGCATCGTTTTTTGCACATCAAAATTGCATACAGACGAACAGAATTTCCGATAGGAACTTTTTCCGACAGGAAAATAGAAAACCTGCTCTCAGTCTTTTGCTGGCTGGAATTCTGCCAGCAAAAGTACGATGGAGCATACACATGGTCGGAATTTCTGACCAAAAGCTCACATCCAACTTTTGCTGGCTGAATTTCTGATCGTGTGTACGGGGCACCACAGTAAAATGCTCCGCCCATAGGCTATAGAAGAATTCTAATGTTGTTTGACTAGTAATAATAATTCATAATTATAATTATTACTAGTCAAACAACATTAGAATTCTACTATAGCTTGTGGGCAGAGCTTTTGACCGGAAATGTACGATCGCGGCGTCGTACAGTTTAGCTGCTTCGTCAAATGTTCTTAGAACATCCGACAGACACCATAAGCCTTCAATTGACAGATTCGACCTTAATTAGGTCGGATTTTCGAACGAAAGCATTTTTTAATGAAACAAAATAAATAACACCAAAATTTGGGAGTAACTAAATACATTTATTTTTAGGACGAAACCGAAATTCCGAAACAAAATATTTCAGTGTGCACGTGTCAAACAAACAATACTTATGTTTGGCAAACCAATATAAACTTACTTGAAGAATCTCCTTCTGCCTGTCTGCTGGCCATCTCTTTCCACAAATTCCTGGATTCGCTGCATGCTGCACAGCTTCCCCTCTGCTGTTTACATTCAATTTCTAAGGACAATATATCCCATGGTATCTTGCTGTTGTGTTTGGACAAATGATCAAACTGGCAGACTGTTGAACCTACGTCGTGGGACGTGGTATCAGCTTTTTTACTGAACATCAATGATGTCAGTGTTGATGTCAGGACACTGAGGAATTTGCATGTCAAATTCCTCGACCGATGATACAGCTCATGCGCATTCAAAGACACTAACGCTTGCGAAATACACTAACGTCTGCTTACATTACAACACTTACTGTAGTTAAACACTGACTGCACGCATGCCCAGTTACAGTGGTTGACACACCGTAAATACCGCAAGCGTTAGTGTATTTGCGTGCGTATGCTCTGTATCGTCGGTCGAGGAATTTTACATGCAAATTCTTGAGTGCACCTACGTCAGCGCTGACGTATTTGATGACGCGCTGCACGTGCGCAGCGCATGCAGATTTCCTGAACAGCTGATGCCACGTCACAGGAAGTGACGTGGGTTCGACATTCTATCAAATTCGATATTTTGTCTAAACACCTGCAAGCAGTGGATCCTGTGCAGATTTCCCCTCCTGAAACTTCTCTTCTCAGAGGGAAGACCCTGTGAAATGTGTGACACAGCAGTGCTTATCAACAGGGCATTGTGAATATATAATTTCAAAATTCTAGAAAGTATATGTTTGAGGATCTTCGCAAAGTAGGTTTACAAACCTTAAGATCATTTAGATTAATAGTAGACTAGAAATAACTGGAAATGATTATATAATTTTATATTTTGAACTTAGATACACTTTAAAGAGAAGTATAGGAAGAGGTGCATGTGTGTTGGGTGGTGGCAGCCTGGAGAGGAGCTTAACCACTTCAGCCCCGGAAGATTTGGCTGCTGAATGACCAGGCCATTTTTTGCGGTACAGCACTGCGTCGCTTTAACTGACAATTGCGCGGTCATGTGACGCTGCACCCAGACAAAATTGACGTCCTTTTTTCCTTACAAATAGAGCTTTCTTTTGATGGTATTTGATCATCTCTATGGTTTTTATTTTTTGTGCTATAAACAAAAAAAGAGCGACAATTTTGAAAAAAAACACAATATTTTGTACTTTTTGCTATAATAAATATCCCCATTTTTTTAAAAAAAAAAGCTAATTTTTTTCTCAGTTTAGGCCAATATGTATTCTTCTACATATTTTTGCTAAAAAAAAAATCGCAAGAAGCGTATATTGATTGGTTTGCGCAAAAGTTATAGTGTCTACAAAATAGGGGATAGATTTATAGCATTTTTATTATTATTTATTTTTTACTAGTAATGGTGGCAATCTGCGATTTTTATTGGGACTGCGACATTATGGCGGACACATTGGACACTTTTGATTTTTTTGTGGGACCATTGGCATTTATACAGCGATCAGTGCTATAAAAATGCACTGATTACTGTAAAAATGTCACTGGCAGGGAAGGGGTTAACACTAGGGGGCGATCAAGGGGTTATCTGTGTTCCCTTTGTGTGTTTCTAACTGTAGGGGGAGGGGACTGACCAAGAGGAAAAGACAGATTGTGGTTCCTAGCTATTAGGAACTCACAATCTGTCACTCCTCACAGAACAGAACAGTGACATCCCTGTTCTGCCTCTTGTGCCCGCGACCGGTCATGGCTGGCGGTCATCGCGACCTTCGGTCACGAGCATCGGCACCAGTGGAGCACCTGCTATCCTGCTTAAAGGAGCCGATGTATAGCTACAACGGCTCACGGGATCGTGCCGACCTGCCGCAGTATAATGACGGTGGCTGGTCGGCAAGCGGTTAGGTGTTACTAAACCCAACATAGTAAAATCAGCCTGTATATGCAGTAAAGCATGCTTGTTATACTCACCATAGTATCTAAGGGGTTAATCCTCTGCATTGTGTAAAAAGGCTGTTTGATCCTGTCTTCTCTGATCCTCCCCTTCTTCCACAGTCCCCAATCCATCTGCTGATAGAACAGAGCATTGGAGGAAAGCTGCACATGCTCAGTTTGGTGTGTATTGCTAGAGAGTTTTTTTTTTTTCCCTAGGAGGGTGCATGTGATCAGCACAGGGCCAATCAGCACTGTTAAGATAGAGGGTCAGGGGTCCTGCAGCCTCATGGGACAGTCAGAATAGAATGAAAACTCTTCATACACGCTTAATCAGACACTGATGGAAGTCACAAGACTGCTATATACTGCTGATGAGAAAAGGTATTTGGCAGTTTATATTCACAAAAATAATTGCATTTCCACATTCTGTGTACTGTGGGAGACCAGATATAGTGAATGCAGGGTCCTGGGTTTAGTAACAGTTTAAATGGCAGATATCTAACTGCTCTTTTTCTGCAGTAAAATTGCCCCCCCCCTTCCTGTGTTTCCAGTTTTGATTGACAGCAGCGGGAGCCAATCACTCCCACCGCTATCAATCTCTCCAGTGAGGAGCGAGACAGTGGCAGGAGCTGCTGCACTTGTGCGCATTGCTGGATCAGATTGGGCTCTTTGGGAGAACAGCTATAGTGAATGCAGGGTCCTGGGTTTAGTAACACTTTACATTTCAGATATCTAACTGCTCTTTTTCTGCAGCAAAATTGCCCATTGACACTAGCTTGTGCTAATGTTTTATGCCTACCAGCAATGTGATTCCTTTTAACAACGTATCACAGTGTGTGGCAATTAGGGATGAGCTTCGAGTTCGAGTCGAACTCATGTTCTACTCAAACATCGGCTGTTCGCAAGTTCGCCGAACAGCGAACAATTTGGGGTGTTCGCGGCAAATTTGAATGCCGCGGAACACCCTTTAAAAGTCTATGGGAGAAATCAAAAGTGCTAATTTTAAAGGCTTATATGCATGGTATTGTCATAAAAAGTGTTTGGGGACCTGGGTCCTGGCCCAGGGGACATGGATCAATGCAAAAAAAAGTTTTAAAAACGGCCGTTTTTTCGGGAGCAGTGATTTTAATAATGCTTAAAGTGAAACAATAAAAGTGTAATATCCCTTTAAAATTCATACCTGGGGGGTGTCTATAGTATGCCTGTAAAGGGGGTCATGTTTCCCGTGTTTAGAACAGTCTGACGCGGCTATTAATGCATTGCTGGTCTGACAATACACATAGAAGTTCATTGATAAAAACGGCATGGGAATTCCCCACAGGGGAACCTCAAACCAAAATTTAAAAAAAAATGATGTGGGGGTCCCCCTAAATTCCATACCAGGCCCTTCAGGTCTGATATGGATATTAAGGGGAACCTCAACCAAAATTTAAAAAAAATGACGTGGGAGTTCCCCCTAAATTCCATACCAGGCCCTTCAGGTCTGGTATGGATATTAAGGGGAACCCCGCGCCAAAATTTAAAAACAAAACGGCGCGGGGTCCCCCAAAAATCCATACCAGACCCTTATCCGAGCACGCAACCTGGCAGGCCGCAGGAAAAGAGGGGGGGACGAGAGAGCGCCCCCCCTCCTGAACCGTACCAGGCCACATGCCCTCAACATTGGGAGGGTGCTTTGGGGTAGCCCCCCAAAACACCTTGTCCCCATGTTGATGAGGACAAGGGCCTCATCCCCACAACCCTGGCCGGTGGTTGTGGGGGTCTGTGGGCGGGGGGCTTATCGGAATCTGGAAGCCCCCTTTAACAAGGGGACCCCCAGATCCCGGCCCTCCCCCCTGTGTGAAATGGTAAGGGGGTACAAAAGTACCCCTACCAATTCACTAAACAACTGTCAAAAATGTTAAAAATGACAAGAGACAGTTTTTGACAATCCCTTTATTTAAATGCTTCTTCTTTCTTCTTTCTTCTAGCTTCCTTCATCTTCTTCTTCTTCTGGATCTTCTGGTTCTTATGGTTCTTCCTCCAGTGTTCTTGTCCTCCGCAGCGTCTTCTTCCCTTCTTCTCCTCGGGCCGCTCCGCATCCATGGCATGGAGGGAGGCTCCCGCTCTTCTCTTCATCTTCTTCTCTTCATCTTCTTCTCTTCTTCATCTTCTTCTCCGGGCCACTCCACATCCATGGCATGGAGGGAGGCTCCCGCTATATGACGCTTCTCCTCTTCTGACGTTCTTAAATAACAGGGGGCGGGGCCACCCGGTGACCCCGCTCCCCTCTGACGCACGGGACATGACGGGACTTTCCTGTGGCATTCCCTGTGACGTCACAGGGAAGTCCCGTCAAGTCACTGTGCATCAGAGGCGGGCGGGGTCACAGGGTGGCCCCACCCCCATTATTTAAGAACCGTCAGAAGAGGAGAAGCGTCACACAGCGGGAGCCTCCCTCCATGCCATGGATGCGGAGCAGCCCTAGGAGAAGAAGGGAAGAAGATGCCGCGGAGGAGATGCTGGACGAGAACACCAGAGGAAGAACCAGAAGAGCCAGAAGAACCAGAAGAAGAAGAAGAAGATGAAGGAAGATAGAAGAAAGAAGAAAGAAGAAGCATTTAAATAAAGGAATTGTCAAAAACTGTCTCTTGTCATTTTTAACATTTTTGACAGTTTTTTAGTGAAATGTTACCCCTTACCATTTCACACGGGGGGGCTGGGATCTGGGGGTCCCCTTGTTAAAGGGGGCTTCCAGATTCCGATAAGCCCCCCACCCACAGACCCCCACAATTACCGGCCAGGGTTGTGGGGATGAGGCCCTTGTCCTCATCAACATGGGGACAAGGTGTTTTGGGGGGCTACCCCAAAGCACCCTCCCAATGTTGAGGGCATGTGGCCTGGTATGGTTCAGGAGGGGGGTGCTCTCTTGTCCCCCCCTCTTTTCCTGCGGCCTGCTAGGTTGCATGCTCGGATAAGGGTCTGGTATGGATTTTTGGGGGGACCCCACACCGTTCTTTTTTTTAATTTTGGCGCGGGGTTCCCCTTAAAACCCATACCAGACCTGAAGAGTCTGGTATGGAATTTAGGGGGACCCCCACGTCATTTTTTAAAAAATTTTGGCCAGGGTTCCCCTTAATATCCATACCAGACCTGAAGGGCCTGGTATGGAATTTAGGGGGAACTCCCACGTCATTTTTTTAAAATTTTGGTTGGGGTTCCCCTTAATATCCATATCAGACCTGAAGGGCCTGGTATGGAATTTAGGGGGACCCCCCCACATCATTTTTTTTTTAAATTTTGGTTTGGGGTTCCACTGTTCCCCAAACACTTTTTATGACAATACCATGCATATAAGCCTTTAAAATTAGCACTTTTGATTATTCATGTTCGTGTCCCCATAGACTTTAACGGTGTTTGCGTGTTCGAACAAACTTTTTTCCTGTTCGCATGTTCTGGTGCGAACCGAACAGGGGGGTGTTCGGCTCATCCCTAGTGGCAATGCTGATCAATGCAGCTCAATGCATCTGGTATGAACAAGACCAAAGACAAAGCACACTACATCCTCCTTTCTGTCTGCCCGCTTTAGTCTCATAATTGTGGTGTTTGTCATCATTAGAGATTATTAGAGAGTAGTATATTGCAGTAACTGAAGAAGATCAGAAGAATCATAACTTGCATATGGAATGACTGAACATGACTGCTGCATGCACGTCTATAATATTGGTATACATATATAAGATAATTACCATTAAGTATATCAATTTTTCCAATGTGAATGCAAAGCATAATTAAAAAGACACCCTGGGAACACAAGGAAGATACAAATGCTTAACAAGATAATTTAAAGCCTAGCTTTTTTTATGTTTTGTATAGCAGTAGAAGTATAAGATCTTTGGTTAGGATTAAAAAAAAACCTCCTGTGATGGTGACAGACGACTGAGGGTAAAAAAAAAGTCATGGAAAATCTCAAACTCAAAACCAGCCTGTTTTAGTGATCTTCACAGGGGGCTCTACATAACAGCAGATTTTAACACAAACCGTATTATATATGCATGCAAGATATCATTTACCAAATCTTCTGAGTAAAATTAAAATATATCATTTAACATAAAAAAAAAAAAACAATCTTTAAAAAATCATATAAAATCATATGCATGCCTGATAAGGACTGACCCTCTTTTAACCACTTGACCTCTGGAAGATTTACCCCCCCCCCCCCATGACCAGACCATTTTTTGCAATACGGCACTGCGTTGCTTTAACTGACAGTTGCGTGGTCGTGCCACACTGTGCCCAAATAAAATGTATGTCCTTTTTTTCCACAAATAGAGCTTACTTTAGGCCAATATGTATTCTACTACATATTTTTGGTAAACAAAATCCCAATAAGTGTATATTGATTGGTTTGCGCAAAAGTTATAGCATCTACAAACTATGAGACATTTTTATTTATTTCTATTTAGTACTAGTAATGGTGGCGATCAGTGACTTATAGCGGGACTGCAATATTGTGGTGGACATTTTGACAGTAACTGACACTTTTTGGGGACCAGTGCTTAACACTGTCACTGTACTAATGACACTGATTGGGAAAGGGGTTAACATCAGGGGCGATCAAAGGGCTAACTCTGTGCCTAGCCAGTCTTTTTCTAAACTGTGAGAGGTGCTTTTACTACAGGAAGACATGGATCATAGTCCCTGTTTTGCAGAGACACAGGATCCATGCCTTCCCTCCAATCAGAATGGCAATCTGCCTTGTTTACCTAGGCAGATCATTGATCTGTCTCTCTGCAGGATGATTGGCATCAAGTCCATGGTACCCGCCAATCGGATTCTGCAGTGTGTAATTACAGTGGGAGCGAGCCACTGTGATTACACACAGCAGAATACGATCGGCTCACACATATATACGTGATCCCACACACTGCTTCTTCACTGTAGCAGTAAATATAGGGCGGTTGCTAAGTGGTTAATCTGTGCACCTATTTGGACTCTGGACCTTTTCAAACGTTGTATTGCAGAGATAGCTACCTTGCTGATCCACTGTAAACCAATATCAAATTGTTTATCTTATCTCATTATACTGTATATAAAGCAAAGTTGCAATGCCAGGAATGATACCTGCTTTCAATACTTTTTCAACCTAGGTAGTAATCCAGCTCCAATATATTTATATACTGCCATTACTCGCCAGATGTGCTGAGCTCAAGATATAAAAAGAGATTAGCTATGCATCAATATTGTTGTCCCTGAAGTTGATGTATGGAAAGCAGAAACAAATGGTCATTTCAGTTTGATGTGTATGGGGCTGCATAGCCACAGACAGGTCAAGGTGCCCATGCTGACCCATGTCCACAGCCAAAGGTGCCTACCTGCATGTGAGCATCAGATCAATGGAAGAAGGTGATCTAGTCTGATGAATCAGTTTTTTTTTGTTCAACATCATGTGGATGGCCAAATGCGTGTCATTTACTTGGGGAAGAGATAAAACCAAGATGCAGTATGGGAAGAAGGCAAGATACCTAGTACTGAGAAGGTCCCCTTTTTGCAGCCTAACAGCCTAATTTTGCCATCAAAACAGCCCTGGCATCAGGGGCGGATCCAGGGGGGGGGCAACGGGGCAACTGCCCCCTCCGAGAAATGCGGGTGACAGTCTGTGACAGAGCCCGCCGGCGGGTGGCTCCGTAAGTTAGAGAGCCGCTGGGCGGCTCCATGAGTGAAAGAGCCGCCGGGCGGCTCCGTGAGTGAGAGAGCCGCCGGGCGGCTCCGTGAGTGAGAGAGCCGCCGGGCGGCTCCGTGAGTCAGTGAGAGAGCCGCTGAGTGGCTCCGTGGGTGAGAGAGCCGCCGGGCGGCTCCATAGTGAGAGAGGGCGGGCTGCTGGCCAATCAGGGAGCCGGCGGGCGGGGGAGCAGAGAGATGACATCATCTCTCACTGCCCGGCGCCCGCCCTGCATCCCTGCAGTTCCCCTCCACCATGCAGGCAGCTGCGGCAGCAGAGAGATTACATCATCTCTCTGCTGCCTGTCTCAGGGACACAAGAGACCACCTTAGCAGGTGGCAAGTGACAATCTTCATCTGGTGACAGGCGACGTGGCAAGTGACAATCCGCAACATGTGGCAGGCGACGTGGCAAGTGACAATCTCCATCTGGTGACAGGCGACGTGGCAAGTGACAATCTGCATCTGGTGACAGGTGACGTGGCAAGTGACAATCCGCAACATGTGGCAGGCAACCTGGCAAGTGACAATCCGCAACGTGGCAGGCGACGTGGCAAGTGACAATCTTCATCTGGTGACAGGCGACGTGGCAAGTGACAATCTGCATCTGGTGACAGGCAACGTGGCAAGTGACAATCCGCAACATGTGGCAGGCAACGTGGCAAGTGACAATCTGCATCTGGTGACAGGTGACGTGGCAAGTGACACACTCGGGGCTCCCACTGATTCTGCATTATGGTGAGTTATTTAATTTTTTATAACAATGTAATAATAGTAATAATGCGCTTCAATCATCCTGACACCATAACAACCATGGTGCCGTGATGATTGAAGCGCCAACACCAGCCATTTCCCCGATAGATGTACCCCAAAAAAATATATTTTCTGGCAGTGCCCCTCCCGAGACTAGACTCTGGATCCGCCCCTGCTTGGCATGCCAAAGCATGGACACCACTAGACCTCTGGAGTTTTGTTTTCAACAAGCAGGATAATGTGCCCTGCCACACTGCAAATATAGTTCTGGAATAGTTTGTTTAACACAACAATGAGTTTCAATCGAGAATCTGTGAGATGTGCTGGAAAAACAAGTCTGATCAATGGAGGTCCCACCTTGCAACCGGATTTAAAGGATCTGCTACTGATATACCAAAACATAACTCCAGAGGTCTAGTGATGTCCATTCTTCGGCATGCCAGGGCAGTTTTGACAGCAAAATGGACTGGTTTGGTTGCAAAAAGGGGACCTTCTCAGTACTAGGTGGATGGTCATAAAGTTAATGCTGATCGGTATGTGCTTCAATCATAAATAGTCACTATTGTCTGTAGGTAGTTCATAATCCACATTCACCAAAAAGTAGGACCTCACTGCCCAGTAAAGATCAATATGCCTTTAAATCCCCCAGTGAATGAAAAAAAAATAAATAAATAAATAAAAATGATCTCCCAGCGAACAAAATGCATAATTTTCAGGCAACAGCAGTTTATGTAAGTCTTGTTGCTGGCTTTTATATCATCTTATTCTTTGGAGATTTATTTTCATAAAAACAATGTTGCCGCATGTTTCTCTTTTTTATGACCATATCATGGGAAAGATTATCCTGCAATGAAGATTGTTTTCTGAACATTCTGTCCACTGGGAGATTTAAATGCATATTGACCTTTATTATAGTATAACTAAAGACAAAACTTTGTTTTTAATTTTGGATAGAGTGGAAGAGGGATTTGAACACTCTTCAGGTTTTATTTGCTGTCTGTGCCCCCATTAGCAACATTCATCCCTCTCTATTCATCCTGTTTATCAATATCACTGAGAGTGAAATTAAAGGAAATACCAGCATTTCAGATGGTCCCACACACATGCAAACAGCGATCATTAAATGTATTAGCAGATTTAGATAAACTACACTAACAAATTGAAGCCAAACTCCAGCTCACACTTTATAATCAGTTACAGCAAACATTTCTTTTCCTTTTGGAATAAATGTTCTGCATCAATAAATAAAAGCTTTACATTTTAATCACCCCTGCCAGTGTTAAGTGGTTTGTCTCATCCATGTAAACTGATACATTCTGCTGGAGAGCTTGAGCTTTTGAAAACCAACTGGCTTACTGGTCAGATCACTAGATGAAAATAGAAGAAAGAAAGCCTAAAAAAGGGGAAAAAAATACAACCATCTAAGAACAGGTAAACTGTAAAATAATAAATGCTTGCTTTTGGTATCAGGCTGCATATATCAGGCTGCTGCTACATCCTTACAGGATTGGGCTTTTACTGTCCCAGCAGACAGTAAGAGGCAACATGCTCCTAACAGCTCCCTTGCACAGACTGACCCCCTCAGGAGGATGGGGCCACTAACCTCTACTCCCAGCTCTAACATAAGCCCATTGTACACCTGGCTCATTAGTATGACTGTTTTCTGCAAAGCATGGCCTAAACTGCCAAAATAAACAGTGGCACAGGCTCGCCTCTCTACAAATCAAATAACTTTTTGGTAGTTTGGCACTTTAAATTTTGTATAGGATCTGCAGTTTCCCGCAAAAGTCCAATCAGATCTATGCTGGAGCAAAACAAAGTCTTGTTCTACAATATTTTTTTTTTTTTTTTTACTTTATCAGTGTATTGCCAAGAGCAATTAGTTGGTTAACTTGGTTGGTTGGTTAATTTGTTGGTTAACTTGGTTAACTTATGTTGGTTGTTTAAATTCCAGAATTCTTATTATAATTAAATATGACAGATCAGTGTTATACTAGAGAAGAGGTGCTAATTTACTGAGTTGATTGTTGATCAAACTGTGAATTTTGTAACTCACACATTTTTGGGTTGCCATGCTTTGTATGTAACGATTGCTTTTCATATGCAATCTGGCACTGAAAACAGAGCTAAAATGTTGAAATAAGACTAAAAAAATGATTTAGCTTTAAAAGCCATAGACGAACAGTCTTGTTAAAATGTTGAAAAGCTGAACATTGGGCTCATCCAGGGCCAAGATCTGAGCTACAATTGCTGTTCTCTTATGTCTCCACATTATACATGATAAGGACTGAGTGAAGACATTTTTTTTAAATTTGCCAAAACTCTTTTCATAGTCATGCAAATTACTACAATTGCAGTATAAAAACACACTACATTTCAGAGGTGTCTGATAAACAACAATAAACAGATTACATAGTTGTGCCGCAACACCAACTTTTACCAAGTGTCACTGTAGATGAAAAGCTGAAATTACGGTGCTCAATAATAGAGAAATCATTAAAGGTGCCCTGGAGTCAAAAATTATACAGAAAAGGGCAAGCAAACTTGCAAAGGACATAATGGACTTCACTTAAGAAGAAAGACTTTAAGATATTATTGAAATAGGAGATGGGAAGCTATAATGGCCTTCAGTCAACCTTATTTAAAGTTTTAAAGTAGAGCATATCAAGTTTTCCTGTGATGGTTATGGGAACAGTAAGGAATTTCAGATCTTTATTCACCATTAAAAAAGTATCTAGATAGATAGATAGATAGATAGATAGATAGATAGATAGATAGATAGATAGATAGATAGATAGATAGATAGATAGATAGATATACACTATATCTATATAAAGTTTTTAGGCAGGTGGGGAAAATGCTGTAAATTATGAATGCTTTCAAAAATAGAAGTGTTAAAGTGATTGTAAATGATCACCTTTTAAAACAAACCATTCAGTTTAAAATAGAAAAGGCAAGACATTTGTGTATAGCTATATAAAAAAAGCATTATAAATACCTTTTTTCACTTGTTTATAAGTGATCAAATTCCCTTTGTTCTTAGCTGCATAAGATCTGGAGGAGGAAAAGCAACAGTACACTGAACTTCCCGGCTGTTCAACGGGGGGTGTGTCAGGACAAGTCTGATCGTTGGAGGAGAGAAATCCAAATCAAATCAATATTTGGTGTCACCACCCTTTACCTTAAAAACAGCATCACTTCTTCTAGGTACACTAGGCACACACAGTTTTTGAAGGAACATGGCAGATAGGATATCCCAATCATCAACTATATATATATATATATATATATATATATATATATGTATATATACATATATATATATATATATACAGAGAGAGAGAGAGAGAGAGAAAAATTCCTAGCAATGCATGGCATTGCATTGAAGTCAGAGTTGAATTTAGCTAAACGTTTTCAAAAGGTAAACTCAATTTTTCCTATTTTTACTACTGAATCCTGGTGATCAGGGGAAATCACCCCAAAAGGGCCACAAGTAGCATTAAAGACCTCTGCCGGGTTAGCCCCCCCCAAATCAAATTTTTGAAAAAATCTTAGGCAATTTGTTAGATCTTTGTTAGATCAACCATTGTTTGCGTTAGATCTCACACAGAAGAAGCAATATTAACAGTTATTTGCTGGGGGGGCTAACCTATCATCAGTCCACCTTATCAAAAAATTTACCAAACAGTTAGCTATTTTGGAAGCTATTTGTTAGATCCGGTAAGATCAAGTGGTTTTAACGTTAGATCTCACATAATTGGAGACTTATTAAGTGATTAATGATGGGGGCTGGCCCCCCTTATCAAATTTTCTGTCCAAAAATCATCCAGGCTAATAGATATTCTTTAGATCCGGTAAGATCAAGTGGTTTTAACGTTAGATCTCACATAGTTTCAGAGATATTCCACATAAAAATAGAGATATTAGGTGGTACATAAGGACAGGCTGCCCCCCCCATCTAATTTTCTGGCCAAAAATCATCCAGACTAATAGATATTTGTTAGATCCAGTAAGCTCAAGTGGTTTTAATGTTAGATCTCACATAATTTCAGAGATATTCCACATAAAAATAGAGATATTAGGAGGTACATAAGGACAGGTTGGCCCCCCCACATGCTATTTTCTGGGCAAAAATCATTTAGGCTAATGGCTAATGGATATTCATGTAGCACTACTGTCGTAGGAGCCACTTGAGTTTGTTCAGTATGTTACTTTGCTCTTCAACCCCAAGAATCGTCCCAGCCCCTACTGGCACACCTAGCAATAAGGTTAGTGTAATAGCACAATAAATGACACACAGACACAGTTCAAACTGTTTTAGATCTCTCAGGCTTACTTAATCAAGAGAAGAGACTTAAAAGGGCATTAGTCAGCCAAGTTCTGGATAAACAGCCAAGACTTGGTTGAAATAGTTCTTAAAGCAGTTAAATAACAACAAGTAAATTATACCAATGTACACAATAACAGACCATCAGTAAATTGATTCCTCAAGAAGGCTATTGGTTGCTATAAGTACTACCACTGTTAAAGGGGAACCCCAGGCCAGCCTATAATACCATTAATCTAATTTAATGAGAGATGAGGTAATATAGATACCAGTAACCAGTCTAATAGATATTTGTTAGATCTGGTAAGATCAAGTGGTTTTAACGTTAGATCTCACATAATTTCAGAGATATTCCACATAAGTATAGAAATATTAGGTGGTACATAAGGACGGGCTGGCCCCCCACATGCAATTTTCTGGCCAAAAATCATTCAGGCTAATAGATATTCATTAGATTCAGTAAGATCAAATGGTTTTAATGTTAAATCTCACATAATTTCAGAGATATTCCACATAAAAATAGAGATATTACTTAGTGGTGCATAAGGACGGCACCCCCCCCCCCCCCCCAGGATTCTATTTTCTGGCCAAAAATCATTAAAACTTATTGATATTCATTAGATTCGGTAAGATCAAGTGGTTTTAATGTTAGATCTCACATAATTAGAGACTTATTAAGTGATTAATGAGGGGGACTGCCCCCCTTATCAAATTTTCTGGCCAAAAATCATCCAGGCTAATAGATATTCATTAGATCTGGTAAGATCAAGTGGTTTTAACATTTGATTATCCATAATTACAGGGATATTAGGGATATTTGGTAGGAATACACAGATACTCATACTAGTATCTATATCGAAGCCAATACTGAGCATTTTCACGTTTACCAGTGAGGAGTGCCATTGAGCATACTGAGGTATGCTGAAATTATGTGGGACATTATCGACGGGTGTGTTCAAGCCCAGTGAAGCCTCAAAAGCCAGCGGGAAACTTCAGAGGGCCCTGGTGAAGCAGCCAACCGGGTGCTCATCTACAGTAGCTGACTCTAAAACCAATGATATGAAGAGACACCAGCGGAAGTCCAAAACCTTGCAGAGGGCCCCCCTTGTTGTCTCAAAGCAACCCAGTGTCCCATTTCCTTTGACACATGCTGCCCAGCATCGGAGAGTCAATGCTCACCAGACTCCCAGAACGCAGCGTAGACTTAAGCCAGATCAGAATCTCTGTAAGAGAGGAGCGCAGATACAATCCATTGAACAGCCCACGGCCACCACTTCCTCCATGTTCCGTGACAAGCTGGGGGTTCCAGCTTATCTTGTTGTTCCCATCCAAGTAGAGGGAATCTACACCAAGGCCCTTCTGGATACTGGAGCTCAAGTAACTCTTCTCTACAGAGACTCCTATGACAGGTACCTCAAGTGCCTGCCATTGCAGAAGTTGGAAGAGCTGGAGATATGGGGCATTGGGACTCAGAACCTCCCCTATGATGACTATCTACCGGTCAAGCTGGCCTTCAATCCCTCCATGGCTGGGAAAGCCAAGCCTTTTGACACTCTGGCAGTGGTCTGTCCTTACCCACCAGGGGCCAGTAAGAGTTCTCTCATCATAGGGATACTGATCTTGTCAGAAGGCTGTTGACACCTCTTGTTCTGGAGCCGGGCACTTCAACTACAAGTGTGCACCCCATGCTGGGACAAGCCTACCAGTTCCTGGTACAAGAACAGAAGGCCCCAGCTGAAGGAGTGGGAAAGATCTGTCGCTTGGACTGGTGTGAGAAGGTGTTTCAGCCTGATGAAGTGGCCTGTTTATGAGCATCTGTCAAGCTAAATTTGCAGCAGCCAGGCCCCTTCATTGTCCTTGAAGCAGACAGACAGAGAGAAGACATGGGAGTGGAGATAATTCCTGAGGTGGTTTCAACCTAAGTGAATATACTGGCTCAGATGTTGCTGGGACAAGTGAATCCGGCCACCCCAGTCCCACCGTCTGATTTGGTGGGGCGAGCAAAGGATGGGATCCCTGTCGAGGAGTTCTATTTGAAGAATACTCCACTTTTTGCCGGAATGGAAAGAAAGAGCCAGGACTCAGCTCCCGAGATGGCAGGCTGCATTCTCCAAGAGTGAATTAGATGTGGGGTGTGCAAAAAGTGCCCAACACCGGATCCGTCTCTTCAGTGCATAAGCCGTTTAGAGAAAGAGTTGACGGATTCCTCTAGGGGACTTGGAGGATCTGCATGAATAACTGGCAGAGTTGAAGAGGGCAGGCATCACCAAAGAGTCCCAGAGTCCATACGTTTCACCAATAGTTGTGGTGCAGAAGAAGAATGGGTAGCTGAGGTTGTGTATTGACTAACGGACGATGAACCCAAGGACCATTCACGACCAATATACCACCCCAAGGATAGAAGATGCCTTGCAGGGCCTGTTAGGAGCGAAGTGGTTCAGCGTGCTGGATTTGAAGAGTGTTTATTACCAAATCCCCGTGCACCATGAGAATCGGGAGAAGACCGCTTTCATTACCCCGATGGGGTTCTTTGAATTTGACAGTATGCCTCAAGGCTGCTGGTGTCCCAGCCACAGGCTAATGGAGAAGACCGTGGATGAAATGAACCTGGTTGAGGTGTTGGTGTACTAGACAACATCATTGTTTTCAGTAAGACCCTGGAAGAGCATGAAAAGCATCTGGAGAAGATCCTGAAGAGACTTCATGATGAGGGGTTGAAGCTGTCTCTGGAAACGTGCCAAATTTATCAACCCTTAGTCAACTACCTAGGCCACATTGTGTCTACCGGCAGAGTGGCCACCGACCCCCAGAAGCTGGAAGCTGTCACCTCCTGGCCGAGGCCTACTAACGTGACTGAGCTTAGGTCATTTCTTGGATTCTGCTTGTATTACAGAAGATTCCTCAAGGGATTCGCTAAGATAGCTTGCTCACTTAATGAGCTGCTGAAGGATGAAGAAGATGACCCAGATCTGGTGAAGCCTGTCAGACCATCTGGAGGGCCCAGAAAACCCAGAGTCCATTCAGGACCAATGGACTCCGAAGTGTGATGAGGCTATTAAGCAGCTGAATTGAAGCCTAACAACCACTCCAGTCTTGGCCTATGCAGATCCAACCAAGTCATATGAACTATACTTTGACACCAGTCGAGATGGGTTAGGTGGGATTTGCACTATGTGGAGGCATTTTACTTTTTTCCACATACTTCCCGGATATGAGAAGATGTCCGCATCTTGAGTCCATCCCTGCTTTCTCCTCCGAGATCCAACTGTGTGGCTTGTGGTTTGGGTGATCCAGAAACCATCCATCTTCCCTGGGCCATCTTTACATCTGCCCGTGGTGGCACACTGCTCGATAGACTCTATGCTGCTGGCACTAGAGTCCACCAGTTCCGGTAAGCATACCCATACCTATCCAGTGTTTTGATGACCCCATATTGGATACTCAGATTGTTGATGGAGCTTCATCCTTGACTCACTTCACAGACTTCACTTTAGACTTTTTGAAGTACGCCCTTTTTTGTGGGGTACTCTCACACGTTTGGGCAGACATTTACACATCACTTCACATGGTGTTTATGTTGTGTTTTCTATTAGCGCTACTATTTACCCATTGTATATATTTTTGTTTGTCACATTGTTTGTAGCAGCTTTTTTTGAGTTTTTAGGTTTAGCGCATTAACCACCCTCATGACAGTATTAACTGCCCTACATGACAACCATGGCCTAGTGCCCGAGAGGACTTTTCACCTGGTGAGGGACCAGTTCTACTGGCCCTGCATGTGGGCTGAATTTGAGGGCTATTGCCACTTCTGCATCAGATGTATCCAAAGTAAGACTTTGCCTCACCAAGCTGCCCCAGTGGGCCATCTTCAGAGTCAGGGACCCATTGAGCTGGTGTGCTTTGACTTTCTGTGCTTGGTGCCTGTTCTGAGCGGGCAGGGAAATATCCTGGTAGTGACTGACCATTTCACTCGGTATGCCCAGGCGTTTTCCATGAGGGACCAACAAGCATCCAAGGTGACCAAGATCTTAGTGGAGAAATTCTTTGTGCATTGTGGTCTGTCCCCATGCATCCACTCTGATAAAGGGAGAGTTGGAAGACATTCAATCTTCCCTACTGACAGCAGACCCCGAAGACTTTCCATCCTTCATTGAGGAGGAAGCTGAAGATGATATGCAGGAAGAAAAAGAAGAGACCAGTGTGCCTGTAACCCCAGAGCCTAAAGAACAGAGAGAGCGAAGGGTCATTCACCCACCGAAAAGAATAACATATAACACTTTGGGTGAAAGCTCTGAGGAGGTCATTCTCACTGCAAAAAGGACTCTTGAAGCACCTGACCCTTCCACCGCAGATTTAGTCGTGGACAATCCCAACTCACCCCCTGGCACATCTAGCTGGGCCATTCCAGGTAAGGTGGCCTGTAGGCAGGACAACCTCCCCTCCTATGCTAATTGGTGGGAGGTTCCTCTGCCAGGGTTTTATGCAGATGTAAATTGTATGGTTTCCTGTGCACACTAACCTGTTTTTTTCCTCCGCGTGTATATCAAAAGCATGTAACAGGTCATAGACTCTTTACCTTCTTTGGCAGACCAAAGGTTCTTTGATGGGGGGAGTGTGTAGTGGGGGCTTCTCTGTCACCCGTGGTCCCGCACCTCCCGCCATCCCCGCCAGTGACCGCCAGACTGAATAGACACTGACACAGCGCTCACTGAGGAAGAGCGTGCCTGTCAGTCCCTACGGGGGATTTCTCCCCCTCCCTCTCCTCTTCTTTGAGTGACGAGCGGTGCTCACTCACAGGCATCCGCCTGCTCTGCTCTCTCCTCTGTGTCCCTATTGGCAGGGAGAGGGAGCCAATCAAGCAGCAGCAGAGGACCATGGGGCTTGAGGTCCCATCACAAAACGGCCCCATTGATTTCTACAGAGGGCAGAACTACCAAACTCAGCCTGCTTTGCAAGAAGGGGGGGCTAGCTAAAGACTACAGCTTGTTGGTCTGAGGAGAGATCACCACAAGGAAGGGAGGTGAATGGACGTTCGAGGAGAGACTAAAGGTTCCAAAGACCATCCAGAGATGGTTAAAGATGGGCATCCCACCAGAGAGGGGCCTCAGGTGAAGACTGCAGGCATCTTAGGGCAAGAGGCGATTGAGTCCCAAGGTGGCCAGGCAGGCCGCTAAAGAACTATATGCCAAGACATCCTTTTTCTGCCCTGGTCACAGGACTGGTTTTCTGACGCACTATCCACTTTTGAACCCTGCAGGCAGACATTATAGTTTGGAAGTGTGAAGAGGACATGTTACTACCATATCAAATCCTCTACGCTGAATAATGACTCCCTTTTGTTAGACTCTTAGATGATTTATTGTCTTCTATGAGATCTAACTGCTGGTGAAGATATTTACAAGGCCTTGTACTCTGAACACTGTTATCCTATTGCTCTTAAAGGGAACATGTTACTGGTATTACCTCATCTCTCATTAGGATTAAAGGTATTATGGGCCGGCCTGGGGTTCCCCTTTTGCAGTGGTAGTACTTACAGCAACAAATAGCCTTCTTGAGGAATCAATTTACTGATTGTCTGTTATTGTGTACATTGGTATCATTTACTTGTTGTTGCTAATTGTTATTTAACTGCTTTAATAACTATTTCAACCAAGTCTTGGCTGTTTATCCAGGACCTGGTGCCATTGGCTCTCACTGAGCCAATAGCACCCACTTCTGTGTCTCAGACAATCAAGAGGAGAGTCCCGGTCAGCCGATGCTCTCGTGCAACATCACTGGAGCGATCTGGGGCTCAGGAAAGTATTAGGGGGGCTGCTGCACACAGAAGGTTTTTTTATCTTAATGCATAAAACGCATTAAGATAAATACCTTCTGCCTGATGTTTTCAGGATGCTGTATATAATAGTGTGATTATTCGTTTTACTACCAGGGGGTAGTGTGCTATGTTTAACCACCTGACCTCCAGGAGATTTAGCCCCCTTCGTGACCATGCCATTTTTTGCGATACAACACTTTAACTGACAATTGTGAGTTCATGCAACACTGTATCCAAATATAATTTGTGTCATTTATTTCCCACAAATAGAGATTTCTTTTGGTTGAATTTGATCACAACTGCACATTTTTAGTTTTGTGCTATAAACAAAAAAAGACTAACAATTTAAAAAAAAAAAAAACAATATTTTTTTACTTTTTGCTCTAAAACATATCCATACATTTTTTTAAAAAAATCTAATTTCTTCATAAATTTAGGCCAATATGTATTCTGCTACATGTTTTTTGGTTAAAAAAAAGCACATCCTAAAAATCCCAAAAAAGCTTATATTGATTAGTTTACACAAATGTTATAGCATCTACAAATTATATGGTATATATTTATGGAATTTTTAAAATATTCTGACACTTTGCTGAAACCAGTGGCACTAATACAGCGATCAGTGCTAAAAATATGCACTGTCACTGTACTAATTACACTAGCTGGGAAGGGGTTAAACATCTAGGGCGATCAAAGAGTTAACTGTGTGTCTACCCCCTGTTTTTGTTTTTATTTTTTTGCTATAAACAAACAAAGAGCGAAAGTTTTGAAAAAAATTTTTTTTTTAACGTTTTGCTATAAAGCATATCCAAAAAATATATATAAAAAAACAAATGTATTCACAAATGTATTCATCAGTTTAGGCCAATATGTGTTCTTCTACATATTTTTGGTAAAAAAAATCGCAATAGGCGTTTATTGATTGGTTTGTGCAAAAGCTATAGCGTTTACAAAATAGGGGATAGATGTATGGCATTTTTATTATTTTCATTTTTTTACTAGTCTGACCCGCGGGCACCCTCCCACCGGTGGAGGCGCACGCCTGCTATTACGCCTGTGCAAGTCGCTGTACAGCTATGGTGATTAGTGCAGGAGCGCTGACCTGCTGCTACGGCGGCTGGTCGGTAAGCTGTTGGATGTGGATGGGTGGATGTAAACTCAATTCATGAAATTTGAGCTGGGCACATATATCTGCAGTGTTTTCTTATCTCTTTTCAAAGCACTAAGCTTTTGCCTGCCCCGTTCTTCTGTTATTAGCCTGATAACTTCTGACAAATTCTCAGACACATGAAATAAAAGCAGGCTGAATTTTGTGTCGGGGAGGGAGCTATAAATAGATTAGAAGGCAGCTTGCCTTGTCACAGAACACCCCCATTGATAACGTCAAACTGTGACGAAACGCGTCTGGAGGAGGATACGTGCTGACGTCACCACGCCGTTTGACTAGGAGGACGGGGTTTTCTATTGTAGCCAGCCGGCTCTGTATTTTAGCGCTATTTTACTCTACTGATATGTAAGTGCAATACTTTTTTTCTTAATAAAATATCCCAAACGTTATCACGCTATGGTTGGTCTTTCTCTTATGCCTGTTGAGTTTCCGAGACCTACCGGACACCCATGATCATAGGGGATTGCGGTATACAGACGACTCATCTAGGTATATCAGTTTGGACGTTCCTTATCAAGCAAAGGCCGTGGCTGGACTATAGCAATCTGCATGCTTTTGCTTGTCATCTGGTAAGCAAGTTTTTTAATAGGTGGCGGCACTTAAGTTTGGATCAAGCTCACCTGGGTGTTTTTTATGGACTTTGTCAATGTACACTTACTCTAATATCTATAAGCCATTGCTGATTTGGATATATATAGTGCAGCTTCTCCTTTCTAATCTACCTCTAAGAGTCTTTGCCTATGTGGAGAGGGGGTGTGTGCCTTTCCACTAATCAGTTGTCTTGGCTGTATGCCCAGACTTCACACTCTGTGTTAAACAGGAAGAGAAAAACTCCTAACACGATCTGAACTTTCTAAACAGTATATAATGTTGAAGACAGCGGATATACATGTAAAACTTATGTAGGGAGATTTGTTTCATCCCTCTGTATCATCTGAGGCTGTTCACTTTACTTGGTATATGTGAGGGTTTACATCCACTTTAAAGTAGAATTCCAGGGTAAAGCTAACTAATTTTAAATACACTGCCTCTCCACTCTCAACACCTATTCTAACTAGCCAGAGTAAGAAATATCTGTATACTTACTCATTTTCAGGCCAGTCCAGTCATTACACACAATCTCTCCCTTGTGTCCACCAGCTCTTCCTGCAGAGGAAAGGATAAAATGCTTGTTAATGGCTGGCATCATCACCCTTAGGCTTACTATGGCCATTCAATTGCACCCCCTCCACTCCCCTGAAGCTGGATAACAGGGGAGCCAAATGCTGAGACCGCACCAAAGCAGCCTGAAAATAGGTAAGTATACAGATCTGTGCAAAAAGATGTAGTGGTACCAACTGCTATCATCCTTTAACCACTTGACGACCGCCTCACGCCGATTTACGTTGGCAAGGTGGCACGGACAGGCAAAATCACGTACATATACGTGATTTGCCTTCCGCGGGTGGGGGGTCCGATCGGACCCCCCCAGGTGCCCGAGGCAGTCGTCTTTTGTCCCACGGCGATCGGAGATGAGGGGGAGGCCATCCGTTCGTGGCCCCCCCCCTCGCGATCGCCGCCGGCCAATCACATCATTCCTTTGCTGCTGTATGCTAAACAGCAGCAAAGGAAATTATGTCATCTCTCCTCGGCTCGGTAATTTCCATTCCGGCCCGAGGAGAGAAGACAGGTATGTGAGTGCACCAACACTACACAACACAGTAGAACATGCCAGGCACACAAAACACCCCGATCACCCCCCCGATCGCCCCCCCGATCCCCCCCAATCACCCCCCCTGTCACAAACTGACACCAGCAGTTTTTTTTTTTTTTCTGATTACTGCATTGGTGTCAGTTTGTGACAGTTACAGTGTTGGGACAGTTAGTATTAGCCCCCTGTAGGTCTAGGATACCCCCCTAACCCCCCCTAATAAAGTTTTAACCCCTTGATCACCCCCTGTCACCAGTGTCGCTAAGCGATCATTTTTCTGATCGCTGTATTAGTGTCGCTGGTGACGCTAGTTAGGGACCTAAATATTTAGGTTCGCCGTCAGTGTTTTATAGCGACAGGGACCCCCATATACTACCGAATAAATGTTTTAACCCCTTGATGGCCCCCTAGTTAACCCTTTCACCACTGATCACCGTATAACTGTTACGGGTGACGCTGGTTAGTTTGTTTATTTTTTATAGTGTCAGGGCACCCGCCGTTTATTACTGAATAAAGGTTTAGCCCCCTGATCGCCCGGCGGTGATATGCGTCGCCCCAGGCAGCGTCAGATTAGCGCCAGTACCGCTAACACCCACGCACGCAACATACACCTCCCTTAGTGGTATAGTATCTGATCGGATCAATATCTGATCCGATCAGATCTATACTAGCGTCCCCAGCAGTTTAGGGTTCCCAAAACGCAGTGTTAGTGGGATCAGCCCAGATACCTGCTAGCACCTGCGTTTTGCCCCTCCGCCCGGCCCAGCCCAGCCCACCCAAGTGCAGTATCGATCGATCACTGACACTTACAAAACACTAAATGCATAACTGCAGCGTTCGCAGAGTCAGGCCTGATCCCTGCGATCGCTAACAGTTTTTTTGGTAGTATTTTGGTGAACTGGCAAGCACCAGCCCCAAGCAGCGTCAGATTAGCGCCAGTACCGCTAACACCCACGCACGCACCGTACACCTCCCTTAGTGGTATAGTATCTGAACGGATCAATATCTAATCCGATCAGATCTATACTAGCGTCCCCAGCAGTTTAGGGTTCCCAAAAACGCAGTGTTAGCGGGATCAGCCCAGATACCTGCTAGCACCTGCATTTTGCCCCTCCGCCCGGCCCAGCCCACCCAACTGCAGTATCGATCGATCACTGTCACTTACAAAACACTTAACGCATAACTGCAGCGTTCGCAGAGTCAGGCCTGATCCCTGCGATCGCTAACAATTTTTTTGGTAGCTTTTTATTGAACTGGCAAGCGCCAGCGGCCTAGTACACCCCGGTCATAGTCAAACCAGCACTGCAGTAACACTTGCTGACGTGGCGAGTCCCATAAGTGCAGTTCAAGCTGGTGAGGTGGCAAGCACAAGTAGTGTCCCGCTGCCACCAAGAAGACAAACACAGGCCCGTCGTGCCCATAGTGCCCTTCCTGCTGCATTCGTCAATCCTAATTGGGAACCCACCGCTTCTGCAGCACCCGTACTTCCCCCATTCACATCCCCAACCAAATGCAGTCGGCTGCATGAGAGGCATTTTCTTTATGTCCTCCCGAGTACCCCTACCCAACGAACCCCCAAAAAAGATGTTGTGTCTGCAGCAAGCGCGGATATAGGCGTGACACCCGCTATTATTGTCTCTCCTGTCCTGACAATCCTGGTCTTTACATTGGTGAATGTTTTGAACGCTACCATACACTAGTGGAGTATTAGCGTAGGGTACAGCACTGCACAGACTAGGCACACTTTCACAGGGTCTCCCAAGATGCCATCGCATTTTGAGAGACCCGAACCTGGAACCGGTTACCGTTATAAAAGTTAGTTACAAAAAAAGTGTAAAAAAAAAAAAAAAAAATATATAAAATAAAAAAAAATAGTTGTCATTTTATTGTTCTCTCTCTCTCTATTCTCTCTCTCTTGTTCTGCTCTTTTTTACTGTATTCTATTCTGCAATGTTTTATTGTTATTATGTTTTATCATGTTTGCTTTTCAGGTATGCAATTTTTTATACTTTACCGTTTACTGTGCTTTATTGTTAACCATTTTTTTGTCTTCAGGTACGCCATTCACGACTTTGAATGGTTATACCAGAATGATGCCTGCAGGTTTAGGTATCATCTTGGTATCATTCTTTTCAGCCAGCGGTCGGCTTTCATGTAAAAGCAATCCTAGTGGCTAATTAGCCTCTAGACTGCTTTTACAAGCCGTGGGAGGGAATGCCCCCCCCACCGTCTTCCGTGTTTTTCTCTGGCTCTCCTGTCTCAACAGGGAACCTGAGAATGCAGCCGGTGATTCAGCCAGCTGACCATAGAGCTGATCAGAGACCAGAGTGGCTCCAAACATCTCTATGGCCTAAGAAACCGGAAGCTACGAGCATTTTATGACTTAGATTTCGCCGGATGTAAATAGCGCCATTGGGAAATTGGGGAAGCATTTTATCACACCGATCTTGGTGTCATCAGATGCTTTGAGGGCAGAGGAGAGATCTAGGGTCTAATAGACCCCAATTTTTTCAAAAAAGAGTACCTGTCACTACCTATTGCTATCATAGGGGATATATACATTCACCGAGATAACAATAAAAATGATAAAAAAAAAAAAAAAATGAAAGGAACAGTTTAAAAATAAGATAAAAAAGCAAAAAAAAATAAAGAAAAAAAAAAAAAAGCACCCCTGTCGCCCCCTGCTCTCGCGCTAAGGCGAACACAAGCGGCGGTCTGTCGTCAAACGTAAACAGCAATTGCACCATGCATGTGAGGTATGCGAAGGTCAGATCGAGGGCAGTAATTTTTGCAGTAGACCTCCTCTGTAAATCTAAAGTGGTAACCTGTAAAGGCTTTTAAAGGCTTTTAAAAATGTATTTATTTTGTTGCCACTGCATGTTTGTGCGCAATTTTAAAGCATGTCATGTTTGGTATCCATGTACTCGGCCTAAGATCATCTTTTTTATTTCATCAAACGTTTGGGCAATATAGTGTGTTTTAGTGCATTAAAATTTTAAAAAGTGTGTTTTTTCCCCAAAAAATGCGTTTGAAAAATCGCTGCGCAAATACTGTGTGAAAAAAAAAATGAAACACCCACCATTTTAATCTGTAGGGCATTTGCTTTAAAAAAATATATAATGTTTGGGGGTTCAAAGTAATTTTTTTGCAAAAAAAAATAACCTTTTCATGTAAACAATGAGTGTCAGAAAGGGCTTTGTCTTCAAGTGGTTAGAAGAGTTGGTGATGTGTGACATAAGCTTCTAAATGTTGTGCATAAAATGCCAGGACAGTTCAAAACCCCCCCAAATGACCCCATTTTGGAAAGTAGACACCCCAAGCTATTTGCTGAGAGGCATGTCGAGTCCATGGAATATTTTATATTGTGACACAAGTTGCGGGAAAGAGACAAATTTTTTTTTGTTTTTTTTTTTTTTTTTTTGCACAAAGTTGTCACTAAATGATATATTGCTCAAACATGCCATGGGAATATGTGAAATTACACCCCAAAATACATTCTGCTGCTTCTCCTGAGTACGGGGATACCACATGTGTGAGACTTTTTGGGAGCCTAGCCGCGTACGGGACCCCGAAAACCAAGCACCGCCTTCAGGCTTTCTAAGGGCGTGAATTTTTGATTTCACTCTTCACTGCCTATCACAGTTTCGGAGGCCATGGAAAGCCCAGGTGGCACAAAACCCCCCCAAATGACCCCATTTTGGAAAGTAGACACCCAAAGCTATTTGCTGAGAGGTATAGTGAGTATTTTGCAGACCTCACTTTTTGTCACAAAGTTTTGAAAATTGAAAAAAGAAAAAAAAAAAAGTTTTTTCTTGTCTTTCTTCATTTTCAAAAACAAATGAGAGCTGCAAAATACTCACCATGCCTCTCAGCAAATAGCTTGGGGTGTCTACTTTCCAAAATGGGGTCATTTGGGGGGGGTTTGTGCCACCTGGGCATTCCATGGCCTCTGAAACTGTGATAGGCAGTGAAGAGTGAAATCAAAAAATTTCACCCTTAGAAATCCTGAAGGCGGTGCTTGGTTTTCGGGGCCCCGTACGCGGCTAGGCTCCCAAAAAGTCCCACACATGTGGTATCCCCATACTCAGGAGAAGCAGCTAAATGTATTTTGGGGTGCAATTCCACATATGCCCATGGCCTGTGTGAGCAATATATCATTTAGTGACAACTTTGTGCAAAAAAAAAAAAAAAGTGTCACTTTCCCGCAACTTGTGTCAAAATATAAAATATTCCATGGACTCAATATGCCTCTCAGCAAATATCTTGGGGTGTCTACTTTCCAAAATGGGGTCATTTGGGGGGGTTTTGTGCCACCTGGGCATTCCATGGCCTCCGAAACTGTGATAGGCAGTGAAGAGTGAAATCAAAAATTTACACCCTTAGAAATCCTGAAGGCGGTGCTTGGTTTTCGGGGCCCCGTACGCGGCTAAGCTCCCAAAAAGTCCCACACATGTGGTATCCCCATACTCAGGAGAAGCAGCTGAATGTATTTTGGGGTGCAATTCCACATAGGCCCATGGCCTGTGTGAGCGATATATCATTTAGTGACAACTTTTTGTAAATATTTTTTTTTTTTTTTTGTCATTATTCAATCACTTGGGACAAAAAAAATAAATATTCAATGGGTTCAACATGCCTCTCAGCAATTTCCTTGGGGTGTCTACTTTCCAAAATGGGGTCATTTGGGGGGGTTTTGTACTGCCCTGCCATTTTAGCACCTCAAGAAATGACATAGGCAGTCATAAACTAAAAGCTGTGTAAATTACAGAAAATGTACCCTAGTTTGTAGACGCTATAACTTTTGCGCAAACCAATAAATATATGCTTATTGACATTTTTTTTACCAAAGACATGTGGCCGAATACATTTTGGCCTAAATGTATGACTAAAATTTAGTTTATTGGATTTTTTTTATAACAAAAAGTAGAAAATATCATTTTTTTTCAAAATTTTCGGTCTTTTTCCGTTTATAGCGCAAAAAATAAAAACTGCAGAGGTGATCAAATACCATCAAAAGAAAGCTCTATTTGTGGGAAGAAAAGGACGCAAATTTCGTTTGGGTACAGCATTGCATGACCGCGCAAATAGCAGTTAAAGCGACGCAGTGCCAAATTGGAAAAAGACCTCTGGTCCTTAGGCAGCATAATGGTCCGGGGCTCAAGTGGTTAATCCTCAGCTCCACCTGGTGCTCAGACTGAAAGGCTGCTGATGCTTCTGTATTCTGTGAACCACTGGAGGGACAGTCAGCACTCAGGTAAACATCAAATGGCAATATCCTTTATTGAAATTAAATAAATCAGCTGTAAAACAGCTAACATGTTTCAGCCGTCAGGCATAATCGTGGCTGTATACAGATCTTTCTAACATTTTTCTTTATCCTGGAATTCTACTTTAATGTATAGTAGTATAGTAATAGCACAGTAATGTTCTTTCTTGTGGAACTACATGGTTGTTATTCATATGTACTGTCATGAGGGGGGCAGAGAAGAATCAGGGAAGGAAAAAAATAGCAGTTTCTTGTGGAACTTCATGGCTATGATGTAATTTCCTCTATCTTTGTTCCTGTTGTTTTCCAACAAAAATAGAAAGGCTTTATCAAAAAAATTGTTTTGCACGTTTATGAAGAGGTAGGAAGGAATCAGGGTTGGCAAAATATTAGCAACTAGACTCGTGTTTTAAGACACATTGGCTCATGCTTTTAAAGTATTTCATTTTCTTTCTGGGACAATGTTTTTATTGGGATATGAAAAAGGGAAAAACCAGATAACAAGTTCCCACGCAGGGGATATGGACAGAAAACATAAGAAAGAAGTTCACGTCAAAGTATATAATAAGACATATATTTGTAGCGGGCACCTACTTTTAGGTAGGTGACCTTTCTTGCTAGCTTTCTATGACAGGTAAACTTAGACAGGCTGATGCTATTACAGCAGGCCTGTTTTGTTGATTTCTCTATTGGAGTGACAGGAAGTTTATGTGTTGGTCTCGGCCAATCATTAATTTGCTTGGTAATCCCGGGACTCTCATATAAAAGCGGGGTCACATGGTGCAAGGGGGGGTTGAGTCCAGTCCTGCTCTGAGGAGCGAGAGAGCCAGCCTGGTTCCTGGAGGGGAAGTTGGAGGTTTTCCCCTCCGGGGAGCCAACGGAGCTCCACCTTAGCGAGAAGGGTGGAGACCCGATCCTCATGGAGGAACAGACGACATCTTACAGCGTGTGGTCGTGGATGTTGTAGGCCGCCCCTGTGGGGAGGGAAGCGGGCCACAAAGAGGTAGAGAAATTGAGAATCATTGAGGATGAAGTAGCAACAAAACGGAAGGAAACTGGGCGATTGATCGTTTATGAGTGGCACATGGACTATTGATCACGTGAGTGAAAGCCCAAGGGAAGGGTACTACCAGAGACTGAGGGTTGTTGGTGCACAAGTCAGTGAGATGGGCGGTAATGGCCTATGACTTTGAGTTCAGCATTGCCCCGGGATTCCAATCAGTCATGCGGGAGGAGTTATTCAGAGTGGTTCTCCTTTAGCTTAATTTGGAAGTACCATATCGGTGGGAAGTAGTGGTAAAGAGGTAGCGGTGAAGCTGCAAGTACACATATAGAGATATGGATCCTTCCTTTTAAAGTTATCCAGATAAAGAAGTTATTCAGAGTGACTCCTTATCAACTCATTCTCTATCAAATCTACTTCCATCGTCCCTGATTGAAGAGATTGTTTAAAAATGATTTCCTGACTACCCGCAATTGTTCATAGATTTTCCTGTAAGAATCATTGAAAGATGACAATGTAACAAAAGAGCATCTCAAAGGAAGTCCTTCTCCCATCCCAGTTTATGTTGATGAATAAAGCATTAAGAAAAAGCATTAAGGACTGTGACTTTTAAATCTATGGGCTGCGAGGGTTGAGTAGTAAACGTGAATTACAGATATAGCAAATATTCAGCCGCTCCTTCGGGGGTAAGCGCTACATATTATTAGGGTGTAGATTATAAACTGACACCGACCCGCCAGCCAGGGCCGGGGGTCAGTGCGCTATGCCCGAGCCCTGAGACCCAGGGGCTAAGGCAGACAAGGGGGAGCAGAGTTATCTGTCCGCAGAAAGGGGAACAAAAATAAATAAATAAATAAAAACCAACATAAAAATGAAACAAAAACAAACACAAAGAAAAAACAAAAACACGCATAACAGTGGGGGGGGGGGGGGGGTAGGTGTAGAACAGAGCGGCGGGCAAGAGGCCCAGAAACAGAGAGGAAGTGGGAAGGAGAAAGGGGGGTCCCCCAGGCTGGAGACGAGGTCAAATTGAATCTAGAGTCCTAGACTAGTCGGATGTAGATTAGGAAGTGTGTAGGACCACCACGGGGCCCACACCTTAAGGAATTTTGCATGGGAGTCGTGGAGGACGCTGGACATTTTTTCATGGATTGAAGTATTTAATTTTCTTTCATTCAGGTTCAGATGCAGAAAATGTATTTAGAAAATACATTTCTAAAAAAGGACAATATTTTGGATTTATTTTGTAACCAAACTAGTTATATACAGTAACTGTATTCGTATGACCCCTCAATGATAATATTCTGCTTTAAAATAACAAAATAATTAGAATTAAATTAGTTTACTCAGCAGAGCTGTTTACCTCAAGAGAAAATTATAATTTAGCAAATAATTTCCTTCTTTGCTTCTTCTAAGAATTTCTTGAGAGAAACAGAAAAACATGAAAACTGTTTTTTAGAAAAAAAACTGACAAGTATAGAGTGATTTGTTATCCTCATAAAAAAGCAAAGTGAACATTTTATGAAAAGCAAATGTATGTAATTCTCCAATTTAAAAACAGTTTAGCTAAATAAATGATGGAGTCATATCTCAAGATTTTACTCGTAGCATTGGCTCAGCTCCATTGTAATTGAAAACTTTTTTATTTAATTTCAATTTCTGAAACTGAAGAGATGCATCAAATAATTATTATTATGAAATGTCAGTGCATGTAGCCTGGTCAGGACTATAGTGGAATACTAATCATTTTCTTGAATCAAAACCTATTCTGCATTCATTTTCTATTTCACGTACAGTCATTTATCATGGCACAATTTATTCAGTATTTTTATAGAACCTAGATAGAGCATTCAATTTTGTCTGAGTCTTCTACAGTGTAGAGGAACTCTCTTGTAAAACTAGTTTGTGTATAGAGAGTTGGTTGTGCAATGCATGTATGGGTCAAAGTCCAACTGAGGACAAAGAAACTTTGAGTTGTCTAGACAACAACTTCAATTTTTGTTAAACTTACAACCACTTTTCTGTTATGGCAGTTTGTCTTATGATAAATATGATTATGATTGTTGAACATTTTCATATGAAAGAGAGCAAGGGATCAGCTCAAACTTTTTTGTTTGAGTATAGATCTATGTTTATGCCAAGCATGTCTGAATCCACTTATTGTTGACTGACACTACTTCTGATGGAAGTCTGTTCCAAGCTCAACTATTCTTTCAATAAAATATTACTTCTTTCTTAGATTAGTTTTGAACTTTCCTCCTGCTAGTTTGAGGTCATGTACCCATGGCCTTGATCCTAAATTCATGTTGAAATGACTGCCCTACTGAACCTTATTCAACTCCGTTTTGACCCGGTCATCCCTTTCTCTTCTTTCCTCCAGACTGTACATATTAAGTTTCTGAAGTGAATATGGGATATGTTTTATCAACCAGACCTTTCACTATTTTTTGCTGCCAGTTTCTGGACTCATTCTTTCTTATCAATAAATTCAGGAGCACCCTTCCCAAAGTGCAGCAAAGTGCACACGAATATTCAAAGAGCAAGAATACCATGCAAATACAGGTAATATTTTACAGGTACATTTTTGAAATGTCAAACTGAAAAAAGTCTTCCAAGTTGGCACATTTCGACCAATCCTGAACGTAGTCATTGTTTTATATAAACACACGCACGTTATCAGTTTACGACTGTTCAAAATACAACCACGTTGTGATGATTTTATTTTTTCAAGATCCCAAGCATGTTTGAGCCCATGCAAAAGTATTTCATTGTACACATTCAGTATATTGTAAGTCTTTCAGGACACAGTGATAAAATAATTTTCTGATGTTCCCGTTTAGGCAGCAAGTGTCTCAGACAATTAGACACACTATGAAGTAAAATAAAACATTGAGGAAGCAATCAGTTATTTAAAAAAAATGTCATGCTCATATAGGGTTACATGTGGTAGTGGGCGTGAGACTGAAAAACGTATTTCCAGCATCAACTCTGACTTCAATGAAAAAGTCAGGGGTAGTAGAGAAGGTGGTGGTAGCAGCAGCAGCAAGAAAGTTCAGCTGTTTACAAATTTATCAAAACACCAGCAGCTAAATTATCCTAACAAGCATCTCATATTAAACAGATATATAGATAAAAACAATATCCTCCACTCAAAGCCTAGTTGCACCTGCTCTAGTCTCTGCACCAGGTACAGGTGAATCAGGGAGCCGTCCGTGCTCCAACACATGAACAAAGAGAAGGAACTCTCCAAAATCTCATAGCATCACATGGATCCCGATTTAATTAAGCAATCACTATAAGTCTCCGCCTCTGGCACCTCCCCTCTGATTTGTTTGACCCAAAAGAGCTTACTCATAGAGATCCATGAGTAATAACTTTTGGGTTAAATGTGTCAGAGGGGAGGTCCCAAAGGTGGGGACTGTATATTGACTGTGATGCTATCAGCTTGCAAATAGTTTCCTTCTGTTTCTTCAAGCATATCATATTGTTGGCTGAATATATTTTGCCTTCAAAATGTATTCAAGTTGATACAATTCACTTTTTATCTTTGATCTAAGGTAGCAGTCAATCGATCTCTCCCTGATCCAACAAAAATTTCTCTAAATACAATATTAGATTTTCAAGCTTCGACCTTAGTTTTAGTGTTTATGTTCCAACTGATAGCTGCTGGAGGAAACTGAGTAAAGATTAGCAAGTAAGAGAAAAATGGAATGGAATGTACAAAAATGGGAAAAAAGGGCAAACAAAATTTCACTGTGAATATTAGAAAAAAGGTAAAAAATATTTCAAAGGACTACTTACCAGTTTAGCACTGGATAAATGTACAGAGCATCCCATATGCTTATTAAAAGTATATGCACCCACTTTCTAAATCACCTATTGTTAACTGGCAGGAGCCACTTTAAATGCAACAAGGGGGTTATAGAATGAGAAACCCCATGTGTGATATTACTGTCCTAATAAAGTACTATATTTCTTATTAGGAGAGCTCCTAAAAGGGAAGTATACCAATCTCCAAACTTTATGCTTTGTTATTGTGATACAAGAAAAAACAACTGATTTCCATTCTGCAGTGCAGTTGATCCAATTGGATCCTACTGGGTGACTGGACATGCTAACATACTGTGCACTCCATGAGTATTGAAGTACAGTTTCTATTTGTTTGGGCCTCACCCACATTGAGTTCTAACTTGCATTATACCAACTAGGTTATCGTTGCTAATGAAGAAGATCGTTTAGGGAAGTTCTAAATACTTAAATGTGATGAGGCTTACAAGAGGGATGCTCTTCTAAGCATAAAAAAGTAAAGTTTTTTTTTTCTGTTGGTGGTGGTGGGGTGGCTCACTTAGCTTGGAACACTTGATCCCAACGCTTCTGTTATTTTCTCTAACAAAGCTGCTTACGACACATCTGACTCTAGGCAAGATAATATTAGGAAAGTAAAGGAGGCAAGATATAATAAAGACCTAGCAAAACAAGGTCATTTGATAGTCCTAGGTAAACCCTATGATGTCCTATATTCCAGGATGATAATATCCACATAAACACTACTAAACAAACTCAGATATGGTTTAGTGCACCTTAAGACGAAGTCTTCAAACTATCTTCCATGGTCAAACCAAACACCAATGCTAAACATCCATATGGGAAATCTGCCAAGTATGAAGTACCCACCTCCTAATTCCTTGAAGAACTAGATGATTGTTTTCCTAATCTATTCTAACCCATTTCATTCAACTGATGCACACTAATAAGTTTAGTGACTCTGGAAAAATATCTGGAAACACATACTGTAACCCCACTAGTGGTCAATGGAGACAAGTAACACTGTCTATAGGCAAGCAGGAAGACATTTATTTTTATCTCCTTTCAAATTTGTTTCTGCTGTTGCAAAAATAATAATAATAAATAATGTGTTACTTCTTTAGCAAATCCAGATTTCTCTTATACATTTTAATCCTAGCATCTGTAGAGAAAGGGAAATTTCTTCAATTGCTTTTCCAGGAGTAAAAAAGCAAAACAAAAAAACCCTGGTAAACTAGGATTTGCGGTTTATTAAGTACCTAAAGTCTTTTGGGATAGATTAGGAATAGTTAAAGCCCTGTCATTTGTTTCCACCTTGTCCTGTGGGAGAAATTTCCCTTTACTTTCTATCCTGTAGACATCTCAGTATGGGAAGAAAAGTCTTAAAAGTGAGGAAGATCTTCTCTTATGCCCCGTACACACGGTCGGACTTTGTTCGGACATTCCAACAACAAAATCCTAGGATTTTTTCCGACGGATGTTGGCTCAAACTTGTCTTGCATACACACGGTCACACAAAGTTGTCGGAAAATCCGATCGCTCTAAACGCGGTGACGTAAAACACGTACGTTGGGACTATAAACGGGGCAGTGGCCAATAGCTTTCATCTCTTTATTTATTCTGAGCATGCGTGGCACTTTGTCCGTCGGATTTGTGTACACACGATCAGAATTTCCGACAACGGATTTTGTTGTCGGAAAATTTTATATCCTGCTCTCAAACTTTGTGTGTCGGAAAATCCGATGGAAAATGTGTGATGGAGCCTATACACGGTCAGAATTTCCAACAACAAGGTCCTATCACACATTTTCCATGGGAAAATCCGACCGTGTGTACAGGGCATTAGACTGTTGTCACCACAAAAAGTGTCCCTATTACAAAAGTTCCCTTTGTTCCTGTATAGTGGCAATTAAAAATGTTGGTTTTTACCTGGCAATATTTAATTTCAAGTTAGACAAATTGAGAGTGTGTTTCCTAGTTTTTGCATTACTACTCTATTAAGCTCTTTTAGAAGAGCATTTACTCAAAGAGTTTATAAGTATACCATCATCAAGATTGCCTATACTAGTTCGTTGGGGTCTTTTGTGCATAACCTATTTTTGAGGTGTATTATATCCAGTATCAACAAATCATGTTTTTTGTCTATTGCTTATGGGTATATTAATTGTAGATACTGCTTAAGGATAGTCACATGTAACCCAAGATTTGTTTCTTTATCATGCATGGTATCAAGCTTTGTGATACACAAAGTTGCATTGTTTAGGTGAAATTCCTTCTTTACTGTAACTGATACACTTCAATAGAAAAATTATTGGTAAAAAACAAAAACAAAAAAATAGTTTTTTGTAAAAAAGTAAAAACTTGACAGGGTTGATAACCCTTCCCTAGTCTATTAATTAAAAAAAAAATCACCTTTGGACCTTTGGATACACTTTAAGCAAAATTTTGAGAAATAGACAGGATTCCCCAAAAATCATTTTCTCAATTCCTGTTACTGGAACACTGTCTATCACAAAAGTTTGCACAGTATTTAAACTTGAATTAGAGGCAATTTGTCCCATGGAACTTGGCATCTCTGGAAAGCTCTTACATTTTCTGTACTTTGGGGATTTGTTTTTTTGTATATTTAAATGGATGCATTTTTCACCCGCTGCAATTTTTTTATCACAGTAAAGGAAGAATTATTTACATAACATTCCTACTTGAACATCCCATTTAGCAAATAGTTTACTATAAAATAGGGAACATATTGTTTGTTTATTGTACTGGTTATAAATGCCAAAAAGACAAGAAAATATCTTCAGGTGAACACTTTTTTGAGTGCAGAAAACTAATGAAAACCTCTATTAAATCCAACAGATCAATGTTTCTGATGCTACAATTTATAATAGTTGGGATCATCCTTAGTAAAATGTCATCATTCCAGAAATGATTAAAAACACTATTTATGAAGAGGGTAATATTTAGCAATGCAGTCTTTGGCTCCCAAAGCTTTCTATGCCATCTACAATTTATAACAGTTGGGACCACCCTTACTAAAGCCTCACTATTCTAGAAATGATTAAAAGAAAGACTATTTATGAACAGGCTAATATTTAGCCATGCAGTCTTTGGCCCACAATACTTCCACATGCCATCCATAACAATAAAAAGTTGTGCTGTAAGATAAATGATAATCACTTAGCATAGACATTTCTTGACCACGGTTGAATAATCCAATATAATTGAATGCTTCTGGGCTGGAAAACATGTTTAAAACTTCACCGATTCTACAATGTAATGTGAACTTTCAACTTTAATGAACTGCTGATCATGTTAAGCAAGCACATTTTCTTTTTTTTTTCTTTTTTTTGGGATGCTTAAAGATCAACATATTATAACCTAAATAACCCCTCCATTCTCTATGGATGAGTTAAAGAGCCAAGCCAAGATCAACCATGATATGCATCTCTTTAAGCAGGAAAGTGTAAGAGCCAAAGTGACACCCCTGTAGAGTCAGGGATCTGGAGCCCCTCTGTCCTCAGCACTGGTCCCTTCATTGTCTCCAGCGCAAACACAATTGGATTATATAGTGATCCTGTGATGCAGGAGTGGAGTGGACTCTCTAGAAGTGGAAATCAGCCTAAAGCTTGGGTAGAGTGTAGTGGTGTCTGATGCACATGAAGTATTAACCTCTGACCTCATGTAATGTAAAGGTCCAACCAAAGAGTTGAGTACACATCTTTTTATAAGTGTGTAAAGATTTTCTGTTTAAGGAGTGTGGAACAACACTGGGGATTCCATGTAGAGAAAACTGCAGTAGGTTTGGACACCGTATTTTTGTTTATATTATTCACTTTTTTCCACGTATGGATTTGTGACAAAGATTTTTTGCACATATTTGTTGTGTTCAACATATCACAGTCATATAGTATTTGCACTGCCTGCATGATTAATGTGTATAATTAGGAGAGGATTATATAAAGTGCATATGTTTATAGTGCTGAATTTTTTATTATTACGGTTTTATATGAATGTGGGAACCATAGTTAAGTGCTGGCTTCCTGATTAGTTAGGACAGGGATCTTCAAACTACGGCCCTCCAGCTGTTGCAGAACTACACGTCCCATGAGGCATTGTAAAACTCTGACATTCACAGATATGACTAGGCATGATGGGAATTGTAGTTCCTGAACAACCGGAGGGCCATAGTTTGAAGACCCCTGAGTTAGGATCATATAGTAGTACGTGCAGGAAAATTTTTGGTTGTTTTTTTTTTTTTAATTCCCAGGAAGACTTTGCTGATACAAAATTGATCCCTAGTAAGCACAAAACAGACTGGAGTATGAACAATACTCCTATAGTTGGAGTAACTTTAATAACAGATACTCTAGGTGCATCATGGGTGACAGTGATTGGCACTACAAAGGGGTCAAAACCATTTTGCTCTTAGATGCCTTTGCAATCAATGGCAACCCATACAGGCCTGCAATTGCTGATAAAGCCATATTTTTTCAGCCAACAGTATATTAAACTACCCAGTCTGGTCCCAGAAATACCATTTCTTTTATTAATTAAATAGTCTGGATGAAAAAAGACACAAGTCCATCTAGTTCAACCAATAAAATGTAAAAAAAAAATCCTAAAAACTAAAATAATCATATATACACAATCCTATACCCACAGTTGATCCAGGGGAAGGCAAAAAAACAGCAAAGCATGAACCAATGTGCTCCAGCAGGGGAAAAATTCCTTCCTGATCCCCCGAGAGGCAATCGGATATTCCCTGGATCAACTTTACCTATAAATGTTAGTACCCAGTTATATTATTTACATTTAGGAAAGAATCCAGGCCTTTTTTAAAGCAATCTACTGAGCTGGTCAGAACCAGCTCTTGAGGGAGTCTATTCCACAATTTCACAGCTCTTACTGTGAAAAAACCTTTCCGTATTTGGAGATTAAATCTCTTTTCCTCCAGACGTAAAGAGTGCCCCTTGTCCTCTGTGATGACCTTAAAGTGAATAACTCAACACCAAGTTCACTATATGGACCACTTATGTATTTGTACATGTTGATCTTATCCCCCCTTAATCTCCTCTTCTCAAGAGGGAATAGATTCAGTTCCTCTAATCTTTCCTCATAACTGAGCACCTCCATGCCTCTTATCAGTTTGGTTGCCCTTCTCTACTTTCTCCAGTTTCTTTGATATCCTTTTTGTGAATTGGTGCTAAAAACTGAACTGCATATTCCAGATGAGGTCTTACTAATGATTTGTACAGGGGCAAAATGATATCTCTCTCTTTCTGGAGTCCATACCTCTCTTAATACAAGAAAGGATTTTGCTTGCTTTGGAAACCGCAGCTTGGCATTGCATGCTACTATTAAGATCCACCAAAACACCCAGATCCTTCTCCACCTATTATTTCCCCAGTTGTACTCCCCCTAGTATGTATGATGTATACATATTCTTAGCCCCCAAGTGCATAACTTTACATCTATCAACATTAAACCTCATTTGCCACATAGTTGTCCAATTAAACAGTGCATTGAGGTTGGATTGCAAGTTGGAGACATCCTGTAAGGACGTTATTTCACTGAATATCTTGGTGTTATCTGAAAAGACTGAAATGGTACTTTTAATCCCAGACCCAATATCATTTATAAAGATATTAAAACATAAGGGTCTCAACAATGAATCTTGGGGTACACCATTGATAACCTTAGATCATTCAGAGTAAGAATCAATGACCACTACTCTCTGAACACGTTTTTTTAGTCAGTTTTCTATCCATTTACAAACTAATCTTTCCAAGCCTTTACCTTACACATTAGCCATGTGTGGGGAACTGCATCAAACGCTTTTGCAAAATCCAAGTATACCACGCCACAGCCACCCCTTTGTCCCAGGTTTTACTTACCTTCTCATAAGAAGAAATCTGATTTGTTTGACAACTTCTGTCTTTCATGCATCCATGCTGTCTGTTGCTTAAAATATTTTTTTCCAGCAAGAACTCATCTATGTGGTCTTATGTTAAATTCTTCAAGTATCTTCCCGGCTATAGAAGTTAAAATAACAGTTACTTTAGTTAGTCTATAGTTAGACTTTGACCCCTTTTAAAATATAGGCACCACACTGGCCTTGTACCAATCCAGTGGTACTATTCCAGTCATTAAAGAGTCCTTAAAAATTAGAAACAATGGCTTTGAAATAACAGAGCTCAATCTTTTTAGGATCTTTGGGTATATGCTATTTGGTCCAGGTTCTTTATTCATCTTCATTCTGTCTAAATATTTCTGGACCATATCAATTTTAAGCCATTGAGGATGATTTGGGGCTGTGTCAATACCATCCCCATTATGGACATGAGCACCCCCATGCTCCTTTGTATACACAGAGCTGAAGAATGTATTTAATACATTTGCCTTCTCTTTGTCCCCAGTAACCTACTCTAAATTATTTTGTAAAGGGCTTACATGCTCAGAGCTGACCTTTTTACCATTAATATATTTGAAAAATGTTGGGTTCTGTCCTACTATCTTTTGAATGTTTGTGTCCTTCATTTCCTAAAGCATATTTTTCCGTACTGAAACATATTTTTCTGATGCTGTTTCAATTGTCCAACAAGCCTAAGTACAATTATTGCAGAAAATCATAGGTTACTGTGTCTGTAGTTAATTGTCAATCTGAATTGTTTTAGTAAAAAAGGATTAAAATACATTTTTTTAATGAGCACAGCACCAGCATCACATCACTGTGAACATAGCCACAATGCTACTGCATTAATAATAAATTATGAACGTGTTAATGATAAATTGCCAATTATTTTATGTATTAACAAAACTTTAATTTAAACTTAATTATTACAATAATATAATATTCTATAGCGTGTTTAATTAAGTTTGATTTGAGGCATGCAATATTGGAAGGCAACTGTATATAGAATATTCTGCAGCATTAAACACACAGGATAAATCACATTTATAAAAGAAACCCAAAAAAAAGCTTACACAGAAATTGCAGGAACAAGTGAGATGAAACAGTGAGCTGCAAATGTTATTTGAGTGGCTGTCAAGCTAGAGAGCCAGCTCAAGGTAATAATAAAATATGTGCAGTAGAGATGGGCTTTATGTTCGGGTTGAACATGAGTTTGACTCGAACATTGGCTGTTCACCCATTCGCCGAACAGTGAACAATTTGGGGTGTTCGCGGCAAATTTGAAAGCCGCAGAACACCCTTTAAAAGTCTATGGGAGAAATCAAAAGTGCTAATTTTAAAGGCTTATATGCATAGTATTGTCATAAAAAGTGTTTGGGGACCTGGGTCCTGCCCCAGGGGACATGGATCAATGCAAAAATAAGTTTTAAAAAGTCAATTTTTTCGGGAGCAGTGATTTTAATAATCCTTAAAGTGAAACAATAAAAGTGTAATATTCCTTTAAATTTCGTACCTGGGGGGTGTCTATAGTATGCCTGTAAAAGGGCGCATGTTTCCTGTGTTTAGGACAGTCTGACAGCAAATGACATTTCTAAAGGAAAAAAAGTCATGTAAAACTACTATCGCTAGCGCCGGCTATAATGAATTGTCGGTCCAGCAAAACACATAAAAGTTTATTGATAAAAACGGCATGGAATTTCCCCACAGGGGAACCCCACGCCAAGACCTGAAGGTATGGATTTTAAGGGGAACCCCGTGCCAAAATGTAAAAAAAAATGGCGTGGGGTCACCCCAAAAATCCATATTAGACCCTTTGGGGGAAGCCCCCCAAAGCACCCTGTCCCCATGTTGATGGGGTGAAGGGCCTCATCCCCACAACCCTTGCCCGGTGGTTGTGGGGGTCTGTGGGCGGGGGGCTTATCGGAATCTGGAAGCCCCCTTTATCTAGGGGACCCCCAGATCCTGGCCCCCCCTGTGTGAATTGGTAATGGGGTACAAATGTACACCTACCATTTCACAAAAAAAGTGCCAAAAAGGTTAAAAAACACAAGAGACAGTTTTTGACAAGTCCTTTATTCATTTCTTCTTCTTTCCACTTCTTTTTCCATCTTCTTTATTCTTCCGTTTACGTAACCGGGTGACTTTGCCCCCTCTGACAACACGGGGAAAGCCATAGGGAAGTCCCCGTGAAGTCCCCTTGAAGTCCCAGTGCGTCAGAGGAGGGCGGGGTCACCCGGTGGCCCCGCCCTCCGTTAAATAAGAAGTGTCAGAAGAACTGAAGCGTCACACAGCGGAAGACTCCCACTGAAGCGGATCGTACGGACGGAGCGGAGAAGAAGCCGGAGGAAGATGCGGGACGAGAAGAGCAGAGGAAAAAGAAGATGGAGAAGAATAAGATGGAGGAAGAAGAAGGACACCGAAGGAAGACCAGAAGAAAGAATATGGAAGAAGAACTGGAAAGAAGAAAAAACTAGTAAAGTACTTGTCAAAAACCGTCTCTTGTGTTTTTTAACCTTTTTGACACTTTTTTTGTGAAATGGTAGGGGTACATTTGTACCCAATTGACAATTTACACGGGGGGCGGGATCTGGGGGTCCCCTTGTTAAAGGGGGCTTCCAGATTCTGATAAGCCCCCCGCCCGCAGACCCCCACAACCACCGGGCAAGGGTTGTGGGGATAAGGCCCTTCTCCCCATCAACATGGGGACAAGGTGCTTTGGGGGGCTACCCCAAAGCACCCTCCCAATGTTGAGGGCATGTGGCCAGGTACGGTTCAGGAGGGGGGTGCTCTCCCGTCCCCCCCCTCTTTTCCTGTGGCCTGCCAGGTTGCATGCTCAGATAAGGGTCTGGTATGGATTTTTGGGGGGACCCCATGCCATTTTTTTTTTCATTTTGGCACGGGGTTCCCCTTAATATCCATACCAGACATGAACGGCCTGGTATGGAATTTAGAGGGACCCCCACACATTTATTTTTTATTTTGGTTCGGGGTTCCCCTGTGGGGAAATTCCATGCCATTTTTATCAATGAACTTTTATGTGTAATGCCGGACCGGCAAACATGAGTCTGCTGTCAGACTATTTTAAACACGGGAATCATGTGCCCCTTTACAGGCATACTATAGACACCCCACAGGTACGAAATTTAACAGAATATTACACTTTTATTTTTTCACTTTAAGCATTATTAAAATCACTGCTCCCGAAAAATGTCCGTTTTTAAAACTTCTTTTTGCATTGATACATGTCCCCTGGGGCAGGACCCAGGTCCCCAAACACTTTTTATGACAATAACTTGCATATAAGCCTTTAAAATGAGCACTTTCTATTATTCATGTTTGTGTCCCATAGACTTTAATGGTGTTCGCGTGTTCAAACTAATTTTTTGCCTGTTTGCATGTTCTGGATGCGAAGCGAATCGGGGGGTGTTCGGCTCATCCCTAATGTGCAGGCATTACTTAAATTACTGCCAACTCCCCCTTCAGATCCTGTCCCAGCATATTTTTTTTTGTTTACTTTGAGTATGTAGTGGAAAATGTATTTTATTACTCTCTGTGACATCATGACTGGGCTTGCAAAACTTTAGAAGAAACAGCTGCTATGAGGTCACATTTCTATTACAGTAGTCAGTTCCCAATGTGACAAAGTACATGTAATTCTTTGTCCTGTTTTCCTAGGTTTCCTGTAATGCTAGCTGTGATGTCAGAAAAGGCACACCCCCCCTTGGAGCATGGCCACTTAACATCGCAGCTAGCAACTTGACAACTTGAATGCTTGTCTCTGGCTTCTTGCATTTGTCCTAGGTGAGCACCAGCAAGAGGAATGCCGTGTAAGGAAAGGTCACAATCACAGGAAAGTCCTTTTTTCCCAGGTTACTAGACTTTTGCGTGAAATCATTTCTTTTAACAATCACAATGTGCCCCTTCCATCTCCACATGACCCCCCCTGCAATGTATCTTGGGCTGAGCTGTCCCAGCTGCAAGGCTTGGACAGGCATGGAAGGAGGCAGCGGGTAGAGCAGAGGGAGCTCAGTCAACATCCATTAGCTGATCCTCCCACTGGTGAACTAATCCAGAAACAGGACAATTTAGTCACTTCTAATTCCAGAGCTGTCATTCCCCTGCTGCAGTGGTCTGGGTTGCAGCTGATTAAGCATAATACGTGCTTGATTAGGTGTGGTAAAGTGCAGAGTTGACATTAAAGTGGTTGTAAACCCTCTCCTATACCCATTGAAGTGAATAGCCTCAGATGATACACAGAGAGAAACAAATTTCCCTACATACGTTTTACATGTATATCTGCTGTCTTTCCATTTATACATTCTTTGGAAAGTGCAGATAGTGTTAGAAATCGTCTTTTCTCTTTCAGCAGGGGGTGGGGAGTCTGGGTTTACACTGCGTGAGAGCTGATTGGAGGAAAGGGACACACCCCTCCTCCACATAGGCAGAAGAACAAAGGAACATGCAGAGCTGTACTCTGAATAGACAAGTTCTCTGCTTATCTACCTCTAAGCCCCCCTCTGACACAAATTTCCAGCTGCTGTTATCTCATGTATTGGAGAACTTGTCAGAAGTGACTCATGCTGATAACAGAGGAACGGAGCAGCAGAAAGAAACGGCACTTAGAGCTTTGGAGAGAGATAAGTAAACACTACAGACATATGTGCATAGGTCAACTTTCATGAATAGGGTTTACAACCACTTTAAGGCTTCTCAGCCTCCTACATGATATCAATAAAGTAAATTAAAAATGTAAAATACGAGCCCTGTGTGTACCTTTGTTTGAAAACGATGATTGTGCTACAAAAGCTAGGTATTGCCATGCATGCCTGAGTGAAAGGAATAATTCTAGGGTCATAATCTATAGCTAACTCCAAACTGATGGCCTGTAAGGGCTTTTAACCACTTCAATACAGGGCGCTGTCGCAGTTTGAATGAAAATTGCGCGGCCATCCATCACTGTACCCAAACTAAATTTTTATCATTTTTTTCCCACAAATAGAGCTTTCTTTTGGTGGTATTTGATCACCTCTGCGTTTTTTATTTTTTTGCTAAACAAATAAAAAAAGACCGAAAATTTTGAAAAAAATAAAAGTTTTGCTTTTGTTTCTGTTATAAAAATTTGTAAATAAGTAAGTTTTCTCTTTCACTGATGGGCACTGATAAGGCGGCAATGACAGGCACTGATAAGGCAGCACCGATGAGGTGGCACCAATGAGCGAGCACGGACGGGCACTGACGATGGGCACTGGTAGGCGGCACTGATGGGTGGCACTGATATGCAGCACTGATGGGCATTGACAGGTGGCACTGATGGGCACTCATGGGTGGCACTGGGTGGCACTGGTGAGCACTGATGGGCACTGATAGGCGACACTGATGGGCACTGAAAGGCTGCAAAGATGGGTTCTTATGGGTGGCACTGATCTGCGGCACTGATGGGCACTGATGGGCACTGATAGGCGGCACTGATAGGCGGCACTGATGGGCATTGATACGTGGCACTGATGGGCACTGATATGAGGCACTGATAGGCATCCCTGGTGGCACTGGCAGTGGTAGGCATTGTGAGTGGGCACTGATTGGCAGCTGCCTGAGCATTGATTGGCAGCTGCCTGGGCACAGATTGGTATTTTCCTGGGGGTCTAGGGGGGCATACCTGGTGGTCTAGTGTGGATGGCCATCCTGGTGGTCCTGGGCGGCATGATGGTGGTCCTGGGCGGGATCCGAGGGGGGCTGTGCTGATAAACAATTAGCACAGACCCCCCATCAGGAGAGCTGCCAATCGGCTCTCCTCTACTCGCATTTGTCAGACGCGAGTGAGGAGAAGCCGATCACCGGCTCTTCCTTTGTACATTGCGATCAGCCATGATTGGACATGGCTGATCACATGGTAAAGAGTCTCTGATGGAGACTCTTTACCTAGATCGGAGTTGCAGTGTGTCAGACTGACACACCGCAATGATCGATGCGATGCGAGCCCCCGGGGGCACGCAGCAACTTAATATCCTGAGGACGTCATATGACGCCCAGTCAGGGTATTGAAACCACTTTGCCACTGTCATTCTGCTATATGGTGGGCAGCAAGTGGTTAAAGTATCACCTATGGACAATTTAGGGTACTGAAGTATATTGTCTTTTCATGGGTGCATGTAGTTTTCAGGCTTGATATGTTTGGTATCTATTTACTTGGTGTAACCCTATATTTTATATTTTACTAAAAAAGTAGGTAATATGCTTCTTATGTATGCACTAAAATTATCTTTACTTTATTTTTACTTAAAAAGTGCAACTACCACCACTTAATTCACCAGGGCCTCTGCTTTCATAAATTGTGTAATATTTTGGAATTCCAACTGACCTTTATGTGCATTTCAATATGCATGCAAAAATGCAAAACGGCTCTAGTAGTGAAAGCGTTAATGAGATCTTAGCAGTTTCAGAATATGGCATATTTGACTATTTTGTTCCTTCCCATCAAATTACGGACAATGAATATTAAAGTTGGGCATCTGTTGTTTCTGCTTTCATAGTCTCACAGTGAATATTGGGTGTCATCTCAGTAAGCTCATGTATTTATTCACTAAAGCTTTACCTACGAATGTGCTACAATTACCGCAGAACAGAGTTCCTAAAGTAAGTAACACATTCAGAACCTTCTAATAAATTCCCCAGAGGGCTTAGCCAAGGGATATATTTTTGTTTATTTATTCTTTCTGATTGAATAAAGCAAAAAGTGTATATGTATAATCACATTCTTTGCCCTGGAGGTAAAATAGACCTTAAAAGTGCTGTATAAATCTTTTGTTTAAGTCACCTATTGTTCTATGATAGATTTACACAACAGCAATCATAAACGCCCTCCGTAAAGGACGTTAACCTTGCTTATGGACAAGTCACTCTGTTTTTATTATAAAGCTTTATTATAAAAGTCTCATCATCTGGCCCTTACATGACTTGTTTGGAGCAAAACATATGTCAGCTGTTGATTTATTAAATAAGAAAAAAGTCTAATAAAATATAATATGGATCCACTTTATTATAGCTTTAAAAAGTGTTTTTTGTATGTTAGTAATTTCTATTGTTTGATATGATTCCTCCCCAACAAGGTTCTGATCACAGGTAAAATTTAAAGCCCATTCTAGCAAAATATTTTTTAAGCTTTAAATAGAGTTAAAGACTTTGTCTGTTCACTGTTTGTCAGTGACATCATTGATGAGATTTCCCCAGATATACAGTATATGCCAATGTATTTCAAACTTAGACAGTTCTCTGTCACGAAGCCTCCTCCTGATCAAGAATTGTCTAAGTTTGAAATGCATTGAAGATAGTGGGACTAGTGTGGTGAGCTCTCTTTACAGATCCTTCCTTCCCATCATATGTAGTTTACATGCAACAAAGAGAGGTTCCATGGTGTAGTATTCAAGTAAAAGGTTTATTCAACAAAGCAGTAACTTACAGTTGAAAAAGCGCTGTTCAGCTTAGCAAACAATGAGACTTCCGGTCTTGGCTGCAAGAGGAAGTGACGTCACCCGGCTTCTCCCGACGTGTTGCATCCCTGATCACGTGACTTCATCAAGCATATATATACTCACCTTGGCTCCAGCTATATGAAGTCCTGGAGCTTTCCACCGGCCGCTGATATCTTCAAGCACCAGTCGAGTTCAGTCGGCTTCGGCATTGCCGAATCTCTACAGTGAGCTGCACCTACACAGCTTAATGTACAGAGGCAGACACACAGGTAGGTAAGTTTAATGCAGAAGAGACAAAGCATGTCTCTTCTGCATTAAAAATAATCAGTTTGCCTATTTTTATATTTTACATAAAGTTCCACTTTAAGAAGAGGATCTGGCGGGTACATTTTTGGTTGAAAGGCTGAGCAGTGCCGGGCAGGACAGAAGAGTGAAGATTACTGAAACTGGGAGAAAGCTAAGTATTCGACTAGGTGTGGTGCATTCAGAAGGGTGGGGAATTATTAAAGGACAGCTGTATTAAGGTAACCCTTAGACCCCTTTCACACTGAGGGCGTTTTGCAGGTGCTATAGCATTAAAAATAGCGCCTGCAATCCGCCCTCAAACAGCTGCAGCATTGTCTCCAGTGTGAAAGCCCGAGGGCTTTCACACCGGAGCACTGCGCTAGCAGGACGGGAAAAAAGTCCTGCCAGCAGCTTCTTTGGAGCGGTGAAGGAGCGGTGTGTTTACCACTCCTCCACCGCTGCTCCCTATTGAAATCAATGGGGCAGCGCTGGGATACTGCCGGCAAAACGCCGCTATTGCAGCGCATTGCGGGCGGTTTTAACCCTTTCTCGGCCGCTAGCTGGGGGTAAAAGCGCCTCACTAGCGGCCGAAATGCGCCGCTAATCCGACGGTAAAACGCCGCTAAGAATAGCGGCGTTTTACCGCTGACACTGCGGGCAGCCCGGTGTAAAAGGGCTCTTAGTTAGGACAAACAGTGTCAATGTCTAGTTTACAACTGATAATGAAAATCTGCTAGCCCAGTACAGGCTTCACTCTCTTAGCCAGCATTGAGTATTTTGATCCTTAAGCTGCTACCATTAGTAAATAGATTGGAAATTATATTATATTTACTTGTTTTAAGCTTTTTTTTTACTTTTTTTTAGTTACTTCCTGGTATCCAGGTCTAGGCAAATGATGTCATCCATCCCAGGAGTCTTCAGAAAGAGAGAAATGGTTTTCTCAGCTAAGAACACCCTCAAGCCTGCATGCCTGAGCTAAGGATATATGGATCCCTGGAAGTAAATCCTGCATGAATCATCTGCCCTTACTCAAGATGGCCATGGCCAGAAATGTTAGGGGCTGTGATTTCTCAGCAAATAAAAGAATGGAGACATGGATGGATGAGTTTTTGGTTTGTGATGTTCAGATGCAGTGTGGTTCTGCTTTACCATTAGAAAGAAGGGGAAAACTAGATAAAATAAAAAAGGCAAGCAGCAATTTTTTTTTTTTTTACGTATGCCACAGTATGTGAAAGAGGATAAGGTAACAAATATAAAGTAGTTATTATCCCAATTTGGCTCCAAAAGTACAAACACACTTCGAGTCTTCTAAGTGCATAAGAAGAATACAGCATTAGTATGCTTTCTCTGTAATGCAGCAGTCCAAGGAAAAAGGCACTACCTCAGTTTTGGAGAATGTTTTTAGCCTTTGTTATGCTGGGGAACACAAAAACGTTTTTTTTGAGCAAGCAATTAGCATAATGGGTTTTTGTGGACAGGAATTGGGACAGCAAAGCTATTACATGTTGAATCACAGATAGCGGAAAGATAGATACTGTTCTGAGAGATAGATACTGTTCATCTTCTCTCATATAAATATATGAGACTAGAAAGGGGGTTCAATAATGGCATGCTTGTTATCAGTTTATGTCTTACTATTTTCCTTTTTTTTTTTTTTTTTATTTAATCATTTTTTTTTCATTTCAACCCTACCCTTAAAAACAATGGGCATAATAAGCAATGGCAATCAAATGCTTCTTAGCAAATAGTCATAGCATAAGAATTTTTTGTTTACCCTTTTTGGGTTAAAAAGAGGTGACATTTCATATTTCTATATTGTGGATATAGGGAGATTTTTCTGGTTGTCACTAGGACAGGAAGGCACAGAAAACATTAAAAACAGTCAAAAATACTAACCCTTCCCGTACCTTACTAAAAATGTATTTTGGTGCCCATTGGACGGAATAAACATTAGTTTCTGTCCTCACAGGAAATAAGGGGAAATCTCCCCAACAGAGACATAAATTGCAATAAAATCTTGATAGAGGGTTTAACATTTCCATGCTCTACCCAACACAGAAAAGTAACAACATTTTTAATAATAAATGTAAAATACCCCTGTCCATATAAAAACATCTGAAGCATATGTTGACCATTTCACCCCCGGGAAGGATTTGCCCCCTTAATGATCAGGCCTTTTTTTGCGATATGGCACCGCGTCATTTTAACTGACAATTGCGCAGTCGTGCGATGCTGTACCCGAACAAAATTTATGTCCTTTTTTTCCCACAAATAGAGATTTCTTTTGGTGGTAATTGATCACCTCTGCGGTTTTTATTTTTTGCGCGAAAAACAAAAAAATACCGACAAGTTTGAAAAAAAAACTATATTTTTTTACTTTTTGCTATAATAAATATCCCAAAATAAAAAAAAAAAAAAAAAAAAAAAAAAAAAGAATTTCTTCATCGGTTTAGGCCAATATGTATTCTTCTACATTTTTTTAGTAAAAAAAATTGCAATAAGCGTATATTGATTGGTTTGCACAAAAGTTATCATCTACAAAATAGTGAATAGATTTATGGCATTTTTATTATTAATTTTTTTTACTAGTAATGCGATCTGTGATTTTTAGAGGGACTGCGACATTGCGGCAGATAGATCGGACATTTGTGACACTTTTTTGGGACCAGTTACATTTATACAGCAATCAGAGCTAAAAATAGCCACTGATTAGTGTATAAATGTCACTGGCAGGGAAGGGATTAATACTAGGGGGCGATCAAGGGGTTTACTGTGTTCCCTGGGTGTGTTCTAACTGTAGGGGGGATGGGCTACCTAGGACATGACAGAGATCTTCCATTCCCGATGACTGGGAACAAAAGATCTCTGACATGTCACTAGGCAGAACAAGGAATTGCCTTGTTTACATAGGCAGTTCCCCATTCTTTCTTTGTACACCGCAATCGTGGGTTGCCGGCGGACATAGAGTCCGCTGGACCCAGGGCATGCTCCCACAGTGCGCTCGCCCGCTAGCCTCCCTGCACAAACTGATGTACACCTACGGTAGTTTGCGCAGGTGAGCTGACCTGCCGCAGTATGATGTTAAAGTGTGGTTAAACCTAGACTATGAAAAACTCTCATTGCATGCTATATAACAGAATGTTCATACTCAGAAAGCCACTAAAGCATTTGTTATGTGTAGAGTGAAATTGACCTGGTTGACCCTGCCTTTAGCTGTCCCTCCCATCTTCTCTGTGTCCCCACTGCAGGTTCAGATTGTTTAGACCAACTGGTGTCCTCTACGGAGCATGGTCCAATTTCAGTTCCCTTCTAAACTTTTACACTCTCCTCCTTCCCTCTCTCTTCCTCCTCCATGTCCTCCTATTGCTACACACCATGGCGCAGTATATAGTATGTTTGATTACAGTCACTAAGAAATTGCTTTGTTTTAATATAAATCAGTATCAAATATATTTAATGTAATTGCTAATACCTATAAACTATATGCCTTGGATGCAGATGCCGTCTGAACAAAATGAAAGCTAGTGTCAATCATCTCTGATTCTGCCTACACCATATTAATGCACAAAAAAATACACATTTGATATTCAATAAAGATTTATTGTGAGCTGTAAAACAGTTATTTGATATTTATAATCTAATTTGATTTGCTCTTCTGAAATGTTTTTTTAGTCATGTGACTGGCACAGCACCAATCAGGGCTGGCCAGGCACAGACTCACACTGTAGAGGGCATACATCAGCAGAGTCATAGAAAGCCCTTCCAAAAATCTTTCCCTGCTGATGCCAAAGAACAGGGAAAACCATGTGACCACAAAACAGCTCTGCAGGAATAAGGTACTTAGAGAATAAAAATTAAAAAAAAATACAGTGGCATGATATATATGAGTTATATGAATGAATTATGGCAAATAACACTCCTCTGTTTAGTAACAGTTAAAAAGGCGTTTGTTACCCTAACACTTCATATTCCTGATACATGCCTGCTCTACCATGTACTTGTATGAGAAAGTATCATGTTCTCTTTGTATTGCTTCCTTTATGTGAAATCCCTGGTGTTCCTGGCCAGTCCCCTTGCTTTCCTTTTAAAAAACTGACCACACTAAGCAGGAGAGCATACCGTGGTCAGTGCTCTAGCTATGCTGGGAACTTAATGTGCTCTCCTCCAATGACCAGACTTGTCCTGACACCCCCCCCACACACACACACACACAGCCTGTCACTAGGAAGCTCAGTGTGCTGCTGCTCCCCCCCCCCCCAACTCTTATGCAGCTGAGAACAGAGGGAATGTGATCACTTATAAAAAGAGGAAAAGGTATTTATATGGTATTTTATAAATCTATGCCTTTCATTTTTATGTTAAACTGAATGGGTTGTTTTACAAGGTGATTGTTTACAATCACAAAAATATCCTTATCAAAATGTATTGCATTCTATCCACAATGCCATATAATAGTAACTTATTCAGTCAGCAATCTATTTATTATGTATATCTAACTCTAACTATAAATCGTATCCTTCTCATGGCTATTGCAATGAGCTAGACCAATAGTGTCGGCTTAGTTGCAGGCTGCAGTGCAGCATCTCTGAATAGCCTGAAGGCACTTATCTTTTTTAGTATTTGCTGAATAGAATGTTCTCTCTATTTATGGTTGATTTCCACATGCTCTTTTACATCACAGATGAAAATACCTTTCATGCCATTTTTACGCCTGAGAAGCACACTGCCAAAACTTTCTGGGATGGCAGCTACCCAGACTTGGAAGAATACCCACACTATATCAGGCTAAAGATAATTTAAAGCTTCATTGACAACTAAGCTAATAAAGCATACTTTCGAGATGGTGTTTCTTAGCATTTACTATCAGAATGATAATTATAGAAAAGTAACGAGGCTTGGTTAAGCCGGAGTCGAATCTGCCTGCAAAGGACGGTAAAGCCTAATCTTTATGTTAAAATCAATGAGTCCTGGATGGTCTGGTAAACTAAACGAACATAACAGTCTAATTATGGGAGCTCACTAATGTTTTAGGACCCATATTAACTACTTTATCACCAGAAGGTATACCCCAAACGCAAGAACAGAACAACGTTTGGTTATTATTTGTTTTTCACAGAGCAGAGTAGAGTATTCTTATGGAACTATATAATTATAGGTATTTTTTTTTTTAATTTTCAGGTTATCTGTAAATTTATGGTCATTATTCAACCATTTGCCTACTGGGCACTTTTACCCCCTTCCTGCCCAGGACAATGTTCTGCTTTTAGGGCTGTTGCACTTTGAATTACTATTGCGCTGTCATGCAGCACTGTACTGATATGAAGTTTTTATCAATTTTTTCAAACAAATAGAGTTTTATTTTGGTGGTATTTAATCATCACTATATGTAAATAGTGTACTAAAGCGCTGATATGTGAGATCAATAAAATAATACATGAAAAAATATATATATAAAAAAATGAAAAATTTAAAAATTGAATAAATAAATGAAAAAATAGATGAAAAAATAGGAGATAATCAAATAATCAAGCTGCACCCATGTGAAAAGTGTTCTGATATCACTAAAATGTAAATAAATCTGCCAATGAATAGTGCGCTAAAAATTAACTTCCTATTATAGATAAGGAATATTAAGTATTAAGGCAACCATAAAATACCATAAGATAAAATAATATATTGTGAACGTCCTAATTAGAAATGCAAAACCATGTGCATAAGGCAGATATCAATACCATAAATTATCAACCTGCATACGATATGATCAATCTGAAAAATAAAGGCAAAGAAATATATATATATATATATATATATATATATATATATATATATCCCTGGATAAATGCATACATAAGGTCCAAAAGAAGTTGTAAATTGGCATAGGAAAAACCACCACAGTTCACTGTTGCTTATTGATTCAATAGACAGCTGTCTGCAACGTAAGTCTCTCCCCTGCACTTCTGAAACACCAGGCTGGTTGTTTTTAGATTCCTCCAGTCATGTGTTTCATTCATGTAACCAAAAAGAAGAACATCACTGCGCAATGAACAAAACCTCTATGGTACTCTCCTTGTTAAGCATAAGTGTTTACACTCAAATGAGATACAAAGTAACAGCGCATGAACCAATCAGTCGCTCACCGTGATCTCACTCCTCGCACCGTATGCTGTGTCTAACGAACAGGCACATCGGATGATGTCACTGGCTCCTTCCGACGCGTTGCGTCACATGTCACGTGACTTTATCAAGGGTTATCTATAATAGGAAGTTAATTTTTAGCACACTATTCATTGACAGATTTATTTAATCATCACTGTTTTTTTTTTTTTTCTAAACAAGCAAAAAAAGCCCAAAAATTCTTAGTTTCTGTTATAGAATTTTGCAAACGGGTAATTTTTCTCCTTCACTGATGTACGCTGATGAGGCTGCCAAAGGACACAGCAATCACAGAATGCACCGGGTGCAGTTCTGGAAGGACATCAAGAGATGCCCTCCCAGAACTGGACAAACAAATGAATGGCTACAGCACGGTCAGCAAGTGGTTAAAAAGATTCCCCCATCAGTATACCAGTGCAAAACATATTACACAGCTAATCATGAGCTAAGATCACTTGGATTATTTTTTGGGGCAGTTTAGATGAACATGACTAAAATTTGAACCCTATTAAGGTCAATGCAATCTGAATGTTAATAATTATTAATGACCATTTTCTAGGATAATAGGCAAGAGATTGTCAAAGAAATGCCATGGGGCTGGGCACTGCCTTGGTGAACATGTATCACAGCAAAAAAAAAAAAAAATTCAAAATTCTGTTTGGCGGGGAGCAGAGATTTTAGTAATGCCTAAAAGGTGACTAAACTAAAAAAAAAAAAAATTAAAAAAAAGGGAAACCCTTCCTTTTAATTAATATAATCTTTCTGTGATCCTTGTTTAGGTACGAAAACTGTATATATGTATAATTTATAATGCCTTTGGGTGATTAATGCCTCTATAGTGTCAAGTAATTTACTTGACACTATAGACAATCTCCTATACTACCTTGTTGGTAGTGGCAATAATATGGATGCTCGTAAAAGTCTCTGGACCATTGCCCCACACTGAACACTCCGTTTCTTTAATGAAAGTATGTTGTAAGCCGTGTATCCACATGACTTACTGATGAGGAACTCTCAGTCACTACAGCTGAGCTGAGGGTTGGGGCTAAGCTGGAGCAAGTCACATGCCCTGTGATGTTGCCAGGCCCCTCCCACAAGCTGTGCAAAGTGGTTTGGAACTGTCAATCAGGGATCTTATCCACCCAAAGGCATTGGAGGGTAGATCAGGTCTTTGACTGATAGCTCCACTCTGGCTTTGAATGGCCTGGGGAAGGTCTTGGCAATGTCAAAGGCCAGTAAAAGAATAGTTCTGGGTGATATCACTAGTTTTGAAATACATGGTGCATGCAGGGACCTGCAACTTTTTAAAATAATCATTGACAGCAGAAGAAGGAAGCTGCCATATATAGTAGCAGGAAAAAAGCATGCTACTATATACAGTATGCTGTTGCAGCCCTGACAAAATGGCTGAAAGACTGACATTCAGACGAAAGTCTGAACAAGCAAAGTTCAGGAGCTCATTCCTAGACAGATCTTATTTTTGTCATATGAGTGCAGCTTACCAAATCTTTGTGGTGACTGCATTCATTTTCTTTTATTATTAGGCCCTTTTTCTACTAATTTAGCCTGCTGATCTGGTCAGTAACATACATTCTGTCTTGAAGTGGCTACACTCACTCCTTCACTGTATCTATGAAAGAGCAATTTACCACTCTTGAACAGTAGCATTGTCAACCAGTGGAGATAGTATTAAAGACAGAGTATTAAATAGACTAGCACACTTACTGTAGATGGACTTTATATGAGTGACTAAGGGCTCATTTTCACTTGCTTCGTTTTCAACACATATTAACGGCTAGTTTACACTTGCTTCAAAACAAGGCTTTAGACAGGCTTTGTTAAAGCTCTCTGCACACTAGTCAAAGCTCCTGTCACTAAATAAAATGGTTAGCTTACAGTCCTGTTTACACCTTGATTTTGCTTCACTTTGCTTTAAAAATTATACCCCATGTGGCTTTAGTGGTGCTTCAAAGCGTCTTCAAAGCCTCCATAGAAGTCTATGGCAAAGCTGGCTTGAATCCCCACTGAACCCCCACCAAAGCCTCATTGAAGCCCCATGAACCCACCTCGAAGCCCCACCAAAGCCCCACCAAAGGCTCATCGAAGCCCCACCAAAGCCTCATCGAAGCCCCATCGAAGCACCAAGCAAAAGCAAGGTGTAAACAGGATTGTAAGCTAACCATTGTATTTTGTGACAGGAGCTTTGACTGGCATTCAGAGAGCTTTAACAAAGCGTGTCCAAAGCCATGTTTTAAAGGAAGTGTAAACTAGCCCTAACACATTTTAGCCAAATGCCAGGTAGTACTATATCAGTAGTTAAAGCAGTTTTTTCTCCATATTGGGATAAAGGTTTTACATACATTAATAAAAGGTGGCCATTGCAAGCAACCCGGTCAGTGTTAAATGGTTTTTCTCAACCATCTAACTTTCACTCTTGCTGAAAAGCTTGGTCTGTTAAAGGAAATTGAAAAAAAGACTTACTGCCAAGATCAACAGGTAGTAAAACTATGTTGCAGGGGGACTCAGTAAAAACAAAGATTGTTGTGTTGCTGCTATTGATGCTTGACCAATGTAATTATGTAAAATTCCTACATTCTGCTTTAACCACTTCCCGACCGGTGCACGCTGATGTACGTCGGCAGAATGGCACGGCTGGGCAAATGGGCGTACACGTACGTTCCTTTGAATTTGCCGCCGTGCCATTGCGTGCATGCCGGCCGGGAGCACCGTGAGTCGTGTCGCGGGTCCCGCGGACTCAATCACCGTGGGGATACCCGCGATCGCCTCACGGAGAGGACAAATGGGGAGATGCTAATGTAAACAAGCATCTCCCCGTTCTGCCTAGTGACAGTGTCATTGATCTCTGTTTCCTGTGATCGGGAGCAGAGATCAGTGACGTGTCACATGTAGCCACGCCCCCCACAGTTAGTAACACTCCCCAGGACATACTTAACCCCTCCCTAGCCCCCTAGTGGTTAACCCCTTCACTGCCAGTGTCATTTACACAGGAATCAGTGCATTTGTATAGCACTGATTGCTGTATAAATGACAATGGTCTCAAAAATGTGTCAAAAATGTCTGATGTGTCCGCCATAATGTCGCAGTCACAATAAAAATCGCAGATCGCTGCCATTACTAGTAAAAAAAAAATTCATAATAAAAATGCCATAAAACTATCCCCTATTTTTTAAACGCTATAACTTTTGCACAAACCAATCAATAAACGCTTATTGCAAATTTTTTTTACCAAAAATATGTAGAAGAATACGTATCGGCCTAAACTGAGGAAAAAAATGTTTTTTAAAATATTTTTTGGGGATATTTATTATAAAAAAGTAAAAAAATAAGTAAAAATGTGTTTTTTTCAAAATTGTCGCTATTTTTTGTTTATAGCGCAAAAAATAAAAACCGCAGAGGCAATCAAATACCACCAAAAAGAAAGTTATATTTGTGGGGAAAAAGGACGTCAATTTTGTTTGGGTACAACGTCGCAGAACCGCGCAGTTGTCAGTTAAAGCGATGCAGTGCCGAATCGCAAAAAGTGCTCTGGTCAGGAAGGGGGTAAATTCTTCCGGGGCTGAAGCGGTTAAAGAAGAATTCCAGGAATAGATATTTTATACATAGTTACATTGGTCCAGCTTGGACCAATGGAACTAATCATATATCATGCCTGACTGATCCTCCTAAAAGCTGGAAATCACTGTAGCAGACAGCTATTTCAGTTTGCTTCTGGATCCCAAGCCCAACAGCTGCCTTGTTTCATTCTGAACACAGTAGGTCAGCCACTCAGCACAGGCGCCATTCAGAGAATGCTTTGTATTTTCTGAATGGATGAAAAGTATTCCTTGAATGGATAAGGTGGAGAAGCGGGGCAGTGACATCACACTCTCTACCTTATCCAATCAAAGAATACTTTGCATTCATTCATAAAATGAAAATGCAAAGCATTCGCTGAATGGCACCTGGGCCAAAAGGCTGACCTTCTGTGTTTAGTGTGCAGCAGGAAAGCCAAATGGTGCAAGACCTCGAGGCAAATGGAGATCACTGGTGTAGTGGTGTCCAAACAACAAAAAAACAAAAGAACATCGCTCTAAGCAGACATCTCATAATGCACCCCACCCCACTGAGAGCACCAGAGTGGTCTGGTTGTGAGAAATGATCAGGACTGATCTCTGGTGATCCCCTTCTTTGATGTGGTGGCTGTGGTGCACAGATGATTGATCTGGATGTCCTGGGGTAGCGGATACAAGGGAAACAAGAGCCATTGCTACAGTGACTACAGGATACCATCTGTGAAGACTGCTTCTGATATCCCATATTGCCTGCCACCCCTGCAGGGGTATAAGGAGCCGGTGAGTGGGGAGCCATAGGGGGAGCACAGAAGTCACGGATCTTTCTCTGAGCACAAGAGTCACCAGACTGTTTGGAACTTTCCTGATAACAACATTTCCTTTTATAAAACTAATAATTAATTTTTTGGAGCACTTTGGACTCTTTATATATATATTTTCATGGCTTTTTTTCTCAAACAACAGGTGCTGGAACTTAACCACAGCCCCACAAAACCGCTCCCCCTACACACCCTCCAAATCACATCAAATAGTAGGTGTGTTCAGTCAAATTTCACGAAAACAGTAGGAGGGTCTTAAAGGGGCATTAAATACCAGGATTGCATTACATACAGAGTGCAGAGCTGTCACTTGTAAACACAGAAACCAGACTTCTGTGTTTACAAGTGATTGTGGTGAGCAGGCACCATCGGGTCTGAATAGAGGAGGGTTTCCGCGCTCACGGACTTAGGTATGCAGCCTCCCCTTAAACAACCCTACTAGAGGGTGGCTAATGGTATGTAGAATGTTAAGATAGGGGTAAGTGGCGCTACCTCTAATGGGGTATCTATTGTGATAGGTGTGCTAAATATGTGATTAAGGACACCCGCTCAACAGCAAGAAAAAACTTTGTGCATAAATAATGTCCCCACCTGTTGTGTGAAGGGGGTCTAATCTATGAAATTCCCCTCTACATTCTGTGTAGTAAACCAATTAATATTCAATACATAAAAGTGAGAGCTCATAGAGCCAACAAGCATATGTTTAGTACCCTCCAACCATCGAATAAACGTGTCTAATTATGATAGGGGGTGTACTAGACAATCAATACTCCATGTGAGTGATTAGTGAAAAAATATTGTATAAATATATAAAAAACATACAGGTGTGAGCATCTAGTCCATATATAAGAAAAAAAAAAAAAAATATATATATATATATATATATATATATATATATAATCCCAGCAAGAAACTCCAATTTCCAAAAAATATATATAAATCAAATACAGTTCCAAAAAATATATATAAGTGTATATAAAGTTCCAGCAAAAAGATGGATATATAGTACTCCAGCAGTGTTCCAACAGTGTTCTTAATAGTGACTTTCGTGCAGATAACCAGCTAGTATCCAGTGACTTGCGGTGCTCCCCCTCAAGGATCCCCACTCACCGGCTCCCTGCACCCCTGCAGGGGTAATAGGCATGTAGTATTAGGCCTTGGTATGATCTCCTTGATTCCAGTGAGGTACTCCCACTCCAGACACAAACGATCAGTAGTATGGTCATCCACATAGGAAAGGAAACAGGGCTCCCGTAGTGTATTACGTTTTTAAAAAAAATGTATTTATTAAAAAATCTTTTTGATTGCCCAACATCTCGGGCTCATATGGTAAATACACTAAAAGAACTAAAAAACAAAGTCAGACAGTCACACTGCGTATAGTGGTAGGCACAAAGAGAGCTCGTGGATCCCAAATCCAACAGCTGAGCAGTGCGCGCCTTAGCTGCGTTCCACACTCTCTTCCACTTCCGCGTGTGACGTAATCGCGTAGCTCTGCCTTACGCGTTTCGTCATCGACGTTATCAAAGGCCTTTGATAGTATGGATGACCATACTACGGATCGTTTGTGTCTGGAGCGGGAGTACCTCACTGGAATCAAGGAGATCATACCAAGGCCTAATACTACATGCCTATTACCCCTGCAGGGGTGCAGGGAGCCGGTGAGTGGGGATCCTTGAGGGGGAGCACCGCAAATCACTGGATACTAGCTGGTTATCTGCACGAAAGTCACTATTAAGAACACTGTTGGAACACTGCTGGAGTACTATATATCCATCTTTTTGCTGGAACTTTATATACACTTATATATATTTTTTGGGACTGTATTTGATTTATATATATTTTTTGGAAATTGGAGTTTCTTGCTGGGATTATATATATATATATATATATATATATATATATATATATATATATATATATATATATATATATTTTTTTTTTTTTTCTTATATATGGACTAGATGCTCACACCTGTATGTTTTTTATATATTTATACAATATTTTTTCACTAATCACTCACATGGAGTATTGATTGTCTAGTACACCCCCTATCATAATTAGACACGTTTATTCGATGGTTGGAGGGTGCTAAACATATGCTTGTTGGCTCTATGAGCTCTCACTTTTATGTATTGAATATTAATTGGTTTACTACACAGAATGTAGAGGGGAATTTCATAGATTAGACCCCCTTCACACAACAGGTGGGGACATTATTTATGCACAAAGTTTTTTCTTGCTGTTGAGCGGGTGTCCTTAATCACATATTTAGCACACCTATCACAATAGATACCCCATTAGAGGTAGCGCCACTTACCCCTATCTTAACATTCTACATACCATCGGGTCTGAGCCAGAGGTGGTGGAACTGAGTTCCACCAAGTTCCTCCTGAAAAAAAGCCCTGTATATTTTTATACCAATATATTTTTTGTGGCACGTTTGCACATATGCTTAGCACCATTGATTACCTCAGTATATATGCGGATATTATGCTTCATTTATATTGATGGTTCTATATTTATTTACTGCTTGTTTTAATGGAATTTTGCACTGAATGATTAGTGTTTACATAGGTATATGCTTACAGGGGGTTGGTTCAATTTATCTATCACTATAAGCATAACATTACAGTGGTTTTGCCAGCACTGGTATCTAACATATAGTTTACACACCCCCCTTAAGGGAGCGCCATTCTTTATTTATTTGTACACTTTAGCCCCCCTGTGGGTCTAATAGGGGAGGCTACATACCTTTGTCCTTTTTCTCTCTTTTTTCTCCAGTCCTAAGCACGGAGTCTGTGTGTCTTTTGTTAAAAAAACAAAAGAACATCGCTCTAAGCAGACATCTCATAATGCACCCCACCTGCTAATGGTAACAGGTGCTGGCTCTGCATGTAGAAATGAATCAAAGAAAAGACTGGACGGCCGCACTCTGTTGGCACCTTTATTGAAGACGGTTTAAAAATGTCTCTGGTACAAAGACATCAGAGGCACAAATTCTTCTGGTACATAGACATGTTTCACACCACTATAGGCTGCTTAGTCATAGCTGTTGGAAGATGGAATGACCATCCATATATATGGGGATGAGAAAAAGTTTGATCAAACAGGAAATCCTTTGATAGGCCACCCACATGGATACATCAGTCCAAATTGCTGGACACATACACCAGCATTCCTGCATTCCTGGAGTCATGCAGGTGCATGGGATATCTTAATCAATGAACTTAAACACGACATCCCAAAATAACCTGATAGACATACCTGATGTATAGTGCAACACAAAAATGCATGATGAACAAATATAATATTTAATTATTCATACTTAAAATTTGGAACAAATTAATCAATAAACAAAAGATGAAGAAAGTGAAAAAAATGAAAAAGAAAATAAATTAATAATGAAAGAATAAATACATGAATGAAAAAAATAAAAAGCTTAAAAACATGAGTTTAAGGAAATAAAATAAAATACATTGAAACACATTGTCTTTTGGTTTTTCTGTGTTTGTTCTATGTTTGTTCTAAATAGCATAGAGTAACTGGAAAGAAAAGAAATGAAATATAATATCTATCTATCTATCTATCTATCTATCTATCTATCTATCTATCTATCTATCTATCTATCTATCTATCTATCTATCTATCTATCTATCTATCTATCTCTATATCTATATCTATATCTATATCTATATCTATATATCTATATCTATATCTATATCTATATATCTATATAATAGATATAGATATATATAGATATAGATAGATAGATAGATAGATAGATAGATAGATAGATAGATAGATAGATAGATAGATAGATAGATAGATAGATAGATAGATAGATAGATAGATATATCAATGATATTGTAATGCAAAATATTTTACTGATTACGGTACTACTATGTACATATAACTGTGATAATCACATTATAGGAGGAATAACATAGCTTTAGTCTGTCAATAATCTTATTTAATAGAAAAAATCCTTGAAATCTCAGATAAAGAGAGGATCCCATGGGGAAACACAAACAGGAAACGTATAAAAACAAGCTGACAGGAACATGTAGACCAAATCTGCACCGGTATGTGAAAAGATAAAACCAGTATACAGGCAGGGGGTATGAATGGAATCATAATAGCATTCCTACAGGAGTGTCTACAAAAATCGACATGTATTGCTACAAATATATAAAAATATTCAAATGTATACATATAGTGTAGAGGTTCCAAATAAATTGTGCAGAGACACACATAAATAGAGAACCACTAGAGGTTTCATAGGAATGTGAAATTGTATCAGCTTCTCACAAGGGATGAACATTACCCATATATATGAGGCAAAAAAAAAAAATAAATATATATATATATATATATATATATATATATATATATATATATATACATATACTGAGCAAAATTATAAACACAACACTTTTGTATTTGCCCATATTTATTATGAGCTCAACACAAAGATCTTCGACTTTTTCTATGTACACAAAAGGCCTACTGTATTTCTCTCAAATATTGTTCACAAATAAAAGGCCACTCTAAAATGTGCGATTTTTGTAGACACTATTACGATTCCATTTATACCCCCTGCCTGTATACTGGTTTTATCTTTTCACTTATAGGTGCAGATTTAGTCTGCATGCCCCCGTCAGCTTGTTTTCATACGTTTCCTGTTGTATGCCAAAATTAATTTAAAATGGTCAAATCTCGTATCTATTTAAAGTTACCAAATGCATCCGATGCACCAAATATAGAAGTTGATCGATGAATTATCGCATCCTCCCTGAAACATCCAATATATGCACAATGCATGATGAACAATAAGTAAACAAACAAACACACATCATTCCCTACATATGTCCATATTTAACTTTTGATCTTTAAACAAGAATATTTTTGAAAGATGTATGTGTCTATATCAATGCATTATATTTATATTTAAATTTATTAGCTGTCTTGTTAATTGGGCACTAATGGCATAGACAATTATTTAGAGATATCTATTTAGGAACATATATAAGAATCCAAAAATAATCATCATGATTATACACTGTAAAAAAATATTGTGCTGGGTCTACTTAAAAAAATTGAGGCAAATATTTGCATCAGCTTTTTAAGTACTATCAACTAAACTTATTTTTGTGTAACTCATTAGACTTTTCATGTTTTCAACTTTGTTATTTTAAGTAAAGCCAACTAATTTTTTTTTTTTCAGTTTACAGACCATAGTCTTATAAGTTAGGAATACTTACCATAACTTGTCTGGAAGGAGTTTTAAGTAAAGCCAACTCAATTTTTCCAGTTTATAGACCATAGGTTCAAGTAAAGGCAACTTAATTTTTTCCAATTTCTAGAAAAGTTTAAGATAGGAACTCATACATTAAATTACTACTGTATTTCTCTCAAATATTGTTCACAAATAAAAGGCCACTCTAAAATGTGTGATTTTTGTAGACACTCCTGTAGGAACGCTATTACAATTCCATTTATACCCCCTGCCTGTATACTGGTTTTATCATTTCACATACAGGTGCAGATTTAGTCTGCATGCCCCCGTCAGCTTGTTTTCATACGTTTCCTGTTGTAGTCAAATGACTATTTTGATAATTGGCATATCTCATATCTATTTAAAGTTACTAAATGCATCCGATGCACCAAATATAGAAGTTGATCGATGAAGTATCGCATCCTTCCTGAAACATCCAATATATGCACAATGCATAATGAACAATAAGTAGGAGGAGTTGGCTTTACTTAAAACTCCTGGAAGGAGTTTTAAGTAAAGCCAACTCAACTTTTCCAGTTTATAGACCATAGGTTCAAGTAAAGCCAACTCAATTTTTTCCAATTTCTAGAAAAGTTTAAGATAGGAACTCATACATTAAATTACTACTGTATTTATCTCAAATATTGTTCACAAAAAAAGGCCTCATTAGACTTTTCATGTTTTCAACTTTGTTATTTTAAGTAAAGCCAACTATTTTTTTTTTTCAGTTTATAGACCATAGTCTTATAAGTTAGGAATACTTACCATAACTTGTCTGGAAGGAGTTTTAAGTAAAGCCAACTCAATTTTTCCAGTTTATAGACCATAGGTTCAAGTAAAGCCAACTCAATTTTTTCCAGTTTCTAGAAAAGTTTAAGATAGGAACTCATACATTAAATTACTTATTTCAAGTACTTATATAGCACCGTCAATTTATGCAGTGCTTTACATATACTATCCCTGCCCTTAATGAGCTTACAATCCAACTTGCACAAGAGCCAATTACCCTACCAGCATGTCTTTGGAGTGTGGGAGGAAACCTACACAGACACAGGGTAGAACATGCAAACTCCAGGTAGGTAGTGATGCGGTCGGGATTCAAACCAGTGACCCTTTTGCTGCTAGGTGAAAGTGCTAATCACTACACCACTGTGCTGCCCTATGGTACTTAGTTACTTAGTTTTAAGCCCTCATGCACACAGGCTGTTAAAATAACGTTATGAAAACACCAGTATCTTTGCAGTGATTTTTTTAAACTTTTTTCAGCTTTTTTCAGCGTTTTTGCAATAGCGTTTTTTAGCGTTTTTGAGCGTTTTTCAGCGTTAGCGTTTTTTAGCGTTTTTTTTTTTCAAATTTTTTTTTTTTTCAATGGATCAAAAACATTAAAAAACATTGGTGAATGACGTTTTTGAGCGTTTTTGAGCGTTTTTGAGCGTTAGAGCGTTTTTACAGCTGAAAAACGTCTCTCAGAACCCACTGGTCCTGGGTTTTTTTTACAGCTTAAAAACGCCTATGCCACTTGCAGCTCAAAAATGCCTAGGTGGGCATGAAGCCATAGACTAACATAGACAGGCCTTTTTAAGCTGCAAAAAAAGCTCAAAAAAGCAGCTGTAAAAACGTCCGTGTGCATGAGGACTAAGTGATATTAACTTATAACTTACTCAATTTTTTTAAGTTGGTAAAACTTATTTTCCAAATGTATTTGATATATGTTTAAAGGTTTTTATATAAAAATAATACAATAATATGGTTTAAAAAAAAGGAATAGTCTCATGAAACAGGCTTTCAAATCAAATTAACATGTATTATTTATAAAGCTACAAATGTAATATTATTAAAGCAGCATCAAATGTAAATATACCTTTTTTTTTTTAAATGCCTCTTTCTCAGCTAACAAATCAACCTGAAACACACACATGTAACATACAATATATCTGTAAAGAACATAGAACACTGAATGTATTAACTTTTTTTTTAAGCCTCTTAGGAAAGTAATTTGCACTTTAAAGTGTGAACTTTTGAAGATAGATTCCCACATCCAGCGCTAAAAAGATCTACTGAAAAACGTCAAAGGTATATTTTAGGTTTTCAGGGTAGCTCAGGCTAAAAGCATAAATGAGTCCCATAATCATTCTTTCTGATACAAAATGTGAGTGCTATATGAAAAAATACACTATACCAATATACTTGTTTTTCCTGCCAATGGAGCATAAATATGGTATATTTGTTTTTGAAATATAATAACATAGTGCAAAGTGGACGGGGCTGTTGGTTACATAATCTAACGTTGAATGTCCAATATCTCATAAACCAACATAAAGTTTGTTTTTGTATGACAAATCAGCACAAACAAATTGTATAATTGTTTTTAAATGTAATAACATGTGGTGCAAAGTGGGAGAGGTTTCATCGACTATAATGCTCAATATCTCTGAAACCAAACCGGCACATACGTTCGTTTTTGCAGCACAAATCAGCACAGATGCAGTGCAAACAAATGCATCTTTGTTTTTAAATTTTAATAACATTAGGTGCAAAGTGGGTGGGGCTTGATGTTACATAATCTGAATTTCAATTTCAATATCTCAAAAACCTAACCGTCTGAAACATTCTTTTTTGTGGCACAAAATAGTTTTTAAGCTTAATAGCTGGCGGTCCATCACCCTGCATCTTGGTTGCATTCTGCCACATGCAGTAAGCGCAAACTTTGCGTGTGCACAAGTGAGTTGTCTCAATAGGTGTATGCAATGGATGTCCATTTTTTATAAATATATTAATCAGCAAATAAAATAAACATTTTGGATGGTACGCTAAGCAACATTTAAAGCATGTGAACGATGATTTGTTCAATGTTCACTCTTAACTTTCAATGGCATTGCATGGCTTTGTAGTGACTTGGAAAAATTCTTATCACTGGAGGCGCTCTTTTGTCCTGATGAGCCTCAAACGTATGGGAACTGTTTTGTGCAGGCTTTCAAAGTTCCAAAAGACGTCAAACCCTTTAAAATATAGAGCACCAAAACTTGTGCAGTTGCATGTTTGATAAACATATGCGTCCCGCAATTTCAGTCAAATGAAAAAATAATTTTTTGAAGTAAATGTAACTCATTAGAATATGGAAATGCACATACCTTAAAAGTTTTGTCTAGATTACTCAATATTATACATTTTTTTGTAAAGATAAAAGGTGTGTTTATAGAACTAATGAAAATTAAGTAAGGTATTTAAAATATCAAAGTAAATTAATTAACTTTTATTTATATGTTGAAAATGATAACATTTTTATGTTAAAATTACAAGCCAACAGAATAATTTTTCTCAGTGTACCATAAAAATATGGCTAACCAAATAATCAGAATATGGGCAATTCAAAGTTGGCTCATATTCCATTCACTGCATGTAGAGGTGTCCATTTCAGTCATTTCCAGTTTCCAGTATATGCATAGGTACATTGATCCAAACTGGACCAATGTAACTATATAAAAAATATCCATACCTGGAATTCATAGTTAATGTTCCTCCATCTTTACAGACATATCATTGCAGCCCCCACAGGAAATTTCTCAGAGGAGCCAAAGAAGGAGACTTTGGAAAAAAGAAGAAAAAGAAAGTGAGGGTAGAGGGAGGAAGAATAGAGATGGAGGAGAGAGAAAAAGGAGATCCAAAGAGAGAAAGAGAGGGGGAATGGGAGAGAGAGATCATTCATAAAGTACATAGACATCAAATTCAAATAATGTAAAACCCCTGCCTTTGGTCCCCCCTTGGTGCTTGACTCCGGCTTACACTGAAATATCACCATGATGTGTGGGATTATTTTTTCCTCTATACCCTTTTTCTGGTTTTCCCTCTCCCTTTGGGGTTTACAATGTATTTTATGTTATTTGGATTTGATGTATATGCACTTTATGATCGAGGGTCACTATGTTATCGGGGACATGTGTACTGCTGAAAAACTCATTCGTTTTTGTTTCATTTGTTTTTTGTTTGTTTTTTTCATTTTCGGGTCACTCGTTATGTTCGAAGTTCGTTATTTCAAATAAGTTTAAATAAATTTGTATACATTTGTAAATCCGAACAAATGATTAATAATAAATAATAATAATAAAATGTTTTTATTATTATTATTTTTATTTATTATTATTAATTTATTAAGTTCCATTCGTTAAGATGTGGCATTCGTTATTTCAGATAATTCGTAACTTCGGATAAATTTGTAATTGTTACGTTCACTACCAGCCAAATTTGAAAGGCAATTCCAATACCTATAATTTAATAAATTAATTAGTAATAGTTATTATAATTACTTAGTTATTATTTCGGATTTTCGGGTTTTCAAATTCTCGGATTTTCGTTCTTATTTTCGGATTTTCGTTCTTTTGAATTTTTGGATTTTCATTCTTATTTTCGGATTTTCTAATTTTCGGATTTTTTGATTTCCAAATATTCAAATTTAAGGAAAAATTTGTTAAACAGGTATTTGTTAATTTGAATATTTCTGAATGAAGGAATTTGTCGAATTTTGACGAAAAACAAATTTGGAATGAAACAAATTGCATATGTCTAGTTATTGGTGTTGTACCATTATGTGTTATTTGTCAGCTACCACGTGACACATTTGAGACAAGAATTTGGATCCTGAGAATGCTTAGTGCCAAGAAAAAAATGTCAATATACTTGTCCTCCTGTATATCATGAAAGATTAATGTACCCCTCTTATTAGATTAGAAGGTAGTTGATGTGTTGTGAATTTTATAGTGGATTTGAATGTGCTAATAGAATTGCATTGTCATTTATTCTTGACCTTTCATATATATTATTGTGGCACACAAAAATCCCCCTGTCCCACAATCTGTGGTGTGTTGAGACTTTCTGTGGTTTAAATGAGATCATCCACCTTTACTAGAAACTACAACAGAAATACACCAGCTGTAGAATAATAGATTGCGTTTTGTGATTTTGTATATGAATTGGTGTCGAGGGTTTTTCAACCCATATTGTCTTGGGTTTCCAAACTACTTCAGCCAAGCCAAAGTGTAGGTTACCTTTTAGTTATGTGAATCACATTTGAGAACTAAAATAACTGTCTTCACTTCATAATATCTCTCATAAAAGTGTAGTGCATTTTGGACTATAAAAATTGTTTTGGTTTGCAACAGATGAGTAATTCACTTGCTGAGGAGTTTTCCTATGGTTGTCATAGCACATATATACCTCCAGTTCTGCTTCTGTCACAACATGCCTGCAAGTCTACAGCCTCCTGTAACCCCAGACACTAATCACTAATAATTTCTTTGTAAATGGCTGAGAATAGGCTTTGGCAGGGGTGTGAGGAGGTGTTTTGGCACCCAAGGCAAAGTTGACAGAAAATGAAAGGAACTTTAATAGGAAAACAAAAGGGAAAAAATAAAAAATAAATCAAGTTACAGTTCTTTCAATACCGACTTATTGAAAAGCCCATCCTGGTGATATTAGATTGTAAACTTCCAATAACAGAAATGACTCTCTTGCTGCACCTACAAATGTATGCCAAGTCTGGTTAGTAAGGTCATCTGAAAAAAAGGGTTTTCTCTGCTGTAATGCATTGTGCCATTGTATTCTCTTCAGTTCTGACAGTCAGCCATTTCAATAAAGGAGTAGGGAGCATTTTCTGTGGATGAAAAGTGAAAGTAATAAATCAAATCAAAGGATATTGGGACTTTTCTGATATGAAAGACATTTTTATTATTATAAAAACTTCCTTTAATTTAACATCATTAAATATGCCGGCATATTTATTAACAGTGGTAAATACTGCACTGTTAAGGATGCCAGCGGCTGCCCACTCCTTAACCACCAGTACACATTCCTTAAATACCACATGCCTCGACCACTATTTAATTTCTGCTTGCATTTAATTATGTATTTCCTTCTGTGAATTGACCCCTGTTCATGTGGTATTTACCGAGCATTTTTTGTGCTTTGCGGTAAATACCACAGAACGGTATAGTAAATTGACAGTTTCAGGATCGCATGCGGTATTTAGGGAAAATATGTCTGGACACCTATATACCGCATGCAATTTGGTTTTGTGAATGGAGCCCGTTGCATTTTTTAGTTCTTTAAATGTGTAGAATTACTGCATGTGAAATAGATATAGGTTTCTCTGAATATTTGTTTGCATGTTATAGAATCAGCTCCAGGCTCTGTAGATCAAGTTTCCTAATAGCACTTCTTTAGCTAGGAATGGTGCGTACCCATCTCCTCCATCTTACCTATGTGTGTCCTGGGCTCACCTTTGTCTTCCAGGAGCCAAGGATGTCAATCCCATGCTGTTCGGATGGTGAGTTTAGGGGATACTAGAAACATTTGTTACTCTAGTCCCACCGGAGGAATGAACCCAGAAGTGAATAGCTCTGAGCACTTCTGAATTCGGAGTCATCAGATCCCAGCCAGTGTGGCTTGATCTGTACTCGATTGGCTTGGATGGAATATAGAGAAGGCATCAGGTGTCCAGGAGACTCCTAATGTCTCTGTGAAGAGGACCTGACACTCCAAATATGCTATCATATGAAGGGGTTGTCAGTCCCCACGTAATAGCAATTAGGTGAATTGAAAAAAGGAAAAAAAATGGTATAGGAAAAAAATAAATGTTCTGAAAATAGTGCACCCCATGCCCTCACCACCATGCATGAACACAAACATGTACCTACAACACATTTAGGGGGGGTCCTCCTATGAGGCTAGTTCAGTTGGCTGCCTCAGATGGAACTCTAAGGCACTGTGTTGCCCCCCTCAGCATTCGATTGACAATGGAGGACGGAGCAAGACAGCAAGTGACAATAATGTGCAGGATTTGCGGGGGTAGTGGAGCTGTACTAAGCGGAGTCTGCAGAGAAGATGCAGCAGCTAGTGAATAATACCAGATTATAGACCAGCCCATCACTGAGTAGGTGATGGTGGGCAGATTTTGGTAAACACCCTTCTCTGACACCTTTTGAACTAACCAATGAAAATAAGGGAGAGAAAGGGCCTAGACATAATTCACAACTACAGTTCCCTTTTCAGGTCTGTTCAGAGATGGCCATGCCTTATGCTTCATGCATGATTCTCCATCTAACGTTCTCCACCTCAGAGGAAAATGTCTAGCTGCACACTAATCTTTTGTAGATAAAATAATAGCAGCCATTCAGAAAAGTCTAGTAGAGACAACCCACTTTTGTTCAAAGTTATGGCTTTTTCGAGGTACCATCACATGTAGCTATCTGTGCAGAAATTAATGAAGGATTAAAAAAAAATAGATGTTTAAAAAAAAAAAACAACCAAGGGTTTTAATTTAATTTTATATTAACATAATATACTGTGGGCTTGAATTTTTTTTTATTAGTTGCCCTAATAAACTTTGGTGATATAAGATGATAACCCATCTAAGCACTATACAGTGTTAATATAGTATATAATTAATAGTAATGATAATGGCATTACTACAATAATATTACCAAACCAGGTTCGGCAATCATTATTTCAGAGGAGAGATGAGCAAACTGATTCACCAGTTGACTTTTTTGACATCTGTGGGCCTATGATATGAAAGAGCTAGTTACTCATTTTCCCATCTCATCTTCCCGTAAGTCCCACTGCAACCTTTCAACAAACAAAATGTTCTAGAGCCTCTTTACTGATTGTATAATCATTTTTTAAAGCAGACCTTCAGTTTTTTTGTTCTTTTTTCAATAAGTTTTTATTGTCAATAACATGTGACATTACATCACAAATAATACGTTGATCAATAAATGTCAAATGTGTCATAAAACTGATAAAGGTTACAGAGACCTTTGGGTTACACAAAAATCAACTGTTAATAAGAGACTGTTATTCTTATTCCCTCAGGAGTATAGCGGATGGGTGGCTGTGTAGCAAAGGTGTTGATCTGCTCTTAATAGATATCAATCCATCATTTGGCCCCTATGGTTATAGTCTGTGCTTACGTTGTTAAGCAGTCAATGTGCTGTCTATCCTAGGTCTATGAATAACTTATCTTTGCCCATAAAGATAATCATATGTAACATGGTGCACTATGAGATGCAAAGTTGTATTTTTAAGGAAGGAAGTATGAAAAGAAGAAAAAAAGAAAGAAAGTTAAGATATTAAGGAAATTAGCCAGCCCCTCATGAACCCTCTCCTTTGTCCCTAACTGTTTTCTCCATATTAACTTGAAATTCCTATATAGGAAGCCCAGGGTTCCCATGTTGCCTCAAACTTAGCAGCTGAGTCTGTCAGAGAGCTGACCATTTTTTCTTGTGCCATCACCCAAGAAATTTTTCATTTGGCTGCTGCCATGGAGATGTTCAGTTGTTTCCAAGTTCGTGCTATGGTCAGTTTTGCTCCCAAAAGGATAAAGAAAATTATATTCTGGGTGGTTTTAGGGGGGGGCATTTAGTAATGCTATGGAGGGATCTTTGGGGACCTGACATCCCGTAACATTGCGTATCATGTGAAATAATCTGTTCCAGAATCCTCTGATTCTCGGGCAGTCTCACTATATATGAATATTGGACCTTGAAAGAATACAGCCCCTAAAGCGTTGAGAAGAGGAAGAAGGGAACATTTTAGCTAACTTGGTCAGAACCAAGTACCACCTGGTTAACACTTTTAGATTTGCTTCAATCATGGCAGTGTTGTGCATGCCTTTGTAAGATCGGAGAACTTTCTATTCCACACCTCCACATCCCAGCTGTTCCATAGCTCTCACTCCCAAGCCATCCTGTAAGATAATTTAGAGTTGTCTGATGCAAGTGACAGGTATATTGTGGAGATGCCCCCCTCTGCTCTGTGACTTGGCCAAACCATTTGTCACGTACCTGGTGGCGGAGCCCAAAGTGCAGGGAGCAGACTCTCATGTGCCTCTGGCTCAAGAACCCCTGATAGAGGAAACAGGGACTCAAGAGCACAGGGGGCCACAAGTGCCTGGCAGGTGGCAGGTGTAAGGGTGGATCCGGACCTCTGATGTGGCTGAAGGAGAGCTAGCAGGAACACCGGAACAGCTGACTGTGAGGAGGAGTACCGTAGCTGGCAGGATCTCAGGAACAGCAGGGAGGTGTTCTGTAGTTCAACTGGAGCACTGGAACAGCAGACTGTAAGGAGATGCACTGGAACCTTGGCAGGAATACTGGAACAGCTGACTGTGAGAAGAAGTATCATAGCTGGCAGGAACTCAGGAACAGCAAGCAGCAGGGAGGTGTTCTGTAGTTCAACTGGAGCACTGGAACAGCAGACTGTAAGGAGATGCACCGGAACTTTGGCAGGAACTCAGGAACAGCAGGCAGCAGGGAGGTGTTCTGTAGTCCGGCTGGAATACTAGCAGGGTCAGACAGGCCGCGTCAACACTGGCGGGCAGAGCAGGTACCAGACGGAGGCAGAAGAGTAGTCGGGGTACAGACCGGGTCGGCAACAGCAGGCAGCGAACAAACCGTAGGAAGAGGCAGGAGGGTAATCAAACGAGCCGGGGTCGGGAATTGGCAGCAAACAGGATTAGTCAGGAGCAGGCCGGTTTGACAGGAATCAGGTAGACAGGTATACTGGTAGCTTAGGGTCACAGGAAACGCTGTAGACCAGACAGCAAGAAAGCATGCTGACAGGCTCCTTTAAATAAGCCGATTGGCGCCAAGCACTGTCACACTGCACATCTGCAAGCACACGCGTGCACCTGTGCGTGCCCGTGCACCGATCGAACGTGCCCGCTTGCACCATCGCGCACCCGCGTACACCCGTTCATGCTAGCATGCACCCTCACAGGCCCACTGGCTCTATCAACAGGAGTTCTGTGCACCGATCTTCCGCCAACAACTGTGCTAATAGGACGTCTTTCATAACACCATTGCTCATACACTGTTAGCTTTGGGGGGTTCTGGTTTATTTTTCGATTGAGAATTTAAGAAGTGGGATATTTGCATGAATCTAAACCTCTCAGAGTCAGGCATCTCTAATTTGCTTTTACAGTATCTGAGCGAAAGCGGGCCAAGGGGGCTAAGGTAGTGTCCATTGTGGTATAACCCTTTGTCTAACCACCACCTGAAGGCTTTAATGTTAATTCTTGGAATTAATTTGGGATTGTGAAAGATGTGGGCTAAAGGTTGCATTTCCAAGGTTAGAGCAGGGAGGCTTTTCAGGCCTTCCCAAAGGGAAATAGAGTGGAACAGTGTCAGAGACATTATAGGAGGACGATCTTTTGGAGGATACCAGAGTAAGAAGTCTAATGTGTGTGTGGGGACTGCTTGATGTTCTATATGCACCCAATCAGGTTTCACTAAATGTGTATGGACAGTCGACAATTGTGCCAAGTGTTCCATTTGGTAACACCACAGTAGGTTGGGTACCCCCAACCCTCCCTGTGTCCTAGGTCTATAAAAAATTTGCCTGGAGAGGCAGTCTCCAGAGGAGCCCCAGATGAATTTTATAATTTTGCTTTGGAAGATCCGCAGATGATGTTTATTAATGGGAATCGGGAGAGCCCTGAAGAGGTATAATAGTTTGGGGAGCAGTGTCATCTTAACCGCATTCACCCTCCCTATCCAGGTTATTTCATGGAGCGCCCATTTCTTAAGATCCATTTTTTTATAAAGAGTGGGGAAGTTTACCATGTAGAGTCTGTCAACCTTTGAAGAAAGATCTATGCTCAGGTATCTAATGGTCGAGTCACTCCACTCAAATTGAAAGGAGCTTTTAAGATTCTCAGCCTTCTGCTGTGGGATTGTCGCGTTTAGAATTTGGGATTTGGATAGGTTGACCTGCACCCCATAGGCTTTGGCGAAGTCTTCCAGCAGTTTACATATGTTTGGAAAAGAGGTCGTTGGTAACATGACGAATAATAGGAGGTCGTCTGCAAATAGGGCACATTTATGTGTCTGTGGAGCACAGTTACCCCCTTGGATGTCTGGATGGTTATGAATGGCTATCGCCAGAGTTTTTAACTGCTCTTGCAAATATTATAAGAGATAAGGGGCAACCCTGTCTGGTTCCTCTGGTTATTTTAATTGGCTTTGAGAGATAACCTTGCAGGCGTACTCGAGCTTCCGGGAAGGAATAGAGTGCTGTCAGTAGGCCTATGAATCTCTGATCAAATCCCCATCAATTCATGATATTAAACAAATAAGGCCAGGAGACCGAGTTGAAGGCTTTCGGGAGATAAATGGAAAGGTGTAGTCCTTCCTGTCGTCTCCCTTTTTCCCATCCCGTCTGAAGAAGAGATATGATGTTGATTGCTTTCCTGATTTGGTCTGGGCCCTGTCTGCCAGGAATAAAACCTACTTGGTCCTTATGTATATACAGACTAATAAAAGTCGCCGTGTGGTTTGCTAGGATCTTGGTCAGGATCTTCATGTCATTATTTTTAGAGATATTGGTCTGTAGTTATCCACCTCCCCTTGGTCTTTGGTTTGGGTATTACAGAGACAAATGCTGAGTTAAGTTGTCTATCTAAAGGGTCCCCTTTAATTTTGGCATTAAAGAAGTGAGCGAGGTGTGGGGCCAAGGTCTGGGCGAACTATTTTGTAGTAAGGCGTGAAAAAGCTGTCTGCCAGGGGCTGACCCCTGTTTAAGATGTTTAATGACCAGTAGCACTTCTTCCTCTGTTATCGGGGTCTCCATTTTTGTCCCGGTGACTGTCAGCCAGAGTCGTAATTGAGAGGGAATCTAAAAAGGAGTTCATGTGGACCCTATTATTATTATTCCCCACGTTGTATAGTTTCTCATAAAATGTGTGGAATGTTGTCATGATTCTTTGTGGATTCAAAGTGTGAGTCCCGTTCAGTGTTCGAATTTTTGGCAAAGCCCACATTCATTTTTGTGTGGATAATTTAGCGGCTAGCATAGATCCCATTTTGTCTCTCTGGTGATAGAATTTAGCCCCCTCCATCTGATATTCTTTTCAGCTTTGGTAGTGAGAGCTAGGTTGAGAGAGAGACGCCTCGCGTCTAGTTTAGCCATGGGGGCCATTTTGGGGTCTTGTTTGTGAAGCCGACGCAGTTGTGTAAATTCCTTTTCAAGTCTGTCTATGCCCATTCTTTCCCTTTTGAGATGTGTGGAAATTTGAATTAATTTACCCCATATGGTGGCCTTATGGGGAGCCCAGAGAGTTTCTGGTGATACTTCCGCTATGTTATTCAGAAGGAAATATTCCTTTATAGCTTTTTCAAGTTCCACAACCCTAATCAGGTCACTGAGTATGGATTTGTTAATTCTCCAATGTCCTAGGGTAGGACGATCACGGCTCCTATTTAGGGTGAGAAGGACTATAGAGTGGTCCGACCAAACCGTATCTCTAATGGAAGACTTAACTATATTTGGGATTTTGGAGGTGGATATAAATATGTGGTCTATCCTTGCGTAGGACTGGTGAGGGCATGAATAGTGGGTGTAGTCCCTTTTATTTGGGTTCATCTTCCTCCAAGCGTCTGCCAACCCATATTGGAAGGTTGAGGCTCCATTTGGGTGGGCGGATGAGTTGAGAATCTGGTGGTATGGATTTACCCAGCCCCTGATCTAGAGCTGTGTTCAATCTCCCCCATATATGACAGCCCCTCCCACTAGTTGATCTAGTTTTTTTGAGCATGTCCTGGAAGAATTCTGTTTGGCCCTGATTGGGTGCATAGTACAAGATAAAGGAATAAAGTTGATCATCTATCGTCCCCCTCACTAGAAAAAATTCTGCCCTCTGGGTCCCTATATTCTAACTGCGGTGTGAATTTACAGTCCTTTGAAAACAGGTTAGCTATCCCCCCCAGTTTTGTCCTCGGAATTTGCTAGGAAGAACATCGGGAATTTGGTATGCAGAAAGGAGGGGTTATACCGCTTTGGGAAATGTGTCTCCTGAAGGAGTACTACGTCCATCTTTTGGGTATGAAGCGAATGCAAAATTAATCGCCTTTTCACTGGAGAGTTCATCCCCTGCGTATTGTGTGAAGCAACACGCAGTGGAGGAGAGGGGATAGCGTCATTAGCCATTGAGCAAGAGGGGTTACATGCTTACCTGATACACTGTCACTTACCCTGAGGAGTAACTCAGATACTGTTTGGAAGCCATTCCAGGAAGGTGTGGAGGTCCTTTGAAGGGCGAGGGGGATATGGGGATATCGAAGGCTGGTCATAGGAATCACGAGATAAGAAGAAGCAAGGAAAAAAAGAGAAGAAGAAAGATTAGAGGCAAGCTCTCTGGGAGCTCCTTCGGGCAGGAGAGTAATGCTATCACACTGCTCCTGTAACCAACAGTCATCTCATCCTCATCATTTGAAGTTGAGGACCCACCAAGTGGGCATGGAAAATCCATATCCACTGTAGGGGGGATGCGCAAAGGCAAGCCACCCTGGCGGAGGCCCACAGTAACATATAAACAATAAATGGTGTAGCAATCTGCCTGGAACTAGCATAAAACATAAAGCATAAAACATTAGGTCAAACTTAAATGGCATTTTCCCGGTAGGCTAGCAGAGGGGAAGGGGGGCACGGGCGGGGGGGGGTAAATGAAGGGGAGGTAGGGAGGGTGATGCGAGCCAGGTAGAGGAGGAGAGAAGGAAGGGAGTGGAGGGCACCATCATTAATCATGTTGATGAAACATTCTTGTAGTGGAGTGACCTGGTCGCCAGAAATATTAATTCCCTATTAGTTCGATACTGTCCAAACAGCAGTCCTCTTGATTGAAGAGTGTGTCAAACAGGGTTCCGCCACTATAGCAGGAGGTTTAGGGATCTGTCTTATTTACCAACCGGATAACTATAGAACTTGGCACAAACATAGATAATGAACTTGGAATGATCTAAGTGATGATCAAGGTTTTGGTCGATTCTTCTCACAAAAACTGGGAAAGTCCAGAAAGGGAGGTGTGGGCTCCGATCCCAAACGTCTCAAGGGGGGTCTGCCTTCCTTGGGTTTCTTGAAGCTGTTCTTGTTCCACATTGGAGAAATAGAATTAGAGGGTGTTTTTTGTTTCATGGCCTCTGTTTGGGTGTTTGTGGGGGTGTGCGGAGTTTCGAGCAGATGAATCTCAGGCTTAAAAATAGCTTCTCTCCTTCTTGTAACCTGGAGAAGGAATAGGTTTTGGATTTGTAGGTAAACTTGAGAGCAAAAGGAAAGGCCCACCAATAGTTGATGTACTTTTGTGATAGGATCGCTAGCAGGGGTTTTAGGGCCCATCTTCTTTGTATGGTCGATGAGGATATGTCTGCGAAGACTTGGACAGGATGATTGCGGCAGAGGAGCGTTCATTGCGAGTGTGACTTCTTCATGACTTCCTCTTTCACCGAGTAGAAATGGGGTTTGATCACCACATCCTTGGGGGCTCCATCTCTGCGTGGGGTTCCTAACACTCTGTGAGTGTGATCCAATTCCAGTTTATGCGGTGGAACGTCCGGGATAAGGTCCCTGATAAAGTCCTCAACTGCAAGCGTTAAGTCTGTAACGGACTCTGGGAGACCCCTTAAACGAAAGTTATACCTTTGAGATATATTCTCGAGATCATCAATTTGAGAGAGCTGTGTCCAGTGGATCTTGGAGAACTTGGATATGATCTGCATTCTAGTTGGTCCTAGCTTGGACTCCAGTTTATGTTCCATTGCTTCCATTCTGTCTCCTAGGTTCTGCAAGTCTGCCTTTATGTTCCCAGTGATTTTAGCTGCTGTAGTGGAGAGGCCCCTGTCTAGCAATTCTGAAAGTTTATGGAATAGATCAGCAGTATTAATCAGAGTGTCCGAGCTGATATGCCCTGGCTGTTGTGAGGAGGCCGGATAGGCCTCAGCAGATCCCATGGGGGAGAGCATATAATCCCCCAGAGTGTGCCTTATGAGTGACTCTGTGGATGCTGTGGAAGGTACCACTGTGTGGAGGTTACCCACAGATGTGCCCGGAGGTGCATGTAGTGCATCCAGGATTGAGGGCAAAGGGAGTGCTTCCTCCATGTCAGATCCCTCCTGGCCGAACTTTTTAGCATGTGCCGGCTCCCGGGGGGGGGGGTCCCCAATCCTACGGCGTGGCCGTACACTGTCCCGCCAGTCACAGGCTGCTGTGAGGTGAGCCATTCAGCTAGGGTGGTGCGGAGCTCCAGGCTTAAGTGGCCATCTTGGAGTCTCCGTGCATGCGCTTGCTTCAGTTATTTTTTCATCTTTCCATCTATTGAATCCTCTGCCCTTGTTGTTTTAACTTTGGATACTTTTTTTTGCCAGTAAATACCTTATACAGCCAACTTCCTGTTTCTTGTCTGGTAATAAGCCTAGGCTTATGACATCATGCACAGTTCTCTCACTTACTCTTGTGAGAGTTTGCCAGGAAGGGAGGGGGGATGAGTCATAAGAGGGCCAATGAGAGCTGCAGGGCTGAAGATCTGGAGGTGTGCCTCTATGTGTCTGTGTAAATCCAGGAAGTGAACAGTCAGCAGCTTCAGCTATCCACAGTTAAAATGGTTGCAGAAAGACTCAGTGGAGGGAGATTTCTGCAGCATATTTGGCAAGTACAGAATCACAGTATATATAAAATAATATGCAAAGTGGTTGGAGGGAAGCTTCAGAATGGCAAAGATGTTTTATTACAAATTATGTGAGCAGACTGCAGTTCCCCTTTAATTAGATTTATTCATTACTGCATGGCATACTTCAAATGAACATCTTTTGCCTCTTTCATTAGTTTATTTCATTTTTGTAAATAGAGAAAACACTTTATCATTATTCTTTTCAGTTTCACAGAATTGGATAATCAAAAAGGTTAATTGCTGCTAGTGACTGTGATTTGCGTTACTTATCAGCACAGTGCTAATTCCCTCTTCAATTTTGTGTGTGTATTCCTACTTTGCTTGCATGTATTATTCTAATATACTAATAATTAACTAAATATAAGACTTTCATCTGATGCAGCAGCCAAAATTATTTACCAGTTATAAATAATTACTGAGTGTAAAAATGGTGCAGTTATACATAGTAACAAGCAACAGCAACAGTATCATCAATAGCTTACCAAACTGGCAAAAAGCAAACTACAACAATCCATCACAACCAAATGGAATTCCTGTTTGTTTTCTATGTATTACTGAAATACATAACCTCTTAAGGCAGGGGTGGCAAACTGAATTCAATTGTGGGCTGCATCAGCATTATGGTGTCATCAAAGGGCCGGTTGTATCTGTAAGAATAGGTGCAGAAACTCAACGGCGCACCCACTGAATCATGTTGAACAATGAGTATGGCCAAATTACAGTGGGAGGATCTTAAAAGGGCAAAAAAAGGGCCCCCCTCCCGCCGCGATCCGGTGCCCTCCGCCACTTACCGGAGCCGTCGGTAGCGGCGGAGGCGATCACATCCATCTCCCTCCTGAGCCTGGAGACGAGTGAGGCTAAGATGGTGCCCACTCGTCTCCATGACATTGCTGAGTGGAAGCGACGTCAAAACGTCACTTCCGCCCACGCCTCTTAAAGGCATATTTTTTTCAATGTCATTTTTTAAATGACTTTTTTTTTTTTTAATGCATTTTTTGTGTAAATATGAGATCTGAGGTCTTTTTGACCCCAGATCTCATATTTAAGAGGTCCTGTCATGCTTTTTTCTATTACAAGGGATGTTTACATTCCTTGTAATAGGAATAAAAATGACACAATTTTTTTAAAAACAGTGTAAAAATAAATAAAATAATCTAAAATAAATAATAAAAATAAAAAAAAGTATTAAACCCCCCCCCGTCCCGACGAGCTCGCGCGCAGAAGCGAACGCATACGCGAATAGTGCCCACATATGAAAACGGTGGTCAAACCACACATGTGAGGTATCGCCGCAACTGGTAGAGTGAGAGAAATAATTCTAGCCCTAGACCTCCTCTGTAACATAAAACATGCAACCTGTAGAATTTTTTAAAAATCGCATATGGAGATTTTTGAGGGTAAAAGTTTGACGCCATTCCACGAGCAGGCGCAATTTTGAAGCGTGACATGTTGGGTATCAATTTACTTGGCGTAACATTATATTTCACAATATAAAAAAAATTGAGCTAACTTAAGTGGTTAATATATCTATATATATCTATATATGGATTATAAGGGGATATCTGATATGGATTTTAAGGGGAACCCAGTGTCAAAATGTCAGTGTTCACATCTCACTTTCTCCCCTTCCTCTGGGTGCTAGGGCCACATGAAATGGCCTTGATAGGGATGAGCCTGCGGTTCGAGTCGAAAGTACGTTCGACTTGAACATCAGGTATTCGTTTACTCCCAAATGAAATGAACATATGGGGCATTCGTGGGTTACTGAAGCGCCGTGGAATGCCCCATAATGCAATGCGAGTTCGCAGTGCATTGACGCCTGATGATTGGCCAAAGCACGCACCTGACCTGTATGCTTTGGCCAATCACAGCGCGCTCCGCTGTGAGAGCCTTCGGCCAATCATGGCTCAGGGGGACTAATTCCTTGACCCACACTATATAAGGCTGCTTACATAGGGGCCATGTATAGTGTGTGGACGGAGATAGATTGAGACAGAGAGATTAGGCAGGCAGATTAGTTAGTGGTGTGCAGGCAGTGTATCTAACCACTTCCAGACCGCTGCACGCCAATGTACGTCCAAACTTTGAAGGGGGATAACATTTGTTATGGCAGCAGCTAGCTGCCATAACTCCGGTATCCCCGTTTTCGTGCGGTGGTCCGTTTTCTGATAAAAGTGGTCCCTGCAGCGGATTCGAAGCAAGATCACTTTTATCAGTGGCGGGAGAGGGCCCCCCTCCCGCCGTGATCCGGTGCCCTCCGCCGCTTACCGGAGCCGTCGGTAGTGGCGGAGGCGATCACATCCATCTCCCTCCTGTGCCTGGAGACGAGTGAGGCTAAGATGGTGCCCACTCGTCTCCATGACATTGCTGAGTGGAAGCGACGTCAAAACATCACTTCCGCCCACGCCTCTTAAAGGCATCTTTTTTTCAATGTCATTTTTTTAAATGACTTTTTTTTTTTTTTTTTTTTTTTATTGCATTTTAGTGTAAATATGAGATCTGAGGTCTTTTTGACCCCAGATCTCATATTTAAGAGGTCCTGTCATGCTTTTTTCTATTACAAGGGATGTTTACATCCCTTGTAATAGGAATAAAAATGACACAATTTTTTTTTTTTAAACAGTGTAAAAATAAATAAAATAATGTAAAATAAATAATAAAAATAAAAAAAATGTATTAAACCCCCCCCTTCCCGACGAGCTCGCGCGCAGAAGCGAACGCATACGCGAATAGTGCCCACATATGAAAACGGTGGTCAAACCACACATGTGAAATATCGCCACGACTGGTGGAGTGAGAGAAATAATTCTAGCCCTAGACCTCCTCTGTAACACAAAACATGCAACCTGTAGAATTTTTTAAACGTTGCATATGGAGATTTTTGAGGATAAAAGTTTGACGCCATTCCACGAGCAGGCGCAATTTTGAAACGTGACATGTTGGGTATCAATTTACTTGGCGTAACATTATATTTCACAATATAAAAAAATTGAGCTAACTTAAGTGGTTAATATATCTATATATATATACACTCTGCATTTGGTGTAGACTAGATATTCAGTGTAGACTCTATATTCAGTCAGTGCAGGTAGTGTAGTATATATAACACAGTGTATTGAAGTGGTTGAGGGGAACTCCGCATCCAAAATTTAAAAAAATGGCGTGGGGGTCCCCCAAAATCCATACCAGGTCCTTCAGGTCTGATATGGATTTTAAGGGGAACCCAGTGTCAAAATAAAAAAAATGGCATGGGGGTCCCCCCCAAATCCATACCAGGCCCTTCAGGTCAACAGCGACCTGCGGTTGAATATGTCTAACTCTATTAGTTCAAGATTATTCGACATAGAGAGAAAAGATTTGGCATTATAGAGACATGAAGATTCGATGAAGCAGCTAAAAACATACGATCGCCGCAAGCGGACATTTATGGTCAAATGCTCCGCCCATAGGCTATAGAAGAATTGTAATGTTGTTTGACTTGTGATATTAATAATTATAATTATTACTAGTAAAACAACATTATAATTCTACTATAGCTTGTGGGTGGAGCATTTGACTGGAAATGTACAATCACGGCGTTGTACAGTTTAGCTTCTTCATCGAATCTTCTTAGAACATCCGACAGACACCATAAGCCTTCAATTGACAGATTTGACCTTAATTAAATCGGATTTTCAGACAAATGCATTTTTTAACTAAACAAAATATATAAAAACAAACTCGGGAGTAACCAAATAAATGGATTTTTCGGACAAAACCAAAATTCCGAAACAAAATATTTCAGTGTGCACATGTCTACCAAATATATAGATTTGATAAACAGTTGTTTTACTTTTCTACTTTTAAAAAATATATAATAATTTGTGGTTTTAATTGCATTTTCACGTAAGAAAAATACATTTTAGTATATATGCAAAAATAATTTAAAAAATGGCTCAAGCAGCGAAAAAGCTAAGGAAGAGAGGGAACTAAAAAGAAAAAAAAAAAACCTTAAATTAATGAAAACATTGGTCTCCTCAAGAGTTGGATGTTTGTTGGAGATGCAACAAGAGCAGATGAACTTTTCTACATCTATGGTGGTCTTGCACATTGATTCAAACATACTGGAATCAGATTAAGAAATAGAAACACTCATCACCGACACTCAACTTAAAATTGATACGGCCTGTTTACTACATGCCAACAATCTCTCCTACAGAAAATATAAAAACTTTCTGACACGTCACCTTTTAAATGCAGCCAATGCATTAATACCCCTACTATGGAAAACGAGAAATATCCCATCAATAAAAGATTGGCTTTTGAAAGTCAACTCTATTTATGAGATGGAAGAAACAATTACCATCAAAAAGGAAGCCACAACACAACTCCATAAAATGTGGAGACCATGGAACATTTTCACACTCCGAGACCTACAAGAGATTAATAGATGAATAAGCTTATTTGATATGTCGTTAAACTTCAAAGCTTAAAGCCAAAATATAAGAATGTAAAAAGGGGGCACAATATAGGCCCACTTTCCTGAGTTTGTGGCCATTCCATTCCTAGGTTAAGATAAGTTTACTTTAGTTAGCTTCAGGGTTAATAGGTGTTTAGGGATACTGTCCTTTTAAGGATTAGGAGTATAGGATTTAGCAGGAACCAATGGGAATGCTGGGAATGTTCTGGAATTGCAGGATAGGCTATATAAGGATGGCTGGGAAGGGGTTTTTCCCTCTTCCTGGTGACCAGCCCGCCCTAATCACGAGCACTTTTATGTGGTAGGGTCACCCTGGATTCCAGGGGGGACTGGTTAATGATATTTAAATATGTGGACTGCTGCTCGAGTTCTGAAAACTGAGCAGAAATTAAACTGATATTTTGTTGAATTGATGATGTTATTGTTTTGATAATAAAAGAGTTATAAATGATATGTGTTTAAACCAATAAAGGTACCGCGGGCAACTTTTGCCATACAGTGGAACCTCGGATTACGAGCTTAATCTGTTCCAGGAGTATGCTTGTAATGAAAAGTACTCGCATATCAAAGCAAGTTTTGATGAAAATAGCAATGAAAATAATTCCGCATTGACTTCAATGGGATGCAATACCACATGCGGCCAGAGGCGGGGGGCACTGGAGAGCCTCGGAAATGGCCAAAAAGGCCAGAGGACACTTTGCCTGACCTCAGCAAACCTCGGAAAGACTTCCTACCCGAGATTTGCCGAGGTCAGCCATGCTGTACTCGGGCCTTTCTGTGCATTTTCAAACGACGACGATCAGTGACGTTCGGCTCTGCTCGGCTCCGGCGCCCCCCTACCTCAGGCCAAAAGCGGTACTGCACACCATTTTGGCCTGAATCGTGCTCGTTTTGCGAGACAACACTTGCAAACAGAGTTACGATTTTTTAAAATACAGTGCTCGTATTGCGAAACGCTCGTTAACTGCGTTACTTGCAATCCAAGGTTCCACTGTATTAATGTTTTGTGTCTTACTTAATTGGTTGTATCTGGGAAAGATGTGTAGTTGGGTGGGTGTGGCCTACAGTGTCAATAACCCAGACATAATAACTACCCAGAGTTTATCCACCATTACTATACTATTATTACTCCTTTTTTTTTCCTTTCCCTAAAACACTATAAATATCTATAAAGACTTTCCCAGTCCACATTCTGTAACGACCTTTTCCATGAAAATGTTAGAAGTATTTAAAGCGGGGGTCCACCTATCTATCGTTTTTATTTTTTGAGTTAATTCACAAACTTTTCTTCTCAGCATTACATACTCACATATTGTGTGTAATATGTCCGCCTGTGTCAGATTTCGTCGGAAAGAATAACTTATATTATTCACTGCAGGCGGTTTCCATCTTCATTGTGGGCATTTGAAGCCCACAAGCATTTATTTCCTGGATGTGGTGAATGCTGTGCTCCCAGCATTCACTGCTCGTTCCTGCACATGCTCAGTGGCATCCTGGGAAGCCTGAGACTAGCTCCCAGGAGTCTGGGAGAGGCTAGAAACATGCCTACTCCCACGGGAGGAGAACCAGGAAGTGCAAAGAAGAATAGAAAAATAAAAGGTAATTACGGCGATTTACATTTTTTTAAACGGCATGTCAGCATCTAGGCAAGGAAGAGAATAAATACAGATATTGTTCAAAATTTGGGTGGAACCCCGCTTTAATTTGCTTAAGTAACCAATAAATATCACCTTAATTATAAGTACTTATTAACTATTTGACAAGATTAAAATATGAAATACTTAATACCCACTGTATAGTTTATGTCATGCATATCATTGTTTATACATCTTCTATACTCTTTTATGTTACAAATGTAAATAGATAACCACTGTGTAATATTACATTTACAGTATATAATAAACCTTTATTGTGAAAAAAAAAACAAAGAAAACATTATGCTGTAAAATCTCTGCGTGAAGGATTTTACCCTTTTTTTTAGGGTAAACGTGCCACGTTTTTTCTTTGGCTAGGAGGTATGAAATAATTTAACAGTTTTCCCTTGCTGAAGTTGCAAACATCTGTAACATGTTGTTAGTGTCTCCTAGTCCTTGCAGAGACATACTGTATTCTCATTAATTAATAATGCATAATCAATATTTGTTTTCTTTCTGTTATACTCAAGAGTTTCCACATTCTCTTAAAATATATGTTGCACTCAGAAAAGGTCAAACTTATGATTACTATTCTGCCATTAGCTACCCATTTATAGTTTTTATTGCTTTGTTTTGTGCCTTGGTATATTCCACTGTTTCTACCCTCCTGTTATGCACTAGTTGCCACTCCCTGCTTCCCTATCCTCGCTCCCTCATTATTTTTGTTTTTATAAAGACCTCCCCTATAGATTTAGAAGGCATATAGTTCTATGACGCTCTTTTACCTTCAAGAAATGTTTAGAAAACATCTTTGTAACTTTCCAAGTCTGGAATAAACTACATTGTATTTCACTCAAAGTCTCCTTGATGAGTTGAAGCTGCCTAAGGATCCTGCCAGGTCAACAAGTTGCTGTGCTGTCTACACAGACTGGGTCTCAGGAGGTATGTTCAATTGCATAAAGCATCATTTAAAACAGAACAATTGCTGCTAAGGAAAAGTGTAGACAAATGAACATCCAAAGACTAATCTGTGTCAACACATCTCAGTTTTAATGAACAATCTCCCTGGATTTGAAGGATACATCAAAGGTTGCTCATACACAATAGAAAGATGCTGGTAATAATGTCTGATAAAGTTGACGTCATCTAGAGAGATACATACAAGCTTAAATAAAGCATTAACCAGCTTCACAGACATCAGTAAATAAAATTATCTCGGCAGCGAGGAGCTCATATATTTTACATACATTTTTATATAGTTGCTATTTGCATAACTTTATTGAATAAGGCTGAGAGTGCTCACAAGCTTTGAAGAGAACATTTATAGCCTAGTACAGAGAGCCTGCTCAGTGTGGGGAGCCATGTCAGAGATATGCAAAGTTTACTAACATGCAAAAGAGACCAGAAGATTGTCTCTGAATGGTCACATCTACCTTCCAACTTTAGAACTAGGGAAAGATAGACACATAGAAGATATGTGATGTGTGTGCTGTGCTGAAGCAAAAAATGGGTGTGACTACACTGAATTTTTGGGGTTGTTTAAGGAGACAAAGTCTGAGCCTACTTGCAGTGTATATCACACACATATGTTTGCATTACATACATTATATTGCTAAAAATTATTGGGACACATGCCTTTACATGCACATGAACTTTAATGACATCCCAGTCCATAGGGTTCAATATTGAGTTGGCCCACCCACTCCTCTGGGAAATCTATCCACAAGGTTTAGGAGTGTGTCCATGGGAATGTTTGACCATTCTTCCAGAAGCACATTTGTGAAGTCAGGCACTGATGTTGGAGGAAAAGGCCTGGCTAGCAGTCTCCACTCTAATTCATTCAAAAGATGTTCTATCGGGTTGAGGTCAGGAATCCTGTGCAGGCCAGTCAAGTTCCTCCAACCCAAACTCGCTCATCCACACTATATTGCCAAAAGTATTGGGCCACCCTCCAAATCATTTGGTGGAGGGGGGATTATGATGTGAGGTTGTTTTTCAGGGGTTGTGTCAGAAACTATTAATCAGACCGAGACAGAAGTGCAGTAAAAATCACCCTAGTTTAATAGTAATAATAATAAAAGGTAAACAGCAAACGTAGTCAAAACACAGCCAGAGTTTGGTAACCGAAATGGATAGACAGGGATCCAGGACGTCAGGGAGCCAGGGATCAGCATACTTCAGGACAAGCCAGGAAATCAGGAAACCAGAGAATCAGTGTAGTGAAACAGCAAGCAGGATCAGGAACCAGAAGGGACGTCAGCCAAGTAAGTCTTTAACAGGTACACAGGAGAGAGTCTCTGATATGTTGAGCAGACGAAGGCAGAGAGGATCTGAATTGAACAGCTTAAGTAACCAGCAGGACTGACGAGCAGGATACCATCATCAGGGGAGTCACTGTGGAAAAGATTGGAGCTGGCAATTAACTGACAGCTGAGCGGCCTGCTCTGAGAAGGAAGGGCAGAGCCCAGCCCTGACAGGTTGGTCTGGGAACCTCAGTTCCAGTGAAGGGAACTCTTAAGGCATCAGCATACCAAGACATTTTGGACAACTTTGTGGGAACAGTTGGGGATGGGGTAGAGGTACTTCACTGGCCTAACCTCAACCCTTTGGGATGAATTAAAGTGGAGACTGTGAGCCAGTCCTTCTCATCCTAAATCTTGTGGACAGCCTTCCTAGAAGCTGTTATAGCTGCAAAGGGCAGGCCAACTCAATATTCAACCCTACGGACTAAGACTGGGATGCCATTAAAATTCATGTGTAAAGACAGGCATCCCAATACTTTTGGCAATATAGTGTACATCTGCTCTGCACATAATATTGACAAAAATTACCACTTAGTCTAAGCTTACCTAAGAAAAAGAAAAATGTATTTAAAACAGTTGAAAACTGCTTAACTTGGTCTATCGTATAAATCTTGTAACATACAACATAACATATGAAGAGGCCAGGAGTATGTGACATAAAAAACAGGGGTCAGATCAGTTTAAGTTGCAACATAGTGTATGAAGTGCAGGAGTCAAGTGTATGTAAGGCACAACACAGTGCAGTGGTTAGGTGTATGTATCGTAATGGACCTTACATTTTCAATCGATGGGAAGGGAAAAATGTCCCAATGTCAGCAGTCAATAGATAGAAGTATATCCTGGCATCGCAGCAGCAATAGCAGTGTGGAAATATTTCCTGTCTTCTACTTTTGCAGAATCTACTAGTACAAAAATTAGCACCCCGTTGAAAATACTCAACTTCTTAATTCCAAAAATTTCTCTCAAACAGTGGTCCACCCTCAGAAAAAACCCTAACACAATGAATGCACAAAGGAAAACTCCTTGCATTCTTAACCCTACAAGCGCAATTTCACATACTCGCACAAGGCCTACTCACTTACAAACAAATATCCATTTACTTATCTATAAACCTTATCCCATCTGTGCTTCTCCCATCAAAAGTGTATTTCTTTTGACATCCTCAACACCAAAAGTGAAGGGTATCACACTTTTCTATAACACTATTAAATCCAAACCCACCTTCAAGCCTTAAAAAAATGTGTTAACTACTGGGAACTATCCCAAAAATTCCACCAAAGATGGTACCTCGCCCCCATCCAATTAACCAAATTTTCAAATGTAGATGACAACAAATGGCGAAACTGCTCAGGCATAGGATCTCCTGCCCATATTTTATGGGATTGCCCTAGCTATTCTCAGTATAGGCATAGAAGATTTCTCACCAAACTTCAGACCTTTGGTTATGAATATCCTGTTTGCTGCTGGGCTAATGATTTACAGTGGTCAAAAACCAAGTGACCATGATTCAGGAATATATCCCAGCATCATTGGTCAGTAGGAGGAAAAAGGGTGATCTATGGAAAGAAAAAATGCTTGGTGATGAAAATAATGTCCCACTGTCAGTATTATGTCGGAGAAAAATGCTTTGGTGGCAGTATAGGGAAAAATGCCCCACGATCGGCAGTCAGTGAGAGGCCTTACAGATGAAAGCTGAAGAATCTGTAAATACAGAGCTTCACTTTTCCTCCAAGAACCAATCTCTCACTTCCTGAGCCAACCGATTGGTCCTTTAATGTGATAGTTAGCCTCACTGTTCAATAGGGAGGCTTGGGACAAGGGGGGGGTGGGGGGTTGGCAAACTTAGCTTTTATGGAAAAAGCTAAGATGGCATATCTAATAAATGTAGCTGTCTATATGTATTAATTGGTGTGACACAACCTTTTTAAGGAAAATATCCTATGCTTAACATTTTTTTCACAATATGAATTTAAATCTTGATTAAATAATACACATAAGCAAGTGTTCATAAATTCAGTAAAACAGCCCCTGCTACTGGTCTTTGAGGACAGGTTTGAGAAGCATTGGGGTTGATTTACTAAAACTGAGTGCAACATCTGGTGCACTGCGCATGGTAGCCAATCAGCTTCTAACCAGCTTGTTCCATTAAGTTTTGACAAAAAAAAAAACCTGGAAGCTGATTGGTTTCTATGCAGAGCTGCACAAGATTTTGTACTCTCTAGTTTTAGTAAATCAACCTCACTGTGTTCAGAAAATCAATGACAACTGAAAAGAGATATACTAAGCATGCATGCTTGGCAGATACTGATACGATAGTTATAATTGCACTATCTATATTTAATTCTGCTATATGTTATATGTGTTTCCTAGAATGCTTCTGATTATTCAACTGGCATTAATTTTCTTAAAGCCGTGTTGGCATTTATTTCTACTTTATAGATTCTGATATTAGGATACAATTGCTTTAAACCTTCATCTCACCTTGCATTTTGTGCCCATTTAAATGACATGATTTTGAAGTGGTTGTAAAGTCAGATGCTTTTTTTTTTATTCTAATGCATTCTATGCATTAAGATAAAAAACCTTCTGTGTGCAGCAGCCACCCCAGCACCCCCTTATACTTACCTGAGCCCCATCTCCCGCCAGCAATGTCCACAAGTGCCTCAGCCGTCCGGGACTCTCTTTCTGATTTGCTGATATACAGCAGCTGCGCCATTGGCTGCTGCTTTTGTCAATCAAAGTCAGTTAACCAATCAGGAAGAGAGGGGGTGGATCCGAACCAGGGCTCCATGTCTGAATGGACACAGGGAGCTGTGACTCGGCACGGGTGCCGCCATAGTAAGCTACTTGCTGTGGGGGCACTCAACAGGAGGAAAGGGCCAGGAGAGCCGAAGAGATACCCGATAAGAGGAGGATCTGGGCTGCTCTGTGCAAAACCACTGCTGGGAGCAGGTATATATAACATGGTTGTCATTTTTAGAGAAAAAAAATGAGACTTTATAATCACTTTAATGATGCTTCATCTACCTATCTGCCTATTCCAGAAGTTACTGGTGACACCATGACCAGCATAAATTAGACTCTTCAAGAGCAATCCCAGTCCATATAGCATCCTCTGGCATTTAGTTTCTTTCTAACACTTGCACACCCAAGAGTCCATGGCAAGGTGTTTGCTCACAATGGTCCAGGAGCCATCTACCATCCAGCATACACCAGAAGTTCCTCACTGAGGGAGATAAAAGATCCATCTACAGACCAGGAATTCAGGAGAGTGTCCTCCAGCAACAAATCCTTTAGCAATCTTTCCAGGCCCTCCTCCCAGCTCCTGCTAAGGCCTAGACAGCAATTTCTTGTCTCACTAATGGTTTCCTAGGAGCAGCAGCCCCAGGAGAAGTGGAACTCTCCCTAGAGAGGAAAGAACACTCTGGCAAGGCGTCCCAAACCATTATTACCTCCCTAGCCACCTTCTGGATGGCTCCTTCCAGGGATTTTATCAGTGCGAAAAATAAATATTCGCACTGCTATTTTGACTCACCCTGCCCTATATTCTGGAAACTTCTTCCAGAATCAGGTGGGAGGAATCAAACACTAAATTTGGAAAACCGTGAAAAGACAAAACTATTAGATCACTGCTCGATTCACTACAGTGAAGCTAAAAATTAATTTAGCATAGTAGCTTAACCATAGTGCCCCGTACACATGGTCGGATTTTCCGATGAAAAATGTCCGATCGGAGCGTGTTGTCGGAAATTCCGACCGTGTGTGGGCTCCATCGGACATTTTCCATCAAAGTTGGAGAGCAGGAGATAAAATTTTCCGACAACAAAATCCGATCGCGTCAATTCCGACCGTGTGTGGCCTGTTCCGACGCACAAAGTGCCACACATGCTCAGAAGAAATTTCAAGACCGAACAGCTCGTTCTGGTAAACTTAGCGTTCGCAATGGATACAGCACTTTCATCACGCTGCAATGTTAAAAATGGTTTAATACAGCGCACTCTCTTCTTTATAATGTGACAAGAATTAAGTAGTTTTGCTGCTCATATTCACACACACTTCTCACAAAGTTTTATTTTTGTTTTTTTATTGGGATTCCCTGAATATATTGTTATTAGTTGTCACATCTGACAGAATTTTTTTTTTTTTATTTAATTTTTTGGGGGATTTTAAGCCTTTTTTTTTTTAATGTTTGAATTTTTTCAAAGGCTGATCTTTGTTCAATGTTATTTTTATTTTTACTCCAGAATATTTTTGTGTGTGTTTTGTGTGTCAAGTTACCCCAACACCATTGATATCTTTTATTATTTAATCTCAAGGAGATTGTTTGGTGTTGGTGTCCCTTGTTCATTTCACATTGTATATTTGAAATGTACCTGAATCCTCACTAGGGATGAGCCGAACACCCCCCGGTTCGGTTCGCACCAGAACCTGCGAACGGACCGAAAGTTCGCACGAACGTTAGAACCCCATTGACGTCTATGGGACTCGAACGTTCAAAATCAAAAGTGCTCATTTTAAAGGCTAATTTGCATGGTATTGTCCTAAAAAGGGTTTGGGGACCCGGGTCCTACCCCAGGGGACATGTATCAATGCAAAAAAAACTTTTAAAAACGGCCGTTTTTTCGGGAGCAGTGATTTTAATGATGCTTAAAGTAAAAAAAAAAAAAAGTGAAATATTCCTTTAAATATCGTACCTGAGGGGTGTCTATAGTATGCCTGTAAAGTGACGCGTGTTTCCCGTGTTTAGAACAGTCCCTGCACCAAATGTCATTTTTAAAGGAAAAAATCTCATTTAAAACTGCTTGCGGGTTTAACCACTTAACAACCGGCCCATAGCCGAATGACGGCTGCAGGGCGGTTGCTTAACTCTGGGAGGACGTCATATGACGTCCTCTCAGAATTCCCCTCTCGCGCGCCCCCTGGGGCGCGCACCCGAACACATCCGTGACCGCCGGGTCCTCAGGACCCGGCGCATCACGGATCCCGGTAAATGGCCGCTGATCGCGGCCATTTACCATGTGATCGCGCCGTCAAATGACGGCGCGATCACATGTAAACAGACCGGCGGCGTCTGATGACGCCGGTTCCTCTCCTCCCCTCCTGTGTACCGATCGGTACACTGTGGAGGAGAGGGGGATGGATGGATGGCTGCAGCGCTGTGGGCTGGTTGTGTAGTGCCCACAGCGCTGCACAGAGACATCCAACCATCCATCCATCCATGCTCAGCCATCCCCACTACTCTGCAATACTCTGCTATGCCCCACCTTACTCTGCAATACCCCAATATTACTCTGCAATACCCCCACATTACTCTGCAATACCCCCACATTGCTCTGCAATACCCCACAATACTCTGCAATACCCCACAATACTCTGCAATACCCCGCAATACTCTGCAATACCCCGCAATACTCTGCAATACCCCGCAGTACTCTGCAATACCCTGCAGTACTCTGCAATACCCCGCAATACTCTGCAATACCCCGCAGTACTCTGCAATACCCCGCAGTACTCTGCAATACCCTGCAGTACACTGCAATACCCCGCAATACTCTGCAATAACCCGCAGTACACTGCAATACCCCGCAATACTCCGCAATACTCCGCAATACCCTGCAATACCCGCAATACTCTGCAATACCCCGCAATACTCCGCAATACCCCGCAATACTCTGCAATACCCCGTCGTACTCTGCAATACCCCGTCGTACTCTGCAATACCCCGTCGTACTCTGCAATACCCCCCATACTCTGCAATACCCCGCCATGCTCTGCAATACCCCGCCATACTCTGCAATACCCCGCCATACTCTGCAATACCCCGCCATACCCAGCCATACCCTGCCATGCTGAGCCATGCTCGGCTGTACTCGGCCTCTGTATGTGGCCAGGCTGTGGAAGTCTCACACATGTGGTATCACCGTACTCAGGAGGAGCAGGAGAATCTATTTTGGGGTGTCATTTTGGTATGTACATGCTATGTGTTAGAAATATTGTATAAATGGACAACTTTGTGTTTGTTAAAAAAAAAAAAATACGTTTTAACCACTTCCCGCCCGCCGACTGTCATACAACGTCCTTGACTTTGTGCGGGGATATCTGAATAAAGCCTGCAGCTACAGGCATCATTCAGATATCAGCTTTTTCAGCTGGCGATTCCCTACACCATAAGAACGATCATAGCGGCTGTTCCACTGCTTGATCGTTCTTACGGGAGGCGAGAGGGGATGTCCCCCCTCCCGCCGCACTCCGCTGCTTCTACCGACTCACCGCTACAAAAAATAAAGAACCCAGTGGTGATTAAATACCACCAAAATAAAGCTCTATTTGTGTGAAAAAAAGGACAAAAATTTCATATGGGTACAGTGTTGCATGACTGAGTAATTGTCATTCAAAATGTGAGAGCACCAAAAACTGAAAATTGGTCTGGTTAGGAAGGGGGTTTAAGTGCCCAGTGGTCAAGTGGTTAATGTAATGTCGGGTCCTGGCAATATGGATGAAAATCAGTGAGACAAACGGCATGGGTACCCCCCAGTCCATTACCAGGCCCTTTGGGTCTTGTATGGATATTAAGGGGAACCCCGCACCCAAATTAAAATAAGGAAAGGTGTGGGGCCACCAGGCCCTATATACTCTGAACAGCAGTATACAGGCTGTAGGTTTGTTGTTAAGTAGAATCTCTTTGTAATTTTGAACGGGTACATTTTTAACGTGTTTAGCTCCAGCCAAAAAATCTTTTTTAAGCTTTTTGGAAAACATAGGGAAGGGTTATCACCCCTGTGACATTTGTTTTGCTGTCTTTCCTCCTCTTCAGAAGATTTCACCTCACTTTTTGTCCCAATGGATTGGAAAGCATCAGTGGAAAGGAGAAATGTTTTTCCCATATTAACTCTTACAGGAGAGAATTTCCCTTCCTAGGGGTAGATTTATTCTCACTTCCTGTTGTCTCCTTCCGTTTGCAAGTAGGAGTTGTTTGTAAGTTAGTTGTTTGAAAGTAGGGTCCTGCCCTATATACTCAGCAGAAATTTGGGCCTTAGGTGTTGCTGTGGCCACAACACTGTAAGCCCCCACAGGGCTCTGCTGTGAAATATTAGATCAAGAATTATAATTACATGCCCCTGTTGAACAGGAGCTGAAAAATTAGGCCTTAGGCACTGGTGCTGGTGCCACAACAATGCAACCCCTCACAGACACTCTAGTTGGAATGCAGGAACGAGCCCTGCTGCAAAGTATTGCATCAAAAATTGTAATTACACGCCCCTGTTAAACAAGGGCTGAAAAATTGGGCCTTAGGCACTGGTGCTGGTGCCACAACACTGCAACCCCTCACAGACACTCTAGTTGGAATGCAGGAACGAGCCCTGCTGCAAAGTATTACATCAAAAATCGTAATTACACGCCCCTGTTAAACAGGGGCTGAAAAATTGTGCCTTAGGCACTGGTGGTGGCACCCAGAACCAAAAATGTTCTTACAAGCTATCAGCGTGATGATTGTCACTCAGCATCAGCATAGGCAGTCTTTGAAGGGATCTGAGATTTCAAAAAAAATTATTCGGTTACATCAGCATCAGGTGCTTGGTAGCTGGTGGTGATCCAAGACTCATTCATTTTTATGAAGGTCAGTCGATCGACCGAGTCAGTGGACAGACGCACCCTGTGATCGGTTACCACGCCTCCAGCAGCACTGAATGTGCGTTCCGAAAGAACGCTGGATGCAGGACAGGCCAGTAGCTCAATTGCATACTGTGCAAGCTCTGGCCAGTGATCCATCCTCAAGACCCAGTAACCCAGAGGATTTTCGGTGGGAAAGGTGTCCAAGTCTGATCTTGCCCCTAGGTATTCCTGCACCATGTAAAACAGGCGCTGGCGATGGTTGCTGGAACCGATCATACCTTGGGGCTGCGGACCAAAAAATTGTCTGAACGCATCGGTCAGACGGCCACCTTCTCCACCGCTCCTTCTTTGACTGACCGAAGCCTCAGCAACACGTTGTCCAGAAACAGGAGTTTGTAACCTCCCAGTCTCTGGGAACGCGTTGCACAGACCTTTCTGCAAGGCCTCCCGAAGATGTTTCATCCTCTGCTCCCTCTGCGATGGCAAGATAAGGTCCGCAACCTTACCCTTGTAACGTGGATCAAGGAGGGTTGCCAGCCAGTATTGGTCCTTCTCCTTGATACCACGAATACGAGGATCCTTACGCAGGCTTTGCAGGATCAGGGAGGCCATGCAGCGTAGGTTTGCTGAGGCATTCGGTCCGGAGTCCTCTGGGTCACTAAGGACGACATGGTCCGCAGCCACCTCCTCCCAGCCACGTACAAGTTCATGTGTTTCTTGGGACTGATCCCTTAAAGACTGCTGCTGATGCTGAGTGCCAGGCTCCACCTCCATACTGACACAATCTTCCTCCTCCTCCTCCTCCTCTTCCTCCTCGTCCTCTTCCTGTGTGATCGGCGGGCACGCAGGAACACTGTCTGGATAAAGGGGGCCTTGAGAGCTAAGGAAGTCCTCCTCTTCCTGCCTCTGTTCTGCCTCAAGTGCCCTGTCCATTATTCCACGCAGCGTGTGCTCCAACAGGTGGACAAGGGGGACAGTGTCACTGATGCATGCACTGTCACTGCTCACCATCCTCGTGGCCTCCTCAAATGGTGACAGGACAGTGCATGCATCCCTGATCATGGCCCACTGGCGTGGGGAAAAAAACCAAGCTCCCCTGACCCTGTCCTGGTGCCATAGTCGCACAGGTACTCATTGATGGCCCTCTGCTGCGTGTGCAGCCGCTGCAGCATGGCCAACGTTGAGTTCCACCTGGTGGGCATGTCACAGATTAGGCGGTTCTTGGGCAGGTTAAACTCCTTTTGGAGGTCCGTCAGCCGAGCACTGGCATTATATGACCGGTGGAAATGCACACAGACTTTCCTGGCCTGCCTCAGGACATCCTGTAAGCCTGGGTACCTGCCCAAAAACCGCTGCACCACCAAGTTAAGGACGTGAGCCAAACAGGGCACATGGGTCATTTGTCCCTGTCGGAGGGCAGAGAGGAGGTTGGTGCCATTGTCGCAAACCACCATTCCTGCCTTAAGTTGGCGTGGCTTCAACCACCTCTGAACCTGCCCCTGCAGAGCTGACAGAACCTCTGCCCCAGTGTGGCTCCTGTCCCCCAAGCACACCAGCTCAAGCACCGCATGGCATCTTTTGGCCTGCGTACTTGCGTAGCCCCTTGAACGACTACGGAGCACCGCTGGTTCCGAGGAAGAGGCCATGGAGGAAGAAGAAGAGGAGGGGGTGGAGGAGAGAGGTGTGTCACAATCATTAGCATTTTGGTGGCGTGGCGGCGGAACAACCTCCAACACTACTGCACCTTGTCCTGCATCCTTCCCAGCTGCCAGCAGAGTCACCCAATGCGCTGTGAAACTTAGGTAACGTCCCTGTCCATGCCTGCTGGACCATGAGTCAGCGGTAATATGCACCTTACCGCTGACCGCCCTGTCCAGCGAGGCATGGACATTGCCTTCAACATGCTGGTAGAGAGCCGGAATCGCCTTCCGTGAGAAAAAGTGGCGTTTGGGTACCTGCCACTGAGGAACCGCACATTCCACAAACTCACGGAAGGGGGCAGAGTCTACCAACTGAAAAGGCAGCAGTTGAAGTGCTAGCAATTTTGCCAAGCTAGCATTCAACCGTTGGGCATGTGGATGGCTGGGAGCAAACTTCTTTCGGCGGTGCAGCAGCTGGGGCAGGGAAATTTGCCTGGTACAATCTGACGTCGGTGTACCAAAATCAGATTGCCCACAAGTACGTGGCTGTGACACACCTAATTCTACACCTTCATTCCTCTCAGTGCAGGTCTCAGAGAGGACTGAAGGTCTAGTGGGGTTGGAAATCTCAGCTGATGAGGAGCAAGCAGAGGTCCTCTTTGTTCTTTGGTGTGGGTCTTTTAGATACGCTTGCCAACGAACTGCATGGCAGGTCAACATATGTCTGGTCAAGCATGTGGTACCCAAGCGGGAGATGTTTTGGCCACGCGAGATACGCTTGAGACATATGTTGCAAATAGCAGCGGTGCGATCTGATGCACTCATCTCAAAAAAGGCCCACACCAAAGAACTTTTTGAATAACGCGCAGAGACTGCAGCGCCCTGCACATGTGGAGCTTTGGGGTGTGATGCAGTCAATGTGCTGCCCTTAGGCTGGCCCCTGGAGGGCATCCTGCCTCGTTGGTGATGTGCCGCCTCCTCCTCCTCCCCCTCTCTCCTATCAGGCACCCACGTTGAGTCAGTGACCTCATCATCCCCTCCCTCCTCATCACTGGAGCAAACCTGGCAGTATGCTGCAGCAGGGGGAGCATGACTGCCAGATTGCTGTCCTTCTTGGGCACCCCCTCTGTCCGTGCTCGTGTTACTGCCTTCATCGAGCTCAGTATCATCATCAGAGCCTTCCAAACGCTGGGCATCCTCCTGGAGCATGTACCCAACACTGTGGTCAAACAGTTTGAGGGACTCCTCAGGAGGACATGGTGGGGCTAGGGAAGGAGTCACTGATGACATTGAGCCGAGGGAAGAGGCCGCTGCTTTGCCAGACAAAGTACCCTGGGCATGGGTGAGAGAGGATGAGGAGGATGAGGACGGCTTGGTCATCCACTCGACCAAGTCTTCCGCATGTTGCGGCTCAACATGGCCAGCTGCCGAAAAAAAGGCCAAGCGTGTCCCATGGCCACGTGCTGATGAGGATGCACCGTCTCCACGACCAGCACTAGACACAGAGCCTGCTTGCCCTCTTTTATTGGCTTGTGACTGTCTGCCTCTCCTTCTTGGCCTTCCAGACATACTAATGGCCTGTAGCTGCACTAAGCTGGGATATATATATATATATATATATATATATATATATATATATATATATGTACTGATACTGCAGCTAGCAAAATCAACTGCCTGCCTGTAGTATGAGAACACCACCAACCTTCTACAGGTAGCTTTAGCTGAACACTGTGAGGTGGACGCACCCCACTAACTTGTAGGTTTAGCAGAACACTGAGCAGGACGCACTGCACTAACTGTAAATAGTCTAGCTGCCTGACTGTGGTACTAATAGGATCAAAAGAACACCAGCAATTTTCTTCAGGTAGCTGTATTTACTGTAACAAGACAAGCCTGCCTGTCAGTAAGAAGATAACAGAAACGGATCTAGCTGAACACTGTGAGCAGGACGCACCCCACTAGCTTGTAGGTTTAGCTGAACACTGTGAGGTGGACGCACCCCACTAACTTGTAGGTTTAGCTGAACACTGTGAGCAGGACGCACCCCACTAACTTGTAGGTTTAGCAGAACACTGTGAGCAGGACGCACTGCACTAACTGTAAATAGTCTAGCTGTCTGACTGTGGTACTAATAGGATCAAAAGAACATCAGTAATTTTCTTTAAAATACTGTAACAAGACAAGCCTGCCTGTCAGTAAGAAGATAACAGGAACGGATCTAGCTGAACACTGTGAGCAGGACGCACCCCACTAGCTTGTAGGTTTAGCTGAACACTGTGAGGTGGACGCACCCCACTAACTTGTAGGTTTAGCTGAACACTGTGAGCAGGACGCACCCCACTAACTTGTAGGTTTAGCAGAACACTGTGAGCAGGACGCACTGCACTAACTGTAAATAGTCTAGCTGTCTGACTGTGGTACTAATAGGATCAAAAGAACATCAGTAATTTTCTTTAAAATACTGTAACAAGACAAGCCTGCCTGTCAGTAAGAAGATAACAGGAACGGATCTAGCTGAACACTGTGAGCAGGACGCACCCCACTAGCTTGTAGGTTTAGCTGAACACTGTGAGGTGGACGCACCCCACTAACTTGTAGGTTTAGCTGAACACTGTGAGCAGGACGCACCCCACTAACTTGTAGGTTTAGCAGAACACTGTGAGCAGGACGCACTGCACTAACTGTAAATAGTCTAGCTGCCTGACTGTGGTACTAATAGGATCAAAAGAACACCAGCAATTTTCTTCAGGTAGCTGTATTTACTGTAACAAGACAAGCCTGCCTGTCAGTAAGAAGATAACAGGAACGGATCTAGCTGAACACTGTGAGCAGGACGCACCCCACTAGCTTGTAGGTTTAGCTGAACACTGTGAGGTGGACGCACCCCACTAACTTGTAGGTTTAGCTGAACACTGTGAGCAGGACGCACCCCACTAACTTGTAGGTTTAGCAGAACACTGTGAGCAGGACGCACTGCACTAACTGTAAATAGTCTAGCTGCCTGACTGTGGTACTAATAGGATCAAAAGAACACCAGCAATTTTCTTCAGGTAGCTGTATTTACTGTAACAAGACAAGCCTGCCTGTCAGTAAGAAGATAACAGAAACGGATCTAGCTGAACACTGTGAGCAGGACGCACCCCACTAGCTTGTAGGTTTAGCTGAACACTGTGAGGTGGACGCACCCCACTAACTTGTAGGTTTAGCTGAACACTGTGAGCAGGATGCACCCCACTAACTTGTAGGTTTAGCAGAACACTGTGAGCAGGACGCACTGCACTAACTGTAAATAGTCTAGCTGCCTGACTGTGGTACTAATAGGATCAAAAGAACACCAGCAATTTTCTTCAGGTAGCTGTATTTACTGTAACAAGACAAGCCTGCCTGTCAGTAGGAATATAACAGGAACGGATCTAGCTGAACACTGTGAGCAGGACGCACTGCACTAAATGTAAATAGTCTAGAAGATAACAGGAATGGATCTAGCTAAACTGAATACAGTGTATATATATATATATATGCAACACCTGGGATGCATATATATACACAATACACTTTAAGTGCAGCTAACTGACTGACTGTCCTGCCTAATCTAGCTAACTCAAATGAAATGACACTGTCTCTCTCTCTCTAAGCACACCGGAACACACTGCACAGGGCCGCCGTGCAGGCAGCCTTATATAGTGTGGGGCGTGTACTAAATCCCCTGAGCCATAATTGGCCAAAGCCTCCTTGGCTTTGGCCAATTATGGCTCTCTGTTAAGGCGGCGCTGTGATTGGCCAAGCATGCGGGTCATAGTGCATGCTTGGCCAATCATCAGCAAGCAATGCACTGCGATGCCGCAGTGAATTATGGGCCGTGACGCGCCACACGAATTTGGAGCGAACGGCCCATATCGTTCGCAATTCGACGAACGATCGAACAGCCGATGTTCGAGTCGAACATGGGTTCGACTCGAACACGAAGCTCATCCCTAATCCTCACAAACCAACTGTCCTTTTTGAAGTAAAACACATAGGAGAGTATAATTCAAAACAAAAATCCTTTATTAAGGGATCAGAACCAAACAAAGAGGAAGGCAACACTGGATCAACAGGAGAAATTAGCGAAGCCTGGGACCCCCACGGCAGACATCAATTCTTGAACATCAAAATTGGTGGCCTGAGGAGTCCATATGTAAGGGAGGGCAGTCTGGTCCAGAATTCGCAAAGATCCGGATAGCAGCAGATGACATGTGTGTCCCCAGGCTGTGGTACCACAAGAGGCTGCATTTTTTTGGCCGACCAGACTGGATCCAGGGTCCTCACTTTCTGGTCTTCCTTTCACGCTTCATTCCGGGCTGTGGCTGTGCAGTTGGAGATGTGGCAGGAGGAGGAGTAGGACCTGGAGGAGGACTGGGAGGACCTGGAGGAGAAGGAGGAGGAGGAGGAGGACCTGCAGGAGGAGGAGGAGGACCATCGCAAAGGTGTGTCTGAGCTGTCATTTGGCCCCTCATACCTTTGTTAAGAGCCTCCAATATGAGCGCCTCACACAAGACTTGTTGGCCCTCCTCCATCCTCTGCATTTTATATGCAATGACGGCAGCAATGTCCTCCTCCACGGTCTGTCGTGCTCCCAGGACCTCTGTAGCCCTCCAAAAGAGTCCTCCGGTAGCCTCCTCTAGGGCACTCCTCCTACTGCCACTTTCTCTTTTCAGGGGGGGTGGAGGGACCTGCAGATCAGCCAGCCGAAAAAAGGGACATGGTTGTAATGTTTTGCTTCATCAATCACAATCCTAAATTAGTACTCCAAACTAACATCTAGTTAACATCATTGATTGGACAAGCAGAAATATTTAGAGGAATGCTATACCTGGCGCAATCTGGGCTCCTCCACATGTTGCCTGGAAGGCCCAGGTTGGGCGTCAGAAGCCTCAGCCGGGGGGGAAGGAAGCGTGGAAGTAAGACTGGAGAGGGATGGCCTGGGTTCAGTCTGGCCTGCCAGAAAATGCAGCCTGTCGTAGTACAACATCCTGGGGACATAGATGTCATCTGCTGCTCCGGATCTCTGTGAATCCAGGACTTTCTTGCTCTCCCTTAGATATGTGCTCCTCAGGCCACCAATGAAGATCTTTAAATAGGTGATGTCTGCCGTGGGGATCACCTGCTTCACAATTTCACACAATTGCACCAGTGCTGCCTTCCCCTTTGCTTGGTTCTTGTAATGGGGGTGTTTAATCTCCCACAGACATGGCAGCTCCCTTAATATATCTATGAATACTGACATGAAGTCATTGTCTTTCACTAAGATATCCATGTTCACTGCAAGACACAACACAAGACAAAGCCTAATGTCAACAAAACTCTCCTAATCTTGTTACAATATAGGCTTCAATGTAGAAGCAGTATAGGCACAAGTTTGTCTCTTACCTTCGTTCTTACGATTGGCGCGTCCAATGCTCCTTCCTCCGCTCACAGATCGTACGTAATACGCACGCGTGTTACGCTTTATACACACTGCGCATGCGTGTAACTCCGCCCGCCCCTGACGTTCTTTCTAGTCTATTCCCCGCCCCTTTTCGTTCGGCGCAGTGGGGGAAGGGCACATGGCAGAGTCACAGCAGGTGCGTGCTAATTGCAGGAACGAGGAGGAGGAGGAAAGCCCGGATCCAGACACGTCCCGATCCAGAAGGAGACATTTTAAGGCCACAAATATGTCCTTTGGGGAGATGTTGTAGATGGTCGACATCATGAAGAAGTCCGACTATGACGGAAAGTATGGGCCTTACCCCAACCCCAATATCAGAAAGGCCAAGATCATGGCGAAAGTGATCAAAAGTCTGCAGAAGAATTTCGGGGTACGACGATCGAAAGATCAGCTCAGGAAGCGGTGGTCGGACCTGAAATTGAGAGAGCCCGAGCAGTACCGAAAGATCCGGAGAGTGCTGCAAAAAAGTAAGTAGTTGTGCTGTGTTCCTATTCTTTCTGTCTTTATTGCGTTCGTGCTGCTCCATATGCTTTTCTTAATTGTACAGTTTAAAAGGGCAACTTTAATGTTCATGGGCCCATTATTCGTTCGTATCAAACATTTTTCTTTCGGCCTCTAAAAAACCATTGTTTAGGCCATATGCATTTTCCCACATTTTTTTTGGGCCTACTTGGATGCCAAATAGTTGTTTGTGTAGATGGGTTTGTTACTAGAATGAAATGCCAACTAGATTGTGTGTAAGGAGAGGACACTGAGCAGCTGTTTTCACATCTGGACACTGGAGCACTAGTGTGGGACACAAGAACACCATTTTTATTAGGGGGCCACACAGGTGCTCCAGTGTATACTATAGGGGGGTCTCCATCTGTGAAGCTTGTACTAAACAGGTAAAGTATTGCAGCTTGACAAAGGCCAATAAAAAAAATACATCTTGGAACTCGGCTAAAATAGACAATTGTACCCCACTTCCAAGCAATGTTTCCTATTTCTAGTTCTGCCATCAAATATCTGTGTGCTAATTATACCATTTTTGTTTTACATAGGGGAGAAAAGACTCGGAGGACACCCCTCATCCGAGGAGACCACAGACCCTCCACCTCTGGAAGAAGGGGAACTAACACCAACCCAAGAAGAGCAGGAGGAAGAAGAAGATGTGGTGGAGATTGGTACCACAACAGGTGAGTGTCTGCGACCACAGGCTCAGGTAAAAGAGATGGATGGTGGCAGATTTTTGAGACCTGTTTTTGTTTTCTTTCTCTCTTTTTAGGTGATCGTGATGTGAGGGATCCAGAACGTTTCACATCAGAAAGTGTCCAGATCCTGATCGGGGAGATCATGGGGTGTAATGTCGAACTGCAAAACATACAGCAAAAAATCAATGATGTTATTAAAAAAAATAATAACATCATTGATGTTTTGGGGCGAATTTAAAACCCCACAAAATCACTTTTTGGATTGTGGTCCAATCTTTTAAATATTTTTGCAATGTTTTGAAAAGCCAGATTTGGAGGATGCACACAGTGTGCCAACATGTGCTATCTGCCATCACGTGAGATCAATGGACGCATTTTGGGGGTGCAACCCCTTCCTCAATTATAAAGTAGCGTTGAGGAAGGGCTTGCTCCCCCAAAACACGTCCCTTGATCCCTCCTGATGGCAGATAGCACATGTTGACATTCGTAATTGGTGTGCATCTTCCAAATTTGGCTTTTCCAGGGGTGATTTCCCCCCATCTGAACGCTATATCAAACCCAGTTCCTAAATACTGATGTCTGATATCGACTTCAGGTTTTACCTAATGTGAACTTTGTAAGTTCAAGTTTTTTGGCTTTCTTGTTGGTTTTACACAGGCCTGTTTTATCTGAAATGGACATTTCGATTTTTGATAATGCTACTGCAAAAATTGTTATACAAGAAACATGTTGGTTTGTTTTAAAAACCTTTGGTAAATGCACATGTGATTGTGCAGGTATAAAAAAGTTGCTTACTCAAGAATGTGTGGATTATTGTCTCAACACTACAATACAACACTTTTGGGGTGATGTAATTGCTGTTTTCTGCAAAAATGGGTGTTATTTCCTAAGGGCAAATCCTCTTTGCACTACAAGTGCAGTTTCAGTGCAGTTGCAAGTGCACTTGTAGTGAAATGTGTTTTTGCATTTAGGAAATAACAGCCAACAGTGCTTTGTATAAGGTTACACAATCACGACATTTTCTGGACTCAACACATTTCTGTCAGGGTCAGCTAAAACAAACACAAGCAGTAAATGTGCACCAAGAATTTCTTTTTTTTTTATTATAAAAAGGCGTCACAGATTGTCTGGCATATTGATAGCCCCCCTACCTGCAAAGAACGCCAGGTAGCGTAACCGGACATCATGGGCACTCAGGGAGGGCAAGCCAGGACGGCCACTTTCAAGCGCCGTCAGTGTGGTTTGATGTAGGATTCCGGCCTCAGGCCCAACTGAGCCAGCATAGTTGGCCGAATGTTTCCTTAAAAAGTTATGGAGAACACAGCACGCCAGTATAATATGGTTCAGTTTATACTCCGCCATATGGATGGGTGTCAGAAATAGTCGGAACCGGCTGGCCAGGATTCCAAATGTGTTCTCCACCACTCTTTGGGCTCTGGCCAGCCGGTAATTAAAAACCCTCTGTTCCGGGGTGAGGGTCCTCATTGGGAATGGCCGCATCAGGTGGTCCCCCAGCGCAAACGCTTCATCAGCAACGAACACAAATGGGAGTCCTTCAACATTGTCCTCTGGAGCTGGCAAGTCCAAGCTGCCATTCTGGAGATGCCTGTAAAACTCCGTCTGGGCGATGACTCCACCATTGGACAGCCGGCCATTCTTCCCCACGTCCACATACAGGAAGTCGTAATTAGCCGACACCACCGCCAACATCACTATACTATTGAACCCCTTGTAATTATAATAGTATGACCTCGAGTTGGGTGGTGGGACGATGTGGACGTGTTTCCCATCAATTGCCCCTCTGCAGTTAGGAAAGTCCCACCGCTGGGCAAAGTGGGAGGCCACAGTCTGCCATTCCTGTGGCGTGGAAGGAAACTGTTGAGGAAAAAACAATAAACATTACTATTTTTTCACAGAAACATGGCAAGCAGATTAGACACAAACATTATGTGGCAACCTCCAGATAGCATTTAGTAAGGGGAATTTAACAAGGCCAAAGTATAAGGTACACCTATCATATTCCCCCTCCCCCCCTCTCATGGGCCATTTCTAACATTATAGGGGGGAATCTTGGACAGGTAACCCTCTTCACTTCATTGAGAGCTGAATGCCTAAATAATGGGTATTACTTGGAACAGCCCCTCCTTAGTTACACTATTGGCAGACCACTGGACAGGTAAGAAGTGTCAGAATACAAAGATATAAATACACATTGTACACATTTGAGGACATTTGGACATTCTGCTATTACCTATCAAGATAAAAATAGAATACAAAAACTTGAAACAGTACCATTGGAAAGTATACAGGCAGGCCCTTGCACTACATGCTTTGGGCAATTCATCCATAAATCTGACCAGTAAAGAGGTGGGTATAGTGTGTATGGGTTTGGCAAAGTCAGCAGATAGATGATTGAGGATACATAGAGAATTGGGATCAGCTGACTTAGCAGTTGGGGGAGGGAGGGTTACAAAAAATTATTTGGGGACACCAACAAAAAAAAGCCTCTGGCACTCTGCCAGAATTTAAATCAAAAATAAAATTTCCAAACATTTTAGGGGGTGTTTGGGGTAAAGCACTACTATAGAGCTGATAAAATACATTGTTAAGTAACAACATGAGGTGAATATAGGCCAGGAGACACCATGCTGGGGAGGTTATTGAAGGGCAAATATGTATGAAGGACCTAAAATAATAATTACATAAAAATCCAGCATGCATGAGAACAAAGGGGACATTCACAGCATATTACAATCATGGTAATTAGGGAATGAGGAAAGAAATACAATATATTAGCAAACATTAAATACAATAAAATGTGATATAAAAGGATAAAAATCTTACCTTCATATACTCCTTCTGCAGGACCTGTATGATGGCAGAACAGGTCTCTGGGATGATGATACCCAGAGCCTGGGGGGAGATGCCTGTCGAGAACTTCAAGTCCTGCAGGCTTCTCCCTGTCGCCAAATACCGCAGGGTAGCGACCAACCTCTGCTCCGGAGTGATGGCTTGCCTCATGCAGGTATCCTGCCTGCTGATATAGGGGGTCAGCGAAGCCAACAAATGGTGAAACACGGGGTCCGTCATCCTGAGAAAGTTCCTGAAATCATCAGGATTATTCTCACGGATCTCACGGAGCAAAGGCATATGAGAGAACTGGTCACGCTGAAGCAACCAATTCTTGGTCCATGAACTCCTCCTCACTATTCATGGACTGGACTTGTGTCAAGGTCAGGACCCCAACACCAAGCCCCCGCACAGCACGAACTCTACGAGGAGTACGTATACGAAACATGGCTAGAAAACGGTCGGCTGCTCAGAACGAAGTAACAGAACGCACTGAAGAACAGCAAGGCCTGTGAAGAGCGACCTGAAAACCAGTAACGAACGAACAAGAATACAATGACTACTTAAAGTCACGCGGAACTTGCTTGCACGCACTGAAGAGCAGATACAAACCCACAAGCACAAACTGAACGGCAGAAAACGATCTGAAAGCCGCGAGTCTGAAAAAGCACAAATCATCTCTCACCAAACTTTTACTAACACGAGATTAGCAAAAGTAGCCCAAAGGGTGCCGCGCTTGGTTCTGAACCGGCCTTTCTAGTCTCGTCGTACGTGGTGTACGTGACCGCATGGTTGGCGATCGGAAATTCCGACAACTTTGTGCGACCGTGTGTAAACAAAAAAAGTTTGAGCCAACATCCGTCGGAAAAAATCCTAGGATTTTGTTGTCGGAATGTCTGAACAAAGTCCGACCATGTGTACGCCCTATAGGAGTATTTAGATGCTTGCCTGGAGGTTAGAGTTTTATATTTTGTAGAGTGTTAATTCCCAATTAAAGTGTAGTATAGACAAAATGAAAAATAGCACATATGATGCAGTCTGCACTAGCAGTAACACAGCTGTTTTTTAATAAATCCTATAACCAGTTGATCCAGCCAATAAGTCTGTTTTTTTTCAACTACCTTTGCCCACTTTAGCCCTGGAAGGTTTTACCCCATTCATGACCAGGCCATTTTTTGCGATACAACACTGCGTTACCTTAACTGGCAATTGCGCAGTCGTGCGACACTGTACCCAAATAAAATCAATGTCCCTTTTTTCCCCACAAATAGAGCTTTGTTTTGTTGGTATTTGATCACCTCTGTGATTTTTATTTTTTGCACTAGAAACAAAAAAAGAGTGAGAAATTTGAAAAGAAAACAACATTTCTTACCTTATGCTATAATACATATTCAATAAAAAAACATAAAAAAATCTAATTTCTTCATCAACTTAGGCCAATATGTATTCTGCTACATATTTTTGTTAAAAATAAACCCTTGGTCACTTGCCACAAAAACGCATCAAGCTAATTAGAAGCCGTGTCCCTATTTTTTATTTTTATATTTCTACACGTCCATAAAGCCATCTTGATTTGGTGGTTATAGGATTCATATGTATTGTATTATGGGGTTCTATTCCATTGTAGTCTATGTGGATGAGCTAGTTTGGAGGCTATATATTAGTAATTTACCTGCCATTGAATTGTATCATCCCCATATGTGCATCTATTATCCTGTTATTTGTAGATTTTGTATTCTTCAGTATGAGTGTACATATGAATTATATTATGGATTTTTTTATTAACATGCATTATTTTTTTTACCATGTTACTGATTTCATCAATTAATATGTTTCTACACAATCATTGTACTCCTTTGCAACTACGTGCTTCATTCAGTCCCAACTTTTTGTCCCTTCCCCCCTTTTTTCGCCTAAATAGGGATGGAGGCATATGACATATTTATGCCGCATATAAAGTCCCAAACATAACAATTCTTCCTTAAAAGTGGCAGTTAGAAGGTTAAGATAAACCATTTAACATTGACAGGAGTGCTTGTAATGGTCAGCTTTTATTCATTTATGTAAAGCATTTATCCAAAAAGGAAAAAAATAATGCTATATCTGCTTATATAGTATTAGCTGAAGTTAGGCTTTAATTTTGTAAGTCACTTATGTAAAGTTTATATAAATCTCTTTTTGTTTCTTTTTTACTTTTATATACACTATTTTTTTATATATATATATTTTTATATATTTTTTAAGATATATATTTCTTTTTTTTTTTTTGCACACACTTACGCTTCTAAATGGGGAATTTCTGGGCACATTTTTTAATATACTCACCTTTCTGTTGATTCACATATATACTTACCCAGTTATATTTATACATTTGCTATGCATTTTTTCTGATTGGTGCAGGTCAGATGTGTCCACCAATTATCCACTTCACATGTATTATCCTCTGGCAATCCTGACCCCTCTCTCTGGCTGTTCCAGTGGTCTATTAGGGCTGCCCATGCCTCACCCCCGGGTCAGACATTGCATCTGATGTTCCCTCTTTCCCCACACATAAGCTGGGCTCTTGCCTGAGCTGATATGTAAGTACTATATCATGATTTTTTTCTAAACTAGGGAATTTGTTTTATCACTTTATTATATATTTTTCTGACTATTTAACTCTTTCAGATATTTTACATCCTACTCCTGATGAGTGGACATATTCCACGAAACGCGTAGAGTTCTGTTACATCACGACAATCTGATCTCAATAATCCTATTTTTATTAAATCTATCATGCCAATAGTATCATGCACATAAATATCCTGTAAGCTTTTTAATAATCATGTGCTGAAATCTTTACTATTAAGACAGTCTGTATTTTTATATACCAATATCTACTACTATGTATTTGTTTATGACAAAATATTACTATGTATCTGTGCACTATAAACTAATTTACGTATCATGTGATATATGTCAGTTGTTTTATTGGCTTGTTATGAATACGGTATATTACTCCATTACATCATGTATTTAATCATGAGATGGTTTGATTTCAGAATAAAAACATTTTTAATTTTACATATTTTTATTATATTATGTATATTTGTTTTTAGTGAATTCCCTCATATAAAGTCCCACGACCATAACCTTTCCTTGTCTACATGTACAATTAGGGATGGAGCCTTGTCACTGTGGTTTGTGCCAGATCATTTTCTGTTTTTCTCCATATATAAAACTATTAGTCCATCTAACACTACCCTCTCCACAGGTTGACAATATTCAAGGGAGGCTACAATGCTCCTTGATAGATACAGTGCAGGGATGAGAAAAGCCACCCTACAGCCCCTTTCACACGGGCATCTCCATTCTGCGGGATCCCCTTGCTTAGCAGGGGATCGCTAAGGTCCATTTCCACTTACTGAGCAGAGCGGAGACAGAGTCCGGCTCTCCCCTATGGTCGAAATTGGATGAAAACAGACCGCTTGTCCATTTTCATCCGATTCCATCCGATCCACCAGACAGATGGAAAATAGGACCTCCATCAGACAAAAGTCTTGGTAATAAATGAAAAAAAAAAAACCTACAAAATAAAACCAGACTTTGTCCTGCGGACTTTTCGATGCACTTTACAATGTACTTTCCGAATGAACGGACTTGCCTACACACGATCAACAAAAGTCTGATAGATTCGTACATGATGACGTACGATTGGACTAAAACAAGGAAGTTCATAGCCAGTAGCCAATAGCTGCCCTAGTGTCGGTTTTTGTCCGTCGCACTAGCATACAGACGAGCGGACTTTTCGACCGGACTCGAGTCCGTCGAAAAGATTTGAAACATGTTTCATTTCTAGGTCCGTCGAACTTTTGGGGAAAAAAAGTCCGCTGGAGCCCACACGCGATCGAATTGTCCGACGGACTTCGGTCCGCCGAACCAAGTATGCCGTAAAGTCCGGTCGTGTGTACGCGGCATTAAGCTGCAATATATTACATTTCTGCTTTGGGATTAGATATGCTTTACACTGGCAACATACGTATTAGATTTATTAATTTACGTAACTGATTGTGTTATGACACAAATGCTAACAATGATTACTTCCAATAATGGGATATTAGGTTGTGCCTACCAAATAATTATCCATCCTTGAACTACTGCCTTTAAAAATCTGTAAAATCCAAGCCTAAGTAAAAGCAGAATGTTGTTGAAGAATGAAGGACAGCTGAACTCAGTATATACACCCAATTACCTACATTCAAGCAGTGTAAGAGCTGTCATTGTGTTGAACTGCCCACGACATAGACCATCAGGCCTAGTCAATAAAATAATGTAAAAGGCAAAGATGATGGGGCAATGTGCAGTGATCCATAACAACCAGATTTCAAGATGATTTCTTTAAATGGGCTGCTATTTTATGGGTTACAGCAGTTTGCACACTGCTCTTTTTGTATTGAATAAGCAAGTTCACATAGCAATATGAACATATCAGACATCTGCCTTGTAAGGCGTCAAACAAGCTATTGACATGAATAGCTTTTCTTTTGCAATACATTGTGAGGAATACAACAGGAACTGAATGTGAAGCAAAAAAGAAAAAACAAACATATGGTGGCTTACAGGGCATGGACTTTTTTATTCTAAATGATAACATTTTCAACCAACAATGGTTTCGTTTTAGAATAAGGTCACTATTTCCACCACACTAGTGTCAGGAAAACTACATTGTTGTTAAAATGTAATTAAAAAAGGATTATAGCCTATAAAATTGCTTTGTAATGTAATGCTAATTTCTCCTTGTTTGATTGACTCAAAAATGTTTTTTTCCAGAGGCCTATACTAAAGCCTCGTACACACGGTACAATTGTTGAACGACCAAGCATCTGATTTTTGTCAAAAGGGTGTGTGCCAGGATCTTGTCTTGCATACTAACGTTACGCAAATTGTCGTTTGACAACAGGAACGTAGTGACCTACTACGAGACTATAAAGAGGAAGTTCACTTCTCAAGCGCCACCCTTTGGGCTCCTTCTGCTAATTTCGAGTTAGTAGAAGTTTGGTGAGTGTTGATTCGCGCTTTTCAGTTCATGCTTCTCAGTTTGTTTCTGAGCGGCCGTTCGTCAACCAGCCATGTTGCGTAATCGGAGGAGAGAATGTGCGATTATTGGGCTAGGAGTTATTGCTTTGTCCCAAGTCCAGTCCAGGAAAAGGAGGAGGAGTTCTTGGACCAAAAATTGGTTGCTTAATCGTGACCAATTATGTCATATGCCATTGCTGCGGAAGCTCTAGGAGAACAACCCATATGATTTTCGGAAATTATCTCCGGATGACGGACCCCTGCTTTCACCACCTCTTGGCATTGGGGACCCCCTATATTAAGAAGCAGGACATCACTCCAGAGCAAAGGCTCATAGCCACCTTGCTGTACTTGGCAACGGGGAGAAGTCTCCAGGACCTCAAGTTTACTGCTGGGATCCTCCCCCAAGAGTCTGGGAGTCATTTTTCCAGAGACCTGCTCAGCCATCATTCAAGTCCTGCAGAAGGACTATATTAGGCTAAGTTTTTACCTTAAAGATCACATTCTATGTATTTATGTTTGCTAATTTTATTAATTTGTTAATTACATAATTATCAGCCAGACAGAGTCCTAGATCCCTCCCCTACATCCTCCTGCTAAAAGGGCCAGGAAGAGCAGGACTCTGGAGGAGGCCACAGCTGCCTTCTTCAGCCGGGCCACTACTGCCATCTGGACAGACCCAGATGAGTGCGAGGGATTTGGCGTAGTGACGGCCAATAGGTTAAGGGGGATGGCTGGTGACCAGAGGAGAAGGTGCGAGGATCTCATCCTGCAGCTCCTCAATAGGGGGGCGATGGGCGATATCTATGCTGCCACCCACCTGTGTGATTTTGTGGGCCCACATACACCACCTCCACAGCCAACCCACCCACTACAGTCAACCCACTCAAAACAGCAGCATGGCAGTCAGTGGCAATACCAGTCAAAAGAACCCCAAAAACCCGCTGGTCTGGGGATTATCACCCCTTCCCCCCTTACTAATTTCTATTATTTTGTGTTTTTTGGAATAATGTTTTTTTTTGTTATATTTTCTATATTTTTGTATGCATGGAATGCACTTTTTTGTTCTTTGTATTTGGATGGCAGATAGCATCTCTGATGAAATTTGTGTTATTTTTTTCTGCACACTAAAATAAATTGTGCAGAATAATACTTGGCTAGGTGTTTTACTTCAAATGACAGTTTGGGAGTAGGCAGTTACATAAAAAAAAAATACAATGTAAAATTAACAAAGGACACCAACATAGTTGTATCTTCGATCTTAAAAACTACAGGATAATGGTGTTGTGGTAACTTGCCCAAAAAATCAAACAACAAGCATAATAATAATATTCTTGATATCACTAGAAAACTAATGCCTTTTAAAATTCATTTGGCATAACTCCATCAGTATCATCAGCGAAGCAGTTTCATTATTATCCCATTAACCCCTTCCCGCTGACCGTACGCACATCTGCATACTCGGCTTTCCGGGGTTATACCGGGATGATGCCCGCAGCTGCAGGCATCATCCCGGTACCGTTGTTTCAAGCCGGCGGTCGGCTAACCGTATATAACAACCGATGCGGCTAAAAGCCGCTCGGCTGTTATACCGGAGGAGCAGGAGGGGACACCCCCCTCCCGCTGCTCTTACCGGGCCTCCCGTGCGATCGGGAAGCCCGGTGTCCAATCGGCCATCTTTGGTGGATGGGGGCGGGCTGGAACGAAGCTGTGGGCGGCTTCATTCCAGCCTTCTCAATGTAAACGTGGAAGCGACGTCATGACGTCACTTCCCGTTTATTCGGCTGCCAATGGCAGCTGAGTAAATGCCAAAATGTACAGTGTTCAGAATCGCCGTTTGTCGATCTGAATACTGTGAAGTGCAAAGGAGGGATCGGGGGGTCTTTTAGACCCCCCGATCCCTCCATAAAGAGTACCTGTCACCACCTATTACTGTCACAAGGGATGTTTACATTCCTTGTGACAGCAATAAAAGTAAAAAATAAAAAATGTTTTTTTTTAAACACAATTTACAAGTATATAAAAAAATAAAATAAAGTAAAAAAAAATAATTTTTTAAAGCGCCCCCGTCCCCGTGAGCTCGCGCAGCGAAGAAAACGCATATGGAAGTCGCGCCCGCATATGTAAACGGTGTTCAAATCACACATGTGAGATATCGCCGCGTTCATCAGAGCGAGAGCAATAATTCTAGCCCTAGACCTCCTCTGTAACTCAAACCTGGTAACCGTAAAAAAATCTAAAGCGTCGCCTATGGAAATTCATAGGTACCGTAGCTTGTCGCCATTCCACGAGTGCGTGCAATTATAAAGGGTGACATGTTTGGTATCTATTTACTCGGCGTAACATCATCTTTCACATTATACAAAAAAATTGGGGTAACTTTACTGTTTGGATTTTTTAAAATTCATGAAAGTGTCCCTTTTCCAAAAATTTGCATTTAAAACACCGCTGCACAAATACCGTGTGATATAAAATATTGCAACAATCGCCATTTTATTCTCTAGATTCTCTGCTAAAAAAATATATATAATGTTTGGGAACTCTAAGTAATTTTCTAGCAAAAAACACGGATTTTAACTTGTAAACACCACATTTCAAAAATAGGCTTAGTCATGAAAGTTAAAGAAGAAGAGAATGTGCGCTGCATTTGGAGATTTCATAATTTGCCACGTCATAAATGTTAATTCTCCATTACAAATGCTAGTTTACAAGACCGACTGCTTCTGGTTCGTTCCTTGGTTCCGATCATGCGTGCTTGTACTTTCGACTTTTGTGTGACAGATTTGTGTACTGACCATCCGAAAATCAAACATGGAGCCGTCGTTCGCCAATACTACTACTAGCCTGTTATCCAACATTTGTTGTCTGAAAATTGGAAAACAATTGTCGAAAAGAACATACTAACGGTAGGAATTTCGGATAACAGCCTGTCAAACGACATTCCCCTTCCAAATTTTGCATCGTGTGCACGAGGCTTAAGATCCCACACACTATTAGATTTTCTTCAGATTTTTGTCTTCAGATTTACCAAAACCATGTAGTGCAAGGGCCTGCCTGATTTCATACAAATTGAAACTCTTAAGGTTTGACCTCATGTTATATGGTTTTGGTAAATCTGAAGACAAAAATCTGAAGAAAATCTAATAGTGTGTATGGGGCGTTAGATACACTATATTACCAAAAGTATTGGGATGCCTGCCTTTACATGCACATGAACTTTATTGACATCCTAGGCATAGTACGTAGGGTTCAATATTGAGTTGGTCCACCCTTTGCAGCTATAACAGCTGACCACAAGGTTTAGGAGTGTGTCTATGGGAATGTTTGACCATTCTTCCAGAAGCACATTTGTGAGGTCAGGCACTGATGTTGGATGAGAAGGCCTGGCTTGCAGTCTCCTCTCAAATTCATCCCAAAGGTGTTCTATTGGGTTGAGGTCAGGACTCTGTGCAGGCCAGTCAAGTTCCTCCACCACAAATTTGGTAATCAATGCCTTTGTAGACCTTGCTTTGTGCACTGGTCCAAATCTTTTGGTGGAGGGGGGATTATGGCGTGGGGTTGTTTTTCAGGGGTTGAACTCTTAAGGCATGAAGGGCACCCTTAAGGCGTCAGTATACGTCAGTATACCAAGACATTTTGGACAATTTCATGCTCCTAACTTTGTGGGAACAGTTTGGGGATGGCCTATTCCTGTTCCTACATGACTGTGCACCAGTGCACAAAGCAAGGTCCATAAAGACATGGATGAGCGAGTTTGGGGTGGAGGAACTTGACTGGCCTGCACAGAGCCCTGACCTCAACCAGATAGAACATCTTTGGGATGAATTAGAGCGGAGACTGCGAGCCAGGCCTTCTCGTCTACATCAGTTCCTGACCTCACAAATGCACTTCTGGAAGAATGGTCAAACATTCCCATAGACACACTCCTAAACCTTGTGGGCAGCCTTCCCAGAAGAGTTGAAGCTGTTAAGGCTGCAAAGGTTGGGCCAACTCAATATTCAATCCTACGGACTAAGGCCCCATACACACTATTAGCTTTTCTGCAGATTTTTGTCTTCAGATTTACCAAAACCATATAATATGAGGTCAAACCTTAAGAGTTTCAATCTGTATGCAATCAGGCAGGCCCTTGCATTACATGGTTTTGGTAAATCTGAAGACAAATATCTGCAGAAAATTTAATAGTGTGTATGGGGTCTAAGGTCTTGTACACACGGTTTGATTGTTATACGACCGAGCGTCTGATTTTTGTCAAAAGGGCGTGTGTAGGATTTTGTTCAGCATACTAACTATCCGCAAATTGTCATTTGACAAACATGACAAGCATTTGTTTTGTACGTTCTGAAAATCGCGAATCAACGCTCACCAAACTTCTACTAACACAAAATTAGCAGAAGGGGCCTAAAGGGTGGCGCTGGAGAAATGAACTTCCTCTTTATAATGAACTTCCTCTTTATACTCTCATAGTACGTCACTACGTTCGTGTTTGTCAAACGACAATTTGCAGATAGTTAGTATGCTAGACAAAATCCTGCACATGCGCTTTTGACAAAAATCAGATGCTCGGTCGTCCAACAGACCGTATGTACGAGACCTAAGACTGGGATGCCATAAAGTTTATGTCTGTGTAAAGGCAGGCGTCCCAATAGTTTTGGTAATATAGGGGGCTATTTCCAAAAACAAATCCACTTTGCACTACAAGTGCACTTGGAAGTGAAGTTGCTGTAGATCTGAGGGGGACATGCAATGAAAATAAAGAACAGCATTTTAGCTTGTACATGATTGGATGATAAAATCAGCGGAGCTTCCCCTCATTTCAGATCTACCCCTCAGATCTACAGCAACTGCACTTCCAAGTGCACTTGTAGTACAACGTGGATTTGCCTTTTGTAAATAACCCCCATAGTGTTCATTTAAGGGCCTGTTCACACCAATGTGTTTCTCTGGGCAGCCTTGCCTTACATAGCCCACCACACAGACAAGTTACGTTTCCGTGTTTACTGACTTACAAGGCTATGCAGTAGGACAAGTTTTACTTTTTTCAGTGCTGTGGGATGCAGAGCTACACGATGAATCACCACTCGCTGCAGTGCATAAAGGTGAATAAAATATCAGTTAGACATATCAATAGAGTTTTATATAAAAAAAAAAAAAAGTAATCACTGCAAACACCAAAACACTGATTTTTGCTCCAGTGGTATCACTCAGGGATCTTTTCAATCAACAATCAGTCTGGAAAGGACATAGTAAGGCTCCATGCACACTGGATGTTAAAATAACATTATAAAAACGCCAGTAGCTTTGCAGTGAGTCTTTTGTTTTTAACATTTTTGCAATAGCGTTTATAAGTGTTTTTTAGCGTTTTTGCACATTAGCAGTTTTTAGCGGGTTTTTTTTTTCAATGGATCAAAAATGTTAAACACTGGTGAGCCACATTTCTGAGCGTTTATTGACGAATATCAGCGTCTATGAGCGTTTCGTGTTTTTTGTGGTCAGAAAAACGACTCCTGAGCGTGATTTAATGGCGTTCAGAAAACAGCCCGTAAACTCCACTGCTGATAAACATCCAAAAACATCCATGTGTGCATGGACACATAGGCTAACATAGAGGGGGGTTTATGGGCTGTTAAAAAAAACACCCAAACTTCCAAAAACGGCTGTTTATGAGCTTCGGTGTGCATGGAGCCTAAAACAAACTGCTATTTCTTCAGAGTGTATGTAAACCCCAACAATGAACTTCAATGATTTGTTCCCTTTTAGACTGCTAAATATGGCTTTAAAAGTGTTTTGTTATTTTTTGCTCTATAAGTGCAGAACATACCTGTTGGATTTGGCTGAAATCTTGTGAGCTGTAGAAACATAGACAGCAGAAAAAAAACCAAGTGGTCCATCGAGTCTGCTCCATTTTTTGTATGTATGTTTTTTTTTGTCTGCATTTACTTGTCTGAGTATAGAAAAAACAAAGCATTTTCTGAATAGTGCCGTGCCAAGGCCAAGTATGGCATATAAATAAACCTATAAACAAACCCTTGAGAGACTGTTGTGAATATAGTCCTAAGAGCTGTGCCTGGAGAATACCTTAACGGATAAGTTCACTTAACTAGAAAAAAAAAAATGAATGCTTATTTTTTGCAGGTAAAAAAAATGTGCATTTAATACTTTTTTGTTGCTGGAGCCTATAAAGCATTGAACCAGCGATCAGCAGATTGCCGATACTCCCTAACAGGAAGACTATGTACTACCACAGTGCTTCTCATGCCCTGTACACACAACCGGTTTTCCTGTCGGAATAAACTCTGAAGGTTTTTCCGACGGAGTTCCGACGGAATTCCGCTCAAGCTGTCTTGCATTTACATGGTCACACCAAATTCCGACCGTCCAGAACGCGGTGACGTACAACACGTACAACGGGACTAGAAAAAGGAAGTTCATTAGCCAGTAGCCAATAACTTCCGTCTCGTACTTGCTTCAGAGCATGCGTCGTTTTTGGTACGTCGGAACAGCATACAGATGAGCGGTTTTCCCGATAGGAATTGGGTCCATCGGAAATATTTAGAACATGTTCTCTTTCTAGGTCCGTCAGAATTTTCGAGGAAAGAAAGTCAGATGGGGCATACACATGATCGGAATATACAATGAAAAGCTCCCGTCTGACTTTTTCTGTCGGACATTCCGCTCGTGTGTACACAGCATCAGTGCCGTGGTAGTTCATTAACCACTTGACGACCGCCTCACACCGATTTACGTCGGCAAGGTGGCACGAACAGGCAAAATCACGTACATATACGTGATTTGCCTTCCGCGGGTGGGGGGTCGGATCGGACCCCCCCCCCCGGTGCCCGAGGCGGTCGTCTTTTGTCCCACGGCGATCGGAGATGAGGGGGAGGCCATCCGTTCGTGGCCCCCCCCTCGCGATCGCCGCCGGCCAATCACATTATTCCTTTGCTGCTGTATGCTAAACAGCAGCAAAGGAAATGATGTCATCTCTCCTCGGCTCGGTAATTTCCGTTCCGGCCCGAGGAGAGAAGACAGGTATGTGAGTGCACAACACTACACACACACAGTAGAACATGCCAGGCACACAAAACACCCCGATCCCCCCCCCCGATCGCCCCCCGATCCCCCCCCAATCACCCCCCCCCCCTGTCACAAACTGACACCAGCAGTTTTTTTTTTTTTTTTTTTTCTGATTACTGCATTGGTGTCAGTTTGTGACAGTTACAGTGTTGGGACAGTTAGTATTACCCCCCTGTAGGTCTAGGATACCCCCCCTAACCCCCCCTAATAAAGTTTTAACCCCTTGATCACCCCCTGTCACCAGTGTCGCTAAGCGATCATTTTTCTGATCGCTGTATTAGTGTCGCTGGTGACGCTAGTTAGGGACCTAAATATTTAGGTTCGCCGTCAGCGTTTTATAGCGACAGGGACCCCCATATACTACCGAATAAATGTTTTAACCCCTTGATGGCCCCCTAGTTAACCCTTTCACCACTGATCACCGTATAACTGTTACGGGTGACGCTGGTTAGTTTGTTTATTTTTTATAGTGTCAGGGCACCCGCCGTTTATTACCGAATAAAGGTTTAGCCCCCTGATCGCCCGGCGGTGATATGCGTCGCCCCAGGCAGCGTCAGATTAGCGCCAGTACCGCTAACACCCACGCACGCAGCATACGCCTCCCTTAGTGGTATAGTATCTGTACGGATCAATATCTGATCCGATCAGATCTATACTAGCGTCCCCAGCAGTTTAGGGTTCCCAAAAACACAGTGTTAGCGGGATCAGCCCAGATACCTGCTAGCACCTGCGTTTTGCCCCTCCGCCCGGCCCAGCCCAAGTGCAGTATTGATCGATCACTGTCACTTACAAAACACTAAACGCATAACTGCAGCGATCGCAGAGTCAGGCCTGATCCCTGCGATCGCTAACAGTTTTTTTGGTAGCATTTTGGTGAACTGGCAAGCACCAGCCCCAGGCAGCGTCAGGTTAGCGCCAGTAGCGCTAACACCCACGCACGCACCGTACAGCTCCCTTAGTGGTATAGTATCTGATCGGATCAATATCTGATCCGATCAGATCTATACTAGCGTCCCCAGCAGTTTAGGGTTCCCAAAAACGCAGTGTTAGCGGGATCAGCCCAGATACCTGCTAGCACCTGCGTTTTGCCCCTCCGCCCGGCCCAGCCCAGCCCACCCAAGTGCAGTATCGATTGATCACTGACACTTACAAAACACTAAATGCATAACTGCAGCGTTTTCAGAGTCAGGCCTGATCCCTGCGATCGCTAACAGTTTTTTTGGTAGTATTTTGGTGAACTGGCAAGCACCAGCCCCAAGCAGCGTCAGATTAGCGCCAGTACCGCTAACACCCACGCACGCACCGTACACCTCCCTTAGTGGTATAGTATCTGAACGGATCAATATCTGATCCGATCAGATCTATACTGGCGTCCCCAGCAGTTTGGGGTTCCCAAAAACGCAGTGTTAGCGGGATCAGCCCAGATACCTGCTAGCACCTGCATTTTGCCCCTCCGCCCAGCCCAGCCCACCCAAGTGCAGTATCGATCGATCACTGTCACTTACAAAACACTTAACGCATAACTGCAGCATTCGCAGAGTCAGGCCTGATCCCTGCAATCGCTAACAGTTTTTTTGGTAGCTTTTTATTGAACTGGCAAGCGCCAGCGGCCTAGTACACCCCGGTCGTAGTCAAACCAGCACTGCAGTAACACTTGGTGACGTGGCGAGTCCCATAAGTGCAGTTCAAGCTGGTGAGGTGGCAAGCACAAGTAGTGTCCCGCTGCCACCAAGAAGACAAACACAGGCCCGTCGTGCCCATAGTGCCCTTCCTGCTGCATTCGCCAATCCTAATTGGGAACCCACCGCTTCTGCAGCGCCCGTACTTCCCCCATTCACATCCCCAACCAAATGCAGTCGGCTGCATGAGAGGCATTTTCTTTATGTCCTCCCGAGTACCCCTACCCAACAAACCCCCAAAAAAGATGTCGTGTCTGCAGCAAGCGCGAATATAGGCGTGACACCCGCTATTATTGTCCCTCCTGTCCTGACAATCTTGGTCTTTGCATTGGTGAATGTTTTGAACGCTACCATTCATTAGTTGAGTATTAGCGTAGGGTACAGCATTGCACAGACTAGGCACACTTTCACAGGGTCTCCCAAGATGCCATCGCATTTTGAGAGACCCGAACCTGGAACCGGTTACCGTTATAAAAGTTAGTTACAAAAAAAGTGTAAAAAAAAAAATATAAAATAAAAAAAATAGTTGTCGTTTTATTGTTCTCTCTCTCTCTATTCTCTCTCTCTTGTTCTGCTCTTTTTTACTGTATTCTATTCTGCAATGTTTTATTGTTATTATGTTTTATCATGTTTGCTTTTCAGGTATGCAATTTTTTATACTTTACCGTTTACTGTGCTTTATTGTTAACCATTTTTTTGTCTTCAGGTACGCCATTCACGACTTTGAATGGTTATACCAGAATGATGCCTGCAGGTTTAGGTATCATCTTGGTATCATTCTTTTCAGCCAACGGTCGGCTTTCATGTAAAAGCAATCCTAGTGGCTAATTAGCCTCTAGACTGCTTTTACAAGCCGTGGGAGGGAATGCCCCCCCCACCGTCTTCCGTGTTTTTCTCTGGCTCTCCTGTCTCAACAGGGAACCTGAGAATGCAGCCGGTGATTCAGCCAGCTGACCATAGAGCTGATCAGAGACCAGAGTGGCTCCAAACATCTCTATGGCCTAAGAAACCGGAAGCTACGAGCATTTTATGACTTAGATTTCGCCGGATGTAAATAGCGCCATTGGGAAATTGGGGAAGCATTTTATCACACCGATCTTGGTGTCATCAGATGCTTTGAGGGCAGAGGAGAGATCTAGGGTCTAATAGACCCCAATTTTTTCAAAAAAGAGTACCTGTCACTACCTATTGCTATCATATGCGATATTTACATTCCCCGAGATAACAATAAAAATGATTAAAAAAAAAAAAATGAAAGGAACAGTTTAAAAATAAGATAAAAAAGCAAAAAAATAATAAAGAAAAAAAAAAAAAAAAAGCACCCCTGTCGCCCCCTGCTCTCGCGCTAAGGCGAACGCAAGCGTTGGTCTGTCGTCAAACGTAAACAGAAATTGCACCATGCATGGTGAGGTATCGCCGCGAAGGTCAGATCGAGGGCAGTAATTTTAGCAGTAGACCTCCTCTGTAAATCTAAAGTGGTAACCCGTAAAGGCTTTTAAAGGCTTTTAAAAATGTATTTATTTTGTTGCCACTGCACGTTTGTGCGCAATTTTAAAGCATGTCATGTTTGGTATCCATGTACTCAGCCTAAGATCATCTTTTTTATTTCATCAAACATTTGGGCAATATAGTGTGTTTTAGTGCATTAAAATTTAAAAAAGTGTGTTTTTTCCCCAAAAAATGCGTTTGAAAAATCGCTGCGCAAATACTGTGTGAAAAAAAAAAATGAAACACCCACCATTTTAATCTGTAGGGCATTTGCTTTAAAAAAATATATAATGTTTGGGGGTTCAAAGTAATTTTTTTGCAAAAAAAAAAAACTTTTTCATGTAAACAATGAGTGTCAGAAAGGGCTTTGTCTTCAAGTGGTTAGAAGAGTGAGTGATGTGTGACATAAGCTTCTAAATGTTGTGCATAAAATGCCAGGACAGTTCAAACCCCCCCCAAATGACCCCATTTTGGAAAGTAGACACCCCAAGCTATTTGCTGAGAGGCATGTCGAGTCCATGGAATATTTTATATTGCGACACAAGTTGCGGGAAAGAGACAAATTTTTTTTTTTTTTTTTTCACAAAGTTGTCACTAAATGATATATTGCTCAAACATGCCACGGGAATATGTGAAATTACACCCCAAAATACATTCTGCTGCTTCTCCTGAGTACGGGGATACCACATGTGTGAGACTTTTTGGGAGCCTAGCCGCGTACGGGGCCCCGAAAACCAAGCACCGCCTTCAGGCTTTCTAAGGGCGTGAATTTTTGATTTCACTCTTCACTGCCTATCACAGTTTCGGAGGCCATGGAAAGCCCAGGTGGCACAAAACCCCCCCAAATGACCCCATTTTGGAAAGTAGACACCCAAAGCTATTTGCTGAGAGGTATAGTGAGTATTTTGCAGACCTCACTTTTTGTCACAAAGTTTTGAAAATTGAAAAAAGAAAAAAAAAAAAGTTTTTTCTTGTCTTTCTTCATTTTCAAAAACAAATGAGAGCTGCAAAATACTCAGCATGCCTCTCAGCAAATAGCTTGGGGTGTCTACTTTCCAAAATGGGGTAATTTGGGGGGGTTTTGTGCCACCTGGGCATTCCATGGCCTCCGAAACTGTGATAGGCAGTGAAGAGTGAAATCAAAAATTTTCACCCTTAGAAATCCTGAAGGCGGTGCTTGGTTTTCGGGGCCCCGTACGCGGCTAGGCTCCCAAAAAGTCCCACACATGTGGTATCCCCATACTCAGGAGAAGCAGCTAAATGTATTTTGGGGTGCAATTCCACATATGCCCATGGCCTGTGTGAGCAATATATCATTTAGTGACAACTTTGTGCAAAAAAAAAAAAAAAAAAAAGTGTCACTTTCCCGCAACTTGTGTCAAAATATAAAATATTCCATGGACTCAATATGCCTCTCAGCAAATAGCTTGGGGTGTCTACTTTCCAAAATGGGGTCATTTGGGGGGTTTTGTGCCACCTGGGCATTCCATGGCCTCCGAAACTGTGATAGGCAGTGAAGAGTGAAATCAAAAATTTACACCCTTAGAAATCCTGAAGGCGGTGCTTGGTTTTCGGGGCCCCGTACGCGGCTAAGCTCCCAAAAAGTCGCACACATGTGGTATCCCCATACTCAGGAGAAGCAGCTGAATGTATTTTGGGGTGCAATTCCACATAGGCCCATGGCCTGTGTGAGCAATATATCATTTAGTGACAACTTTTTGTAAATATTTTTTTTTTTTTTTGTCATTATTCAATCACTTGGGACAAAAAAAATAAATATTCAATGGGTTCAACATGCCTCTCAGCAATTTCCTTGCGGTGTCTACTTTCCAAAATGGGGTCATTTGGGGGGGTTTTGTACTGCCCTGCCATTTTAGCACCTCAAGAAATGACATAGGCAGTCATAAACTAAAAGCTGTGTAAATTACAGAAAATGTACCCTAGTTTGTAGACGCTATAACTTTTGCGCAAACCAATAAATATATGCTTATTGACATTTTTTTACCAAAGACATGTGGCCGAATACATTTTGGCCTAAATGTATGACTAAAATTTAGTTTATTGGATTTTTTTTATAACAAAAAGTAGAAAATATCATTTTTTTTCAAAATCTTCGGTCTTTTTCAGTTTATAGCACAAAAAATAAAAACTGCAGAGGTGATCAAATACCATCAAAAGAAAGCTCTATTTGTGGGAAGAAAAGAAGGCAAATTTCGTTTGGGTACAGCATTGCATGACCGCGCAATTAGCAGTTAAAGCAACGCAGTGCCAAATTGGAAAAAGACCTCTGGTCCTTAGGCAGCATAATGGTCCGGGGCTCAAGTGGTTAAGAACTACAAGCGGACAGCCGCTAAGTATGTCAGGGCATGTAGTTCATTCAGACACACCCCGTGCTGTTTTCAAACAGTGACACCTAGTACCGGGAATTTCTCCCTGTACTGCTGCCACAGGAAGAGGGGGGAGGGGGCTGCGGCTGCAGCACTGGGAACATGTTACATGTTCTACCCTAAAATCAGGTGAACATGTAACATGGTAACATGTTCTCAAAGGTGAACTTATTCTTTAAGGAGGGAGGAGGGAGGAGAGAGGATTAACCTCTGTGGGGTATATGACTTATGTGACCACCTGTCATTTTAGAGGTCCAATATTCAAGGTGAGAGCACACCCAAAAGGCACAGTATAGGTATAGTATAGGTACAATATATTCTCGGAAAAGGTGCAAGGTAGATGTGATTCAGATGCGGTAAAGGTTTGGTATAACAAGGTATAGGGTTGGTATAGGTGCAGTTTTGGCGTGGAATAAGTGTGGTATGGAGTACCATACCGGGAGAGTGCTTCTCCAAGGGGGTTATCTAATGCGGAGGGGAGCCGCAAGAGCCGCCAAGGGACCCCAGAAATGGATGTTCGGGGCCACTCTGTGCAAAACGAGCTGCACAGTGGAGGTAAGTATGACATGTTTGTTATTTTAAAAAAATTTAAAAAATGACCCTTTAGTATCACTTTAAGTTAGGCCACGTTTACTTTAAAACATCACACTGTATGTTACATACATTCACATGTATTGAATACCATGAGGATACATTTCAAAGCTGTTTATACAAGTATTCATAGCGCTGGATGTGTAAAATCCAAACATCAAATGCTCCTAATGCTTACATTTCAGCCTTTGTACATTTATAATCACATATATCTTTGGAAATCAGATGCAGAAAACAATGCTTGATTCACATTCAGCCAGCATCCAACAATGAGTGATTCATAATATTTCTGTCGGCTATTATGAGATTATTTGGGAGCTTATTTAACTGCCTGCTTTTGGAGTTCATTAATTGCCTTTCTTCCTTCTTACCAGTGCTTTACCCTTGCAGTCGATGCTGAACCCCTGCACTGATATTTATTGTAATGAAATTGATTAAGACTGAGGAGAGTGGAACAACACTGGCATCTAATGGCATAGAGAAATCTCTCCGCTAATGTCAGGACTCACTAACCTATATATCTCCATCAAGTCTGCCTTCATTTCATTAACTCTTTGCTCTGTCAAGGCGAGTGCACTTTGAATATGCATTTTTCACATGAATGCCAATGCTTTCCAGTTGAATAAGACACTATATGGCATTTAAAGCACTCATGTTTACTGATCTATAATAAAATGTTTGAATGTTGATCAATACATTTCTGTGCTGCTTTTAGAGCACTCTAAACCTTTAAAATAACCGTAAACCCTTATTTAAAAAAAAACAAAACAAACATTATTATTAATAATAATAATAATAATAATAATAATAATAACAATAACAACATAATAATGATAAAAAAATAAGTAATAATAAATTAATAATAATAACAAACATTTAATAACAAACATTTAAAAAAAAAAAAAAAAAAACGTACTTGCTCTGAGCAATAATTTTACACAGAGCAGCCCTAATCTTCCTCTTCTCAGCCCCCCCGCTGGGACTCTTGGCCCCCCCCCACACTGAGTGCCCACCATAGAAAGTCGCTTACTATGTGGGCTTAAACCACAACATTTAAATGTGCTCTGATGCCACATACAAGATAATTAATGCAATAATAATAGTGTGCTTAAACCACAACATAATGAAAAAATAGAAAAGAGAATACAAGTGCACAAAGTGAGATACACTAATTAAACCGCAAGTGTACAACAATACTGCTGTTATAAATAGTCCATCCTCTATGGCTAGAGGTAAATTAAGTGCACACACACACAGTGATATAAATAAAAGAAAAGTCCAGAAAAATTCATTTTCCCTTGAGAAAGTCATGTGACCTGTGACGCAACCCGTTGGGAGGAGCCAGTGACGTCACCTTCGGTGTTCTGTGACACCGGACGTGCAGTGAAGAGGAGAGCTACGAGCACTACTGATCGTTCAATCAGCATTTTACCGTTTTAACACCACATCAAATGTGAGTGATTAATATATATGAATTGGGAATTTATGATCATATAGCAGTCCTGCGTAATGATGTCTTTCTATCTTTATTGAGAGCAATCTCTTGGAATCTATGAACCTTGGGGACGATACAACATCTGATTCACAGGAAACATATAAGCTTATCGTAGCAAGGATCCAAGTTTCTGACAAGTGTCATTTTGGTTTTGTTTTATTTAATATTTTTTCTGAAGGTGAGCAGGAATTTTATTTAGGTGGTGGTGACTTTTTGGTTGGAATTTTTCTGGACTTTTCTTTCATTTATATCACTATGTGTGAGCACTTAATTTACCTCTAGCCATAGAGGAAGGACTATTCATAGCAGCAGTAATGTTGTACACTTGCGGATCAATTTGTGTATCTCACTTTGTGCACTTTTATTCTATTTTATATATTTTCATTATGTTGTGGTTTAAGCGCACTATTATTGTTGCATCAATTATCTTGTATGTGGCATCAGAGCACATTTAAATGGTTGCAGCTGAACTAGTTTCATTTATCTATCAGGTCCGTATCAGCGCTTAAGTAAAATTGTTTAAGCATACTATGTGGGCACTTGTGTTTGCTCACTCCCAATCTGGCTCTGTGTGGCCATAGACACAAAGAGAACAGCTCGCCCCCCCCCCCCCACTCCCTCCTCATTGGTTGTGATTGACACCACTGCTGTGTCTGAGCCTATGAGGCAGGAGAAAGCGGCTCTAGTACACATCACCGGATTGAGATCGGGCTCAGGTAAGTATAAGGGGGGCTGGGGGGAATCTGCACGCTGAAGGTTTTCTACCTTAAAGGCTAACAAATAGGCTAAAAAAATAGCAAATAAAGAATAAATAATATAGTGTATACAATTGTGACACAAGTCATATTGTAATTAAAAGTAATTAAAAATTACCATTGCTTTTCAATCTGCAGCTCTGTAATTTTCTGAAAATTCAATGCAATATGGCTATCTGGAGGGGTTCTGTACATAAAGTGTGTACCAGTGGCGGAATTACCAGGGTTGCAACGGTCGCACTTGCGACTGGGCCCTGGCATTCTGTCACTGTTGGGGGGCCCAGCGGGGGTACTATTCATAGGGCCTTCAGCAGAGAACGTTTCTCTCATGTAACAGTAGCACAGAGACACCGGCATTGACAGTTTGTTTTATGTACGTCTCTGTCCATCTCGCATGGGATGACACGGGACACACAGCTGATCTGCTCCCCCTTCAGCCCCCTCCCCTCTCCTGTGTGTTCCGTGGGAAATGTGAGCTCCTTAGCTTCACACTTGACTGCCCATGGAGCACACAGGAGAGGTGAGGGGGCTGAAGGGGGAGCAGATCAGCTGTGTGTCCCGTGTCATCCCATGCGAGAGAGGATGGACAGAGAGGTAAATATAACAAACTGTCAATGCCGGTGTCTCTGTGCTACTGTTACATGAGAGACACGCTCTCCGCTCAGAGTTGTGCTGTCCTGAGAGGACAGAGGACTCTGATGGGCATTGGTAGATACTGATGGACACTGATAGGGGACTCTTATGGACACTGATAGAAGACTCTGATGGACACTGATAGAAGACTCTGATGGACAATGATAGAGGACTCTGATGGGCACTGATAGCTACTGATGGACACTGATAGAGGACTCTGATGGACACTGATGGACACTGATAGAGGACTCTGATGGGCACTGGTAGATACTGATGGACACTGATAGAGTACTGATAGGGGGCACTGATAGGATTTACTGATGAGCACTGAAGGAGAGGCACTGATAGGGGACACCGATGGGAGGCACTGATAGGGGACACCAATGGGAGGCACTGATAGGGGACACCAATGGGAGGCACTGATAGGGGACACTGATGGAAGGCACTGATAGGGGGCACCGATGGGAGGCACTGATAGGGGACACCGATGGGAGGCACTGATAGGATTTACTGATGGGCACTGAAGGGAGGCACTGATAGGGGGCACTGAGAAGGCACTAGGGGGCACTCATAGGGGGCACTGATGGGAGGCACTGGTGGGAAATGATAGGGGGCACTGAGAAGGCACTAGGGGGCACCGATGTGAGGCACTGGTGGGCACTGATAGGATTTACTGATAAGCACTGAAGGGAGGCACTGATAGGGGGCACCGATGGGAGGCACTGTTCTGTCTCTGGGACAGCTAGCTAAATCTTTTTATCCCAATAACTGTAGATACCATATTTCTTTGATCTCAGTTTTATTAGAACAAGCCAGGTGAAACTACAAAATAACAGAAATAGACTTTAATAAGTACAATATCACATACAATACAGCATACATTGCATAAACAACAATATACATTACAAGATGAAATAATAAAAACTTACTTTTTAAGTTCTCTAAGGAGTGCTGACAACTTCCTTATTTACACATACAATAAACAATTAAATAGAACTGCAGCAATACCAAAAAGGAACGCAAGATGGAGCCTGCATACCACATATGATTGCTTTAAGTAAATTACACATTTTGCATGTAAATTTAACAACACAATTATAAATAGTCAGTGCATACACATCTGGTGGACAGAACACTCCCCGCCTGACATCAAGTGATGTCACTAACAGAGTCCTCCGTAGAAAGCAATGAAATAAGTTCGGTCACTGGTCTCAAGAATACTTTAATCTCATTCTGTTGAAAGATCTTGACCTCGACCTTACGGACACGATTATCCTTGCTTGGCAGTATTTTGGTGATCAAACCTAAAGGCCACATATTCCTTAGTGTCTGGCAATCTTTCATGAGCACATCATCACCAGGTTTAAGATTAGGATTTTCAGTGTGCCACTTTCTCCTTACTTGTAGAGTAGATATATATTGTTCCCTCCACCGGTTCCAGAAGGTATTGGCAAGGGTTTGTACTTGTCTCCATTGACATTTGTAAAGGTCAAGCAAGCTATCGCTTATGAAACGTTTACCATTGCCTGTATCTGTCTGACCCTTTTTTGACAATAAAGATGACATCGAGATAATTTGGAGTTCCAGTGTGCGACCAATTCCTTGTCTTGTTAGATTGCGTAGAAAGGTGGGACCTGTGAACCTTGAAGTACTTTCAAGACGGCTGGCCGCTACAGATCTGGTAGCTAGGTCTGCAGGATTACAGTCTGTAGGCACAAAATGCCATTGCTCTGGGTGGGAGGATCTCCTTATCCTTAACACTCTGTTATTTACATAGACGTAGAAACGCCTTGTTTCATTATGGATGTAACCCAGAACCACTTTACTGTCTGTGTAGAACTCAGCTTTTTGAATTTCTAGGTTTGTCTCTGTTGTATTTAGTTCAGCTAGCGCTGTAGCAAATACTACAGCACAAAGTTCCAGCCTGGGTATGGTGTGTTCGGGAAGTGGTGCAAATTTTGTTTTCCCCATTACAAACCCTATGTGTCATTGTCCTTTAGTGTCTATGGTTTTCAGGTAAGCTACAGCATCAATTGCTTTAACAGAAGCATCCAAAAACACACAAAGTCTTTGCATCTGAATATCAGCAGATGACAGCGGAGCATATGGTAGTGGAATTTTAAGGTTGGATAGAGCTGTTAGTGAGTCCTTCCACTCTAGCCATAGTTTCTTGTTGTCGGTGGGGAGAGGGTGGTCCAAATCTAGTGACTCACAGGTTAAGTCTCTAAGTAGTGCCTTACCCTGGATGGTGACAGGTGCTGCAAAGCCAAAGGGATCATATAGGCTGTTTATGGTAGACAGGACACCTCTACGGGTAATGGGTTTTTCTTCTGTGTTTACTTGGAAAGTAAAGGTGTCAGATCTTAAGTCCCAAAACAAACCAAGGCTGCGTTGCATGGGAAGTGAGTCTGTGCCTAGATCTAAGTCCTTTAACTCGTTAGAATGATCTTGGACAGGAAAGGCTTCTAAAACTTCTCTACTGTTTTTGTTATGTAATTTCCAAAGTTAGTAAGATTGTGAGACTATTTGGTTAAGATTATCTAAGGTATAATTTGAGATCTTATTGCCGCATAAGATCCCTAAGATGGAATATGGTTTAATTGAGGGCTGTTCAAATTTAACCCATGGAACTTTAGGGTTGTGAATGTGCCATTGTGCGTTTTGAGACCACCTGGCGGCTAAATAGTATAACCAGAAATCCGGGAGGCCCAGACCGTCCCTTTTTTGTGATCTATACAACACCATTCTAATGCCCCGTACACGTGGTCGGATTTTCCGATGGAAAATGTGTGATAGGACCTTGTTGTCGGAAATTCCGACCGTGTGTAGGCTCCATCACACATTTTCCATCGGATTTTCTGACACACAAAGTTTGAGAGCAGAATATAAAATTTTGCGACAACAAAATCCGTTGTCGGAAATTCCGATCGTGTGTACACAAATCCGACGGACAAAGTGCCACGCATGCTCAGAATAAATAAAGAGATGAAAGCTATAGTCTACAAAGTCCACAAACTCACTAAAGGGTGGAAAAGGCACATTGTGTTTTCGTTTGTAGTTACAGCCATGAGTAATCCATCTTTCGTGTAACTCATAAGGAAGTTTTTGTGCTAAGGAGTTAATACCTCTAGCAGAGTCAAGATAAGAAAGGCCAGGTAAGTCTCCTTCTGCTTTAGCGACTTGTAACTCCATACACAGGTCACTGAATTCTGAGTTTTTGGTAACCTCTGCTAGGTATTTTTGGGAAGTCTTCTATCCTTTTAAACCGTGTACCCTCTATAGCCTCTGGTATAGCCTATATCAGGGTGGTTTATATTAATGTCTGATCCTTTTGGCATGTTCAGCAGAATCATTGTCAAGCCACTTTACGAGGAGTTCTATCTGTTCCCTGCAGGATAGATCTAGACCTTGCATGACACTCTGGAAAGTGAATCGCCACGCCCTGTAGTGCTGGGGGCGATCACTGAATTTGACAAGTCCTTGGGTAACTAACTCTCTTTTGGCCAGGAACTTGGCAATGTCTACAGTAGCCTGATTGGCATTGGGGTAGTCTGCTGGTGTATTTTAGTGCGGTGTAAAGGCATACCTGGTAAAAGTCTCTTCTTTAGGCGCGCTGGGTTCAAACTTGCATAAAGTAGGCAGTTCGTACCGGCTTGTTGCATACACCTTTGGAGTGAAGACTGGTGTTTGATGCTTGTATGAAGGCTGGGTACCTTGTGAAGTAGAAGGTTTGGTTGGAACTGGAAAGTCTGGAACTCTGTCAGATTTTTCTTGCTTGTATCACTGGGTTCCCAGGTCATCTTGTTGCTGCTTATTTGATGTGACTCACTGAAGTTATGTTTGATTTCTTGTTGTGGGATGCTGCTTGGGTCCCAGTGCTGGTAGACATAATCTGACGTACGTTGTGAAGAATCTTGTTGGCTCCTTCTCTAGACCCGGTATGCTGCTGCCTACTCTTGGCTCATCGTAGACGGCTGCTTCTAAAGCTTCTGCTTCTGCAATGGCGGAGGCAGTGTCTCTTTCTACTGTCAGCTTCTCCATATTAGCTTCTAAGATAGCTTGCTGCAATTTCAGAGATGCTTCCTGCTGGGCTAGCTCTTCTTCCAGGCATATTCTTTTCTTCTCGCTCTCTTGTTCCATGTGTACTCTTTTTTGCTCTCTCTCTTGTTCCATGCGTACTCTTTCTTGCTCCAAGCGTACTCTTTCCTTCTCTCTCTCTTGCTCCAAGCGTACTCTTTCCTTCTCTCTCTCTTGCTCTGAGCGTACTCTTTCTTGCTCCAAGCATATTCTTTCCTTCTCTCTCTCTTTCTCCAAGCGTACTCTTTCCTTCTCTCTCTCTTGTTCCTGTCTCACCTTTTCTGCATCAAGGCCTTTTCTTTTTTCATCTGCAACTCTTGGTCTGCGAAAGTGGCCCTGGCTTTTGTTGCTTCGGCTTTTGAACGGGCGATAGCTGCTGCATTTGCGACAGATGACTTAGATGAGCTTGCTCGTGAACGTGTTTTGTAAGAAGATGTCTCACTATGAGACATGACTGCGGGGAAGAAGCTGTCTTGCTGTATAGAGACCGTTCTAGTGTCGATGCTGCTTGACAGAGCATGTCTCTGTGTAGCGTGGCTGCTTGCTTTGCCTGCCACAGGCCTGTATCTTTAAGGCTTCTGACTGTATGGATACTGCGTAGCCCTGGGCTGTACAGACTTCTGAAGTCGGCTTATCTTCCCTTCAGAGGTCAGCTTAAAAATTTCACTGTTCTGTCTCTGGGACAGCTAGCTAAACCTTCTTATCCCAATAACTGTAGATACCATGTTTCTTTAATCTCAGTTTTATTAGAACAAGCCAGGTGAAACTACAAAATAACAGAAATAGACTTCAATAAGTACAATATCACATACAATACAGCATACATTGCATAAACAACGATGTACAGTACAAGATGAGATAATAAAAACTTACTTTTTAAGTTCTCTAAGGCAGTGTTTCTCAACTCCAGTCCTCAAGGCGCCCCAACAGGTCATGTTTTCAGGCTTTCCATTATTTTGCACAGGTGATGTGATCAGTTTCACTGCCTTAGTAATTACCACAGCTATTTCATCTGAGGGAAATCCTGAAAACATGACCTGTTGGGGCGCCTTGAGGACTGGAGTTGAGAAACACTGCTCTAAGGAGTGATGGCAATAGATTGAGAAATACATGTGTTGCTTCCTGCAATGTGTTGAAAAGAATGGTGACTGGTTCACTTCCTGCTAAGATTCTACCCAGAATTCCCTGCTTGCTGACAACTTCCTTATTTACACATACAATAAACAATTAAATAGAACTGCAGCAATACCAAAAAGGAACGCTAGATGGAGCCTGCACACCACATATGATTGTCTTAAGTAAATTACATATTTTGCATGTAAATTTAACAACACAGGTACAAATAGTCAGCGCATACACATCTGGTGGACAGAACAGGTACCAATGGGATTTACTGATGAGCACTGAAGGGAGGCACTGATAGGGGGCACTGAGAAGGCACTAGGGGGCACTGATAGGGGACACTGATAGGGGGCATTAAGGGGGCACTGATAGGAGGCACTGATGAGCACTGAAGGGGGCACTGATAGGCTGCACTGATAGGAGGCATTGATGAGCACTGATAGGCAGAACTCATAGGCTGCACGGATGGGCACTGAGGAACACTGATAGGCAGAACTCAGGCATAGGCAGTATTGATTGGCAGCATTGAAGAGTACTAATAGGTGGCACGGATGGACGCTGTTAGGCGGCAATAATGAGCACCGATAGGTTGTGCTGATAGGTAGATTTGATTGGCACTAATAGGCGGCATTAATGAGCACTGATAGGTAACACTTGTAGGCGGTATTGATAGGCACTGATAGGTGGTATTGATGGGCACTGATAGATGGCACTGATGATTGGGGCACTGATTATCAGTGTAAACAATTTACTGACATTCTTGACAGTTAATGGCAGTCCTTTCCTAACATAGACACAGCATGGGAGGAAAGGGCTGCGGATAACCGGCAAGTCTGTTTACATGTGACCAGCTGACATCACATGGTAAATGACCACTGTGATTGCGCTGGATGCACGTCCCAGGGGGCATGCGGGAAGCATGGTTTTGGGAGGATGTCCATGGACACCCTCCCAAAATTGGAAGCCCGGGGCTCGGAATGGAAAGGGGGGCCCACCATGGTTTCTTGCACAGGGGCCCTGAAGGTTCTAGTTACGCCTCTGGTGTGTACAGAACACCCCCCCAGAAACATAATTTCCTGCTCGTGTGATTGGCTCACTGATTTTCCCAGAAGTCTGCACAAAGATACAAGTCAGATTTCCGGCATCCCCTGCAACAAAAATGTCATTTTTGGTGAGATACTTTATATAAGAAATAACGGCTAAAGGGATGCAGACCCTGCAATTTACCTCATTAGAGGCCTGAAGGTACACAGCTGACTGATAATTATAAAACCACTCCCATTAGACTCACTCAACACAGAGGAACAAACAGGGATTTCTTCAGAATAACAAAAAGATAGGAATCTGCAACAAAGTTTGTTGAAATCCTTGCAATGTACATAAATCACCAATGGGGGGGAATGTTTTATTCTCAACAAAAGTGGAGTTACGCTTTAATGCAGAGAATGCATTCAAGGTAAAAAAAAAAACTTCAGCCTTTAGAACCACCTTAACAAAATGACATTTAGGCCTCTACGCACGAGCGACGGTAAAATCAGGCATCTGAGTCGCAGCTTTACCATCCCCCAGCCACCCACCTAGAGTCTAAAATACAGCCAGAGGAGGCTGTTCACAGGCCATGCCCACACTGCTGTGGGTCAAGGCCGCTGCAAGTTTAGTACAGCGTGTTCAATAGACTCATTACCCCCTGCAGGAGGTGACAGGATTGCCTCCTGACCGCCTAAACTTCTGACAACGGCTACTTATTAACCTCACTCTGAAAAGTGATCTACTACAGATTGCTTTGCAGAGCTAGGGCTAATGTTAACCTAAAATACTACAGGGTCTATTTATTAAAAAAAAAAAAGAAAAAAAAGTTGCTGTTTGAATGTCTCAGCAAAGGTCACAAATAATACCTTTATTAGCCTATTATGCCGCGTACACACGAGCGGACTTTCTATCCTACTTGGTCCGGCACACTTTCCGACGGACTTTGTCCGCCAGGTGCGCCGGACTTTAAAACGAACGGACTTGCCCACACACGCCGGGATTTTCCGGCGGGCTAAGTACGCCCGTCTTTCCGACGGACTTTCGCCGGAGTTCCGGCGGACTTTCAGAATGAACGGACTTGCCCACACACGGACAAGTCCGTTCATTTTGAACATGACTCAGGTGCGACGGGACTAGAAAAGGATGTCAATCTTGCCGCTTTTATCGGCGAGATTGGCACCTTGCTAGCCCCGTCGCGGGGCATACCAGGCCCTTAGGTCTGGTATGGATTATAAAGGGGAACCCCGCTACGCCGAAAAAACGGCGTGGGGCCCCCCCTAAAATCCATACCAGACCCCGATCCGAGCACGCAGCCTGGCCGGTCAGGAAAGGGGGTGGGGACGAGCGAGCGCCCCCCCCCCTCCTGAACCGTACCAGGCCGCATGCCCTCAACATGGGGGGTGGGTGCTTTGGGGGAGGGGGGCGCCCTGCGCCCCCCCCCCCAAAGCACCTTGTCCCCATGTTGATGAGGACAAGGGCCTCTTCCCGACAACCCTGGTCGTTGGTTGTCGGGGTCTGCGGGCGGGGGCTTATCGGAATCTGGGAGCCCCCTTTAATAAGGGGGCCCCCAGATCCCGGCCCCCCACCCTATGTAAATGAGTATGGGGTACATGGTACCCCTACCCATTTACCTAGGAAAAAAGTGTAAGTAATAAAACACACTACACAGGTTTTTAAAATATTTTATTAAACAGCTCCGGGGGGGGGGATCTTCCTCCGGCTTCGGGGGTCTTCTTCCGGCTTCGGGGGTCCCTCCGCTTCATCTTCTCCCGGCGTCCGGTTGGTTCTTCTCCGCTCTCCGGCCTCTTCTCCCGGTGTCGCAGGTCTTCGGCCGGCCCCTCCGCTCTCTTCATGTAGCTCTATTGCGAGCGGAGGTCCGGACTTCTTGGCTTCTTGGCTTCTTGGCTTCTCTTCTCTTCTCTTCCCCCAGATGTTGACACGACGCTCTCTCCGGCTGGACTGGTCTCTGAGGGCTGCGTTGTGACTTATATAGGCGGAGACCCCGCCCCCATATGATGTCACAGTCCTTGGGCATGCTGGGACTGTGACGTTTTAGGGGGCGTGGTCGACCACGCCCCCTAAAACGTCACAGTCCCAGCATGCCCAGGGACTGTGACATCATATGGGGGCGGGGTCTCCGCCTATATAAGTCACAACGCAGCCCTCAGAGACCAGTCCAGCCGGAGAGAGCGTCGTGTCAACATCTGGGGGAAGAGAAGAGAAGAGAAGCCAAGAAGCCAAGAAGCCAAGAAGTCCGGACCTCCGCTCGCAATAGAGCTACATGAAGAGAGCGGAGGGGCCGGCCGAAGACCTGCGACACCGGGAGAAGAGGCCGGAGAGCGGAGAAGAACCAACCGGACGCCGGGAGAAGATGAAGCGGAGGGACCCCCGAAGCCGGAAGAAGACCCCCGAAGCCGGAGGAAGATCCCCCCCCCCGGAGCTGTTTAATAAAATATTTTAAAAACCTGTGTAGTGTGTTTTATTACTTACACTTTTTTCCTAGGTAAATGGGTAGGGGTACCATGTACCCCATACTCATTTACATAGGGTGGGGGGCCGGGATCTGGGGGCCCCCTTATTAAAGGGGGCTCCCAGATTCCGATAAGCCCCCGCCCGCAGACCCCGACAACCAACGGCCAGGGTTGTCGGGAAGAGGCCCTTGTCCTCATCAACATGGGGACAAGGTGCTTTGGGGGGGGGGCGCAGGGCGCCCCCCTCCCCCAAAGCACCCACCCCCCATGTTGAGGGCATGCGGCCTGGTACGGTTCAGGAGGGGGGGGGGCGCTCGCTCGTCCCCACCCCCTTTCCTGACCGGCCAGGCTGCGTGCTCGGATCGGGGTCTGGTATGGATTTTAGGGGGGGCCCCACGCCGTTTTTTCGGCGTAGCGGGGTTCCCCTTTATAATCCATACCAGACCTAAGGGCCTGGTATGCCCCGCGCTCGCCGCAATAGGAAGATTTGTTTTTCCTATTGCAGCGAGCGCGAGATGCAATACCATCCCCTCGTGTCGCATTTGGTCTGTCGGACCAGCCTACACACGAGCGGGCTTTCCGTCGGACCAGCACACACACGAGCGGACTTTCCGCCCGAAACTGAGTCCGACGGAAAGATTTTAAACATGTTTAAAATCTAGGTCCGGCGGGCTTTTGGGAAGAAGTCCGCCGGAAAAGTCCGCCGCCGCCCACACACGGGCGGATTGTCCGGCACACTCTGGTCCGCCGGACCAAGTATGCCGGAAAGTCCGACCGTGTGTACGCGGCATTAGTGTTAAACTGGGTATAAGCACATACACTATATTACCAAAAGTATTGGGACGCCTGCCTTTGCACACACATGAACTTTATTAATTTTCATGTAATTTCATGACATCCCAGTCTAAGCCGGTAGGGTTCAGTGTTGAGTTAGCCCACCCTTTTCAGCTATAACAGCTTCAATTCTTCTGGGAAGGCTGTCCACAAGGTTTAGGATTGTATCTATGGGAATGTTTGACCATTCTTCCAGAAGTGGATTTGTGAAATCAGGCACTGATGTTGGACGAGAAGGCCTGGCTCACAGTCTCCTCTGTAATTCATCCCAAAGGTGTTCTGTTGGGTTGAGGTGAGGTTTGTGCACTGGTCCAAATCAGTGGTGGGGGATTATGATGTGGGGTTCTTTTGCAGGGGTTGGGCTTGGCCCCTTAGTTCCAGTGAAGGGAACTCTTAAGGTGTCAGCACACCAAGACATTTTGGACAATTTCATGCTCCCAACTTTGTGGGAACAGTTTGGGGATGGCCACTTAATGTTCCAACATGACTGCACACCAGTGCACAAAGCAAGGTCCATAAAGACATGGATGAGCGAGTTTGGGCTGGCCTGCACAGAGTCCTGACCTTAACCCAATAGAACACCTTTGGGATGAATTAGAGCAGAGACTGCAAGGCAGGACTTCTCATCCAACATCAGTGCCTGATCTCACAAATGCGCTTCTGGAAGAATGGTCAAACATTCCCATAGACACACTCCTAAACCTTGTGGACAGCCTTCTCAGAAGAGCTGAAGCTGTTATAGCTGCAAAGGGTGGGCCAACTCCATATTGAACCCTACGGACTAAGACTGGGATGCCATTAAAGTTCATGTGTGTGTAAAAGCAGGTGTCCCAATACTTTTGGTAATATAGTGTAGTTTTTCTTTTATTCAACCAGTGAATTGAACGGAAAAAAAACAAAACTGACAGATCTCTGCATCAGCACAATGATATGTGATGCAGTGATCTCTCCCACTGAGCTATTGTATTCTGACAGAGGTCTTCTCCCCCCCCCATCAGAATACACAGATAAACACTGTAGCCATTGGCTGTAAACGCTGCTGATTTTCCAGTATGACAATTTGACAGAAGCCAGTCTTTCCTGCTGTCAACTTTCGATACATGTGTACTATGCTTTAAGCTATTTTCTTTATTGGTTGAATGTGCTCTCCTGGTTGATTGTTCTTAACCACCTCAATACAGGGCACTTACACCCCCTTCCTGCCCAGGCCATTTTTCAGCTTTCAGAGCTCTCACACTTTGAATGACAATTATGCGGTCATGCTACACTGTACCCATGTGAAATTGTTATAATTTTCTTCACACAAATAGAGCTTTCTTTTGGTGGTATTTATTCACTTCTGGGTTATTTTTTCCTAAAAAAAAAGACCAAACATTTTGAAAAAAAAAAGTTTTTCTTAGTTTCTGTCAGTAAATTTTGTAACTAAGCAATTTTTCTCCTTCACTGATGGGCGCTGATCAGGCAGCACTGACGGGCACTGATGAGGTGGCACTGATGAGGAGGCACAAATATGTTGCATTTTTGGGCACTGGTAGGTGGCACTGATATGTGGCACTGATGAGCACTGATAGGCAGCACTGATGGGTGGCACTGGTGGGCACTAGGCACAGATAGGCGGCACTGAGGGGAACAGATACGTGGCACTGGTGGGCACAGATAGGCAGCACTGGTGGGCACAGATAGGTGGCATGAAAAGGCGGCACTGATGGGTGGCACTGATGGGCACTGATGGGTAGCATTGATGGGCAGCAGTGATGAGCATTGATTGGCAGAAGTGATGGGCATTGATGGGCAGCACTGATAGCCAGCACTGACTGGCATCACTATTGGCCACTGATTGCTGGCACTTGTGGGCACTGATTGCTGGCACTTGTGGGCACTGATTGCTGGCAGTGGTGGGCAATTATTGCTGGCACTGGTGGACACTTAATTGTAATCAGGGCACTGATGGTCAGTGCCCTGATTACCTACCTAGCTGTCCCCTGTGAGGAGATGCCGCTGATCGGCTCTCCTCTCCTCACACTCTGACAGTGTGAGGCGAGGAGCGCCGATTACCGGCATCTCCGTGTTTACATGTGACCAACTGTGATTGGACACAGCTGATCACATGGTTAAAGAGCCGCGGTTCTTTACACAGATCAGGGTCACGCTGTGTCCTTGCAACACGGGCGTGCGAGAGCGGTCGTTCTAGGAAGCCGTCATATGACGTCCACCCAGAACAAGAGCCACACCGCCCAGCCGTCATTTGACAGTGGGTGGGCGGCAAGTGGTTAAAGAGACACTTAACTGTTAAAAAAAAAGATCTACTCAAGTATATATTCTTAGCTTTACCGTGATATTAGGCTCCATGTACACGGGACACTGAGGCAAAGTCCTCTGAACAAATTTTTTTGACACCTTGAAACCGGCGTTTAAAACACCCGTTTAGCCGTATGTGCATGCCGCATTTATCCGCGTTTAGCCGTGTTTGCGTCTAGAAGCGTTTATTAAAGAGAAGTTCCACCTGAGGTCCAGTCAAAAAAAAATAAAAAATTAAAAGTCAGCAGCTACAAATACTGCAGCTGTTGACTTTTAATTGGACACTTACCTGTCCCAGGGTCCAGCGATGCGGGGGATCAAAGCCCCGCTCGTCTCCCCCTCTGTTCAGCGGCGCCGGCATTGCAACTGTGGGTGCCGGGCTGTGGCTTCACAGCCTGGCACCCACTGCGCATGCGCGAGCGGCGCCACACGCCGTGATTGACCGCTCAGTCACCTGGGACCTGTAATGGGTCCAGATGATTGACAGGAGGGAGGGAGCAGAGCTGAGCCCTTCCTGTGCCGAGGGGGAAGTGATGTCACCAGCCCAGGCACTGGAAAAGGCAGACTACGAGGGACCACCTAGCAACAGGCATTTAGAGGTAAGTAAAAAAAAAATATAGAGAAAAAAGAAAAGTGTGTGAGTGTGGCGCTGTCCCAGAGTTGTAAAAGAAATGTCTGCATATATACAATTTTATCCAAAGTGTCACGTGTGTATTCCCTTAAGTGAAATATGTATGGCAGTTATTACCACTCCTAGGAGTGGTAATAACTGCCATACATATTTCACTTAAGGGAATACACACGTGACACTTTGGATAAAATTGTATATATGCAGACATTTCTTTTACAACTCTGGGACAGTGCCACACTCACACACTTTTCTTTTTTCACTTTTTCCGCTCATTCCACCCCCTGTGGAGTCAGCGTATGTGAGGGCAGCAGTCTATCAATTTAGGAATATACTTCCCACCTAGGCTTCTAATTACACCCATTAGCGCGGACTCCCTATTTCTTCTGTTACATAAAAAAATATATATCCAAATGTTTTTTTGTATTTTTTTTAGGATTTTTCATGTATTTTTTTTTTTTTTGGGTGGAACCCCACTTTAAGATGACCTCATTTAAGACCCTCCCCAAGCTAAAAAACATTTTAAGTTAACTATTTCAGCCATTTTGACCAGAGTGAGTAGCAGCAGCAGAGAAGGCAGTTGTATACTTGTATTTGCCTCTATTTCTGTGCTTTTTTTTTTCAATGGATCCCATAATGAGCAATTGTGAGGAAATGCTCCTGACGTTGCTCTTGATGAGGCTAGAAAGACGTAGAAAATTGTGTGAGAGGTCCAGAGTCAGAGTTCATCACTATTGGACCCATCCTTTGTGCAGCGAATGTCGGCAGGATATTTTGTAAACATGTACGTACACCTGCATACCTACTATATATGGTCTATGAATCATCACAAGTAATTAAAACATTTTTAACTAGATTTTTTTATGTTTTTTCATTGTTTTCCATCATATTTTTGTCTTTTCGGGTCTAAAATATAGGATACCTTTAAAAACGCTTAAAATGAAAGCAGGTCTAAACGCCGGAACTGCGTTTAACCACGTTTAGCCGCGTTTGGCGTCTGAAATGTGGAAATCTTCAGCGTCTGAACCCATTTTTTTGCTTCCAAAGAAATGCTGTTAAACGCAACTGCATAAAACCGGCAATAAATGAGACCATGTACATGGTCACATAGGATAACATTGAATGAGTTCAGGGACAGTTGAAAGAAGCATCCAACTACCTCTGAATATACATTTAACAGCATCCCGTGTACATGGAGCCTTAAAGGGTTGTTTTTTTTTTTTTTAATAACAAGCATGTTATACTTACCTGCTCTGTAAAATGGTTTTGCATTCCTTTTTTTCGGGTCCCCAGCCAGCACTCCTGGCCCCATCCCCCTTGTGAGTGCTCGCACCCTGGCCCCATTTTGTGTGTCCATAAGACACAAAGAATGGGGCTCAGCCCTGCCCCCCACTGGCTGTGAACTGTGACTGACAGCAGCGTGAGCCATTGGCCCTGGAGAGCAGCCGCCCTCATGCACATCGCTGGATCGCAATTGGGTTCAGGTAAGTATTAGGGGGATGTGGGGGGAGCTGCATTCTGAAGATTTTTTTACCTTCATGTATAGAATGCATGAAGGTAAAAAAACCTTCAGCCTTTAGAACCACTTTAAACAGTCTCTTCTATTGCTCTCAAACTCCTCTAAATTTCCATATTCCTTTTTTTCTGCTGTGATCCAACTACTGTTAGAGAGTGGCTATATTCATTCCCTATGGTCCCGCTCTATGTATGACTGGAGCCACCCTCTCTTGCTTACTCCCAAGATGGACTGTGGAATATGGGGTTTGTACTGTGCATAAAGCAATACCATGACCCTCTTGAAGTAATGTGCACTTCTTAAGCCAAACAAATGGAAATGAAGAGGGAAAGGAGAGGTTCAGGATCTCATAGAGGGCATTACAAGGAGGCAGAAAAACACAATAAGAAACAATTTAATAAAAATAGATTACAAGGCAATTAAATAGTGGATATGCATGCATAATTTTTGGAGAATAAGGATTACCTTTAGTATCACTAAAGACTAGTATTCTCTTATGCTCCGTACACACGGTTGGATTTTCCGATGGAAAATGTCCGATCGGAGCGTGTTGTAGGAAATTCCGACCGTGTGTGGGCTCCATCGGACATTTTCCATCGGATTTTCCGACACACAAAGTTGGAGAGCAGGAGATAAAATTTTCCGACAACAAAATCCGTTGTCGGAAATTCCGATCGTGTGTACACAAATCCGACGGACAAAGTGCCAGGCATGCTCAGAATAAATAAAGAGATAAAAGCTATTGGCCACTGCCCCGTTTATAGTCCCGACGTACGTGTTTCACGTCACCGCGTTCAGAACGATCGGATTTTCCGACAACTTTGTGTGACCGTGTGTGTGCAAGACAAGTTTGAGCCAACATCCGTCGGAAAATATCCTAGGATTTTGTTGTCGGAATGTCCGAACAAAGTCCGACCGTGTGTACGGGGCATTAGAATTGAATAATAGGGAAAGGCCCATGGTAATTCTGGAGGAGCTGCAGAGATCAGGTGGGAGAATCTGTCCACAGGACAACTATTAGTCGTGCACTCCACAAATCTGGCCTTTATGAAAGAGTGGCAAGAAGAAAGCCATAGTTGAAAGAAAACCATAAGAAGTTCCATTTGCAGTTTGCGAGAAGCCATGTGGGGGACACAGCAAACATGGAAGAAGGTGCTCTGGTCAGATGAGACCAAAATTGAACTTTTTGATCTAAAAGCAAAACGCTTTGTGTGGCGGAAAACTAACATTGCACATCACCCTGAACACACCATCCTCACTATGAAACATGGTGGTGGCAGCATCATGTTATGGGGATGTTTTTCTTCAGCAGGGACAGGGAAGCTGGTTGATGGGAAGATGGATGGAGCCAAATACAGGGCGATCTTAGAAGAAAACCTGTCAGGACCTGCAAAAGACTTGAGACTGGGGCGGAGGTTCACCTTCCAGCAGGACAACAACTCTAAACATACAACCAGGGCTACAATGGAATGGTCAAAGCATATTAATGTGTTAGAATGGCCCAGACAAAGTCCAGACCTAAATCCTATTGAGTGGCAATACTTGAAAATTGCTGTTCACAGATGCTCTCCATCCAATCTGACAGAGCTTGAGCTATTTTGCAAGGAAGAATGGGCAAACATGTCACTCTCTAGATGTGCAAAGCTGGCAGAGACATCCCCAAAAAGACTTGCAGCTGTAATTGCAGTGAAAGGTGGTTCTACAAAGTATTGACTCAGGGTGGCTGAATACAAATGCATGTCACGCTTTTCACATATTTATTTGTAAAAAAAAATGGAAACAATTTATCATTTTCCTTCCACTTCACGAATATGTGCCACTTTGTGTTGGTCTATCACATAAAATCCCGATAAAATATATTTACATTTTTAGTTGTAACATGACAAAATGTGAAAAATGTCAAAGGGTATGAATACTTTTTCAAGGCACTGTACATACAGCTGTGTAACTCCAGCCAAAACCAAAATCAGTTAATAAGCCCTTATCATTTAAATACCAATTCCACAATCAGTGGCGTTGCTAGGTGGTGGCTACTGGGGCTATAGCCCCAAATCTGGGGTCCATAGCACGAGTCTCTGCAGGGGTCCCCAACCTCTCCTCTCTGCAGCTGTGCCTTAGACAGAGCCGGCAGGCAGACTGGGAGAGCCGGTGGGCAGAACAGGCAGCACCGGAGAGCAGAGAGCGGACGGGCTGCATGGGAGAGCCGGCCAAACGGCAGGCGGGCAGCACGGGAGAGCGGAAGGGCAGAACGGGCAGCACGGGAGAGGTCCTCTCCTTCCCTCCGCTTTTGTAACCACACACAGCAGGTGTCTCCCGCTGTCATGGAGCTGGGGTCTGAACTGTTCGGCGCCTGTCCAGTCACTGTAACAAAGATAGAATGATAGAATCAGCGTTCCGTCTATCACGATATAGGAGGCGGGGCTTTGTTACAGTGAGTGGATGGCCACCGAACAGTTCAGAGTTCAGACCCCAGCTCCATGACAGCGGGAGATACCCGATGTGTGTAATCAAAGCACTGGCGAGGCTGCAGATGAGCACAGATGAGGCTGCAGATGGGCACAGTGAGGCTGCTTAGATGGGCACAGTGAGGCTGCAGATGGGCACAGTGAGGCTGCTTGGATAGGCACACTGAGGCTGCAGATGGGCACAGTGATAATGCAAGGGGGCACTCATAGTTTCTCATAGTTTCCCTATTATATCGGTAACCTCACCCCCCCCCCCTTACCGTAGTGTATTCTTTCTGCGGAAGGTGATCTCTGTCCTTTAAAATGTATGGTTTTTCCCTTTTATGAACAAGAAAATAATGACATTTGCTGTTGGGCTGGTATCATAATGCTATGGGGCTGGTGTGAAATTTTTTCAAGGGCTGGTTTTTATTCCCAGTCTGGCCCTGGAGAGCGGACGGGCAGCACGGGAGAGCCGGCGGGCAGAACGAGCAGCAAGGGAGAGCCGGCTAAATGGCGGACAGGTGAGAGAGCAGAGAGATGACATCTCTTACCACACTTCCTGCATCACAGCTGTTCCGCCACCACTATGCAGCTGCGGGCAGCAGAGAGTTTACATCATGTCTCACTGCCCGCCCTCTCTCTGGGGACTCTGAGGTAAACTAAGAAGGGGCTCTCTGGGGACCCTCATGTAAGAGGGGGCTCTCTGAGGACTCTGATTTGGGGGGGCTCTCTGGGGACTCTGAGGTAAACTAAGAAGGGGCTCTCTGGGGACCCTCATGTAAGAGGGGGCTCTCTGAGGACTCTGATTTGGGGGGGCTCTCTGGGGACCCTGATATAAGGGGGGGCTCTCTGGAGATCCTGATGTAAGGGGGTGCTCTCTGGGGACCCTGATGTAAGAGGGGGCTCTCTGGGGACTCTGATATAAGAGGAGGCTCTCTGGGGACCCTGATGTAAGGGAGGCTCTCTGGGGACCCTGATGTAATGATAATATATAATATAATTATAATATATAATGAAATATATATTTATATATATATATATATATATATATATATATATATATATATATGTACTCACACTAATATTATATACATGTGTGTGCCCTCCCGAGCGTATGACTTTCTTTACTTCGCTGCTATAGGCTCTAGCCCCAGAACTTTTGTAGACCCAGCAACAATCCTCTTTCCAGGGATACTACAGCTTTTGGTGGGCACAGGTGCATTTTATTGGTATAGATTTTTTTTTTTTACAAAAAAATTATACTGTCGCTGCATGTTTTGATATGTCAGGAACTTAGTCATGCTGACTTGCAAAGTCATTGAAAGTTTACTTTACTGAAACTTCCAGTTTAAAGGAAACCTTTTCCTGAGAAAAACATGTAAGTTGCCATGGCTGACGTCTCCTTGTGCAAATGTGTGTTGCCTGGCTGTCATGCTGACCCACTGGATCTAGTGCTTTAAGTCTCTAATCCAGAGCAAGTACAGTATATGGCTAAAGATTTGTGGACAGCTGACCATCACACTTAAAGTATATGAGCTTGTTGGACATCCCAACTTCCGAAGTCAGGTAATGTTTCCGAAATAATGATGTTGGATGACAGGACTTTGCAATCAGCATTCTAACTCACTCTAAAGGCTGTTCAGTAGAGTTGAGATTAGGGCTCTATGAAGCCTAGTTGAGTTCCTCTTCACCAGGCTCATCAAACCATGCCTTAAGATAAGGATGAGCTCCGGCGTGTTCGCACATCACACGTGCAGAGCCCGCCAGGAAGTCGGCACTGTGCTGCGCTAATCACAGGCAGTGAGACATTGTCCCGATGTAGGGCTGCAGAGATCGGGAAATGGCGGGCTCTGCACGTGGGGTGTGTGAACACGCCGGAGCTCATTCTTACCTTAAGGGTGCTGACTTTGTGCACAGTCATGCCGGACCAAAAAAAGGTTTTTCGCTAAACCATTGCCAATGGTTGAAAGAGCACAAATTGTCTAAAATGTCTTTTATGTTGCAGCATTAAGAGTAACCTTCACTTTAAACACCTGACGTCAGTCATTTGGAGGGGTGTCTTCATACATTTGGCCATATAGTTTAAATTCATTGGTCACACTATACGGATCATTGATACAGAAATCATATCATATCGTCAAAATCCATGTCCTTGAAATAGAATATAGTGGCAATTGGATCTAGGTCATATTAATGATGAAGAGTAGGTGGATATGCTTAACCACTTCAGCCCCGGAAGGTTTTACCCACTTCCTGACCAGGCCATTTTTTGCAATACGGCACTGCGACGCTTTAACTGCGCGGTCGTGCGACGTTGTACCCAAACAAAATTGACGTCCTTTTTTGCCGCAAATAGAGCTTTCTTTTGGTGGAATTTGATCACCTCTGAGGTTTTTATTTTTTGCACTATAAACAAAAAAAGAGCGACAATTTAAAAAAAAAAAGCAATATTTTTTACTTTTTGCTATAATAATTATTCCCAAAAATATATAAAAAAACAAATTTCTTCCTCAGTTTAGGCTGATATGTATTCTTCTACATATTTTTGGTAAAAAAAAACGCAATAATTGATTGGTTTGCGCAAAAGTTATGGCGTCTACAAAATAGGGGATAGATTTATGGCATTTTTATTACAGTTTTTTTTTTACTAGTAATGGCGGTGATCTGCAATTTTTATCGGGATTGCAACATTGCGGCGGACAGATCGGACACTTTTGACACTATTTTGAGACCACTGAGCTGATCAGAGCAAAAAATAGCCACTGATTACTGTATAAATGTCACTGGAAGGGAAGGGGTTAACACTAGGGGGCGATCAAGGGATTAAGTGTGTTCCCTCAGTGTGTTTTCAACTGTGGGGGAATGGGACTGACTGGGGGAGGAGACTGATCGCTGCTCCTAAGTACTAGGATCTGTCTCTACACCCTGACAGAACGGAAATTGGCTCCTATGTCATGCGCCCCCTATGCTCCTTAAAGCGCTTTGCGCAGCAGTGCCATACTGTTTCACGGCGGGCGGTCGGCAAGTGGTTAATTATGTGTTACAGGTGTCTCTCTCTGCCTCACAGAAACTTACTCAACTTCTTATTTTACACAAAACATAATATACTCCTCAGAAACTTTTTGATTGGCAGAGAAGAGTCATGCTCACGCTGTGAAGTTGATAATGGTGCGCTGATACATATGATGTGGAGATACCCCATAATAACCAGGTATTGGATCCTTCTCTTGGACACCATAAATAGGGTATTAACAGCTTCATTGCCGCTGAACCCTAAGATCTGCATATTGGCTTGGTTGGATGAGAAAATCTTTACTCTTTCCATATACTGTATATAGCGATCCTTCATTTGCGATTTTTAGCACAGAAGCTTATAGCCCAGAAGTGAATCTCTCCCCAGCTCCCCCCAACTAATGCTTTATGGATAAAAACAGTCAATGATGTCCTGATTCAGGAACATTTAATGTACCAGTATACAGGATGCCCTGGCAAATTTACAAAATTATGGAATAACTGGTTAGACATACCGGAACTGGTTACCCCACAACTAATTAGAGACAGGCTATTAGGCTGACTTATATGAACCCATGCATTAAGACCTTGATCCCCTCCCCCCATCTCTGCATCCTATAACACCAATGACAACACGGTTTCAGGGTTTTGAATTTTGATCCTTATTGTATAGTTAGGTCAACACATCCATTTTCAGAAGAGGGTCAGCATTGACAGCCTCATATCTCTTTTTGGAAAATGTAACTTTAAAGAAGAACTTAACACACATATACACCCCCCCCCATCCTCCTTATCTTTTATGATGGGAAAAACTCAAAATACACGCTCACTTGTCAAGCAGATCCAATGCAGTGTTAATTTAGTTGAGTAAAATATTTTAGTAGACTAAATTAATTCTATTTTAGTTGACTAAAATACAATTACAACTAAAACAATTCAGATGACTAAAATATGACTAAAACTAAAATGGGATTTTAGTCAAAAGACTATAACTAAAACAAAATTGAAATTAGACGTCAAAATTAACACAATTAGCAAGGTGCTCCATCATGCTGGAAAACTGTTCTTGGGAGAAGTTGCTCTTGTGGGATGTTTTTGTACCATTCTTTATTCAGGGCTGTGTTCTTACGCAAAATTGTGAGTGAGCCCACTCCCTTGGCTGAGAAGCAACCCACACATGAATGGTCTCAGGATGCTTTACTGTTGGCATGACACAGGACTGATGGTAGCACTCACCTTCTCTTCTCTGGACAAGTTTTTTCCGGATACCCCAAGCAATCAGAAAGGGGTTTAATCAGAGAAAATGGCTTTACCCCAGTCCTCAGCAATCCAATCCCTGTACCTTTTGCAGAATATCAGTCTGTCCCTGATGTTTTTCCTGGAGAGAAGTGGCTTCTTTGCTGCCCTTCTTGACACCAGGTCATCCTCCAAAAGTCTTCTCCTCACTGTGCGTGCAAATGTACTCACACCTGCCTGCTGCCATTCCTGAGCAAGCTCTGCACTGGTGGTGCCCCGATCCCATAGATGAATCAACTGTAGGAGATGGTCCTGGTGCTTGCTTTCTTGGGTCCCCTGAAGCCTTCTTTACAAATACAGTTGAAATGTTTTTTATGGGATTAAGTTTATGGCAAACAGGGACTTTGCAATTAATTGCAATTCATCTGATCCCTCCTTATTAGGGATGGGCCGAACACCCCCCGATTCAGGCAAAAGGTTCTAGCGAACATGCAAACCCTATTAAAGTCTATGGGACACGAACATGAAAAATCAAAAGTCCTCATTTTAAAGGCTTATATGCAAGTTATTGACATAAAAAGTGTATGGGGACCCAGGTACTGGACTAAGGGACATGTATCAATGCAAAAATTTTTTTTTAAAAAGATAATTTTTTTTAGGAGCAGTGATTTTAATGATGCTTAAAGTGAAACAATAAAAATGAAATATTCCTTTAAATATCGTGCTTGGGGGGGCCCCCTTAGTCTGCCTGTAAAGTGGCGCATCTGGGCGATGTGTAGAACAGTGCCACAGCAATAATGACATTTCTAAAGGAAAAAATGTCATTTAAACTTGCTCGCAGCTGTAATGTATTACCGGCTCCCAGCAATATAGATGGAAAATCAATGACAAATCAAAGAAAAAAATGGCGTGGGGTCCCCCACCAGTTCATATCAGGCCCTTCGGGTCTGTAATGTATTTTAAGGGGAACTCCACGCCAATTTTTTTTTTAATTGGCGTGGGCCCCCCAAAATCCATACCAGACCCTTATCCGAGCATTCCGCTTGGTGGTCAGGATAGGGGGGTCAGCAACCCCCCCTCCTGAACCATACCAGGCCACATGCCCTCAGCATGGGGGGGTGGGTGCTTTGGGGCAGGGAGACTCTGCGCCACCCCATCCCAAAGCACCTCGGGGACAAGGGCCTCCTCCCGAAAACCCTAGGCTGTGGTTCGGGGTCTGCGAGCGGGGGGCTTATCGGAATTTAAAAGCCCCAGATCCCAGCCCCCCATGTGAATGGGTATCGGGTATATTGTACCCCGACCCATTCACCAAAACAAATGTCAGACAATTCCTTTACTAAAAAAGAAAAAAAGTGTCCCGCGATGTAAATCCATCGTCAATCATACCACCCAACTGACCCGAAAAATAGAAAAAACAAAAAAGGCAAGGGCAGGGCCATCCACTGACATAAATGGATGACCCGCCCCCTCTGTCATCACATGACGTCAGAAGGGGCAGGATCAATCAGTTACCTCACTGTGTGGCCCCGCCCTTGCCTATATAACAGGTAAAGCCAAAAGACAGCAGTCGCCTGGAGTCTTCCCATGGAGAAAAGCTCTTTTAATTTTTTCTATTTTTTGGGTCTGTTGGGTGGCGTGATTGAAGATGGATGGACATTGCAAGACACTTTTTTTAATTTTATTTTTTAATAAAGGAATTGTCAAAAACTGTCGGTTGTGGTTTTTACTTTTTGACACATTTTTGGTGAATGGGTAGGGGTACAATGTACATTCACATAAGGGGGGGCGGTATCTGGGGCCCACCTTGTTGAAGGGGGCTTCCAGATTCTGACAAGCCCCCTGCCCACAGACCCCCCGACAACCACTGGCCAGGGTTGTCGGGAAGAGGTCCTTGTCCCCATCAACATTGGGAAAAGGTGCTTTGGGGGGCACCCCAAAGCACCCTCACCATGTTTAGAGCAAGCGGTCTGGTATGGTTCAGGAGGGGGGGGGGGGCGCTCGCTCGTCCCCCTCCTTTCCTGGCCTGCCAGGCTGCATGCTCTGATAAGCGTCTGGTATGGATTTTGAGGGGGACCCATGCCATTTTTTTTTTAATTTTGGCGTGGCGTTCCCCTTAAAATCAATACTAGACCCAAAGGGACACTGTATTATATACTCTGCACTATATACCCTACATTGTATTATATATACTACACCGATGGCACTATATACTCTCCACTGTATTATATATGCTACACTGACTGCACTATATACTCTGAACTGTATTATATATACTACACGGACTGCACTATATACTCTGAACTGTATTATTTATACTACACGGACTGCACTATATACTGTGAACTGTATTATGTATACTAGAGGGACTGCACTATATACTCTGAACTGTATTATATATACTGCACAGACTGCATTATATACACTACATGGACTGTACTATATACTCTGAACTGTATAATATATACTACACAGACGGCACTCTATACTCTGAACTGTATCATATATACTACACTAACTGCACTATATACTCTGAACTGTATTATATATACACTACACTGACTGACTGCACACTACACTACCTGCCTAATTTCCATTCATTCACTATATATGGCTGCCGTGTAAGCAACAGCCTTATAGTGTGGGGCGTGATCTTAGCCCCTGAGCCATGATTGGCCAAAGGCTCTCACAGCACATCGCACTGTGCTTGGCCAAAGCATGCAGGTCAGGTGCATGCTTTGGCCAATCAGCAGCGGTCAATGCACTGCAAACTCGCAGTGCATTGACGGCAGCAGACTTTGTGAAAAATAGGATTTTTATAACAGCTTACCTGTAAGATCCTTTTCTTGGAGTACATCATGGGACACAGAGCCTTAAGTAATTACTTAATGGGTTATAGGCCACCTTCAGGTGATGGACACTGGTATACCCAATCCATGAAGTTCACTCCCTATATTACCCCTCCTCCTTCCAGGAGCACATCAGTTTTCAGTTTTTGTAGCAAAGCAATATACTTAAATCCCAAAAAAGAGGGGAGGGACCTCTGTGTCCCATGATGTACTCCAAGAAAAAGGATTTTACAGGTAAGCTGTTATAAAAATGTAGAAAGGCAAGAATTCTGCCTATGATATATCTCTGAGGGTGCTAACCCTTGTATTAACACCAGAAAACATAAGCCCTCCAGACCCTATAATATATAGTTCTGGAAGCTAGCTTCCTTGCATTATTCAGGGTAAAGATAACTGACCCGGAAAGCCCACGTTTCTTCGGAATGTGGGTTTCAATAGCCAAGCCGTTAAATTTAGAGATCGTAAGGTAGGATGGAATATCGGTCCCTGTGAGAGCAGATCTGGCCGTAGTGAGAGGGACCATGGGCCCTCCACTGCCATCTTTACGATTTCTGCATACCATGACCTTCTGGGCATGCTGGTGCCACCAGAATTACTGGCTTTCTTTCCAGCTTGATCTTGCAAAAAAGTTGAGGCAGCAACGGAATAGAGGGGAATGCATAGATCAGTGAGAACTGATCCCACGGGGTCACCAACGCATCCGTTCCGCATGTGTGTGGATCGCTTGTTCTGGCCACAAAGTTGACTAACTTCATGTTGAACCTGGACACTAGAAGATCTACGTACAGAGTCCCCCATCTTTGGCAAACAACTGAAATATATCGGGGTGAATAGACGATTCCCCTGGGAATAACTGCTGGTGACTTAAGTAGTATACCTGCCAATTCTTTACTCCCGGAATGAAGACTGCCGATAGGCACGGAACATTCCTTTCTGCCCAAGTTAGAATATGGTTCACCTCTCTCTGCGCTGAGAGACACTTGGTGCCCCCTTGGTGATTGATATAGGCCACAGCTGTGGCATTGTTGGATTGGATCCTGACAGGACAATCCCGTAACCTGAAAGTCCAGGCCTTTAGGGCCAGACGCACTGCCCGAATTTCTAGGATATTGATGGGCAAGGTTCTTTCCGCTTTTGACCACTGTCCCTGGACAGTTGTCTTTTCTAGTACTGCTCCCCATACTGAAAGGCTGGCGTCTGTCGTTACCACTTTCCAGATAACTGGTCTGAAGGATTTTCCTTTCAGCAGATTCTGAGTTAGTAGCCACCAACTGAGGCTTTGTGACACCCTTGGGGACAGCCACATTGGCAAGCCTAAAGCTTGAATCATTTTGTTCCAAGCGGACAGGATACTGTTTTGCAACAGTCTTGAATGGACCTGGGCATAGGGAACTGCTTCAAATGAAGCCACCATGGTTCCTAGCAACCTCATGCAAAGGTGAATGGAGGGATCACCTTTTGACCTGACCATCCGCACCAGCTCTCTTATGGAGTTGATCTTTGCCTGAGGCAAGAACACCTTTTCCTGGGCTGTGTCTATTATCAGACCCAAGTACTCCAGCCTTTTTAGCGGTATTAAGGAAGATTTCTCTAGGTTGAGAATCCAACCTTAACTTTCCAGGTAACTGATTGTAATGCATACGTTTTGCTCCAAATGGGCCACAGACTGGTCTATTAGCAATAGATCGTCTAGGTATGCTACAGCTGTTATGCCCTGTGCCCTTAAACTGGCTAAAGGTGGGGCCAGCACTTTTGTGAACACCCGGGGTGCTGTGGTTAGCCCGAAGGGCAGGGCTACAAACTGGAAATACTGCTGTTCTAACTCGAACCGCAGAAACTTTTGTTGAGCGGGAAATATAGGAACATGCAGACATGCATCCCTGATGTCGATTGATGCCAGAAGTTCTCCTCCTAGAAGGGTAGAAACTACTGACCTGATCGTCTCCATGCGAAAGGAGTGGATCTTCAGGAACTGATTTAGATTTTTTAGATCTAGAATGGGTCTGACATCTCCATTTGATTTTGGTACCATAAAAAGATTTGAACAAAACCCTAAACCTTGCTCTTTTGTGGGGATCTGTATGATCACCCCTTGAGATATTGAGATATTAATCAGTCTAGTGCCTGAAACAGAGATTGTCTTTTCTCTGGATGTTTGGGAACGCTTGAGCTCAGGAAACGAGACGGTGGAAAGTCCTGCTTGTTCCACAGCCTTACTGTGGAGATGACCCATCTGTCCTGAATTTCCTTTTGCCAGACTTATGAAAACTGCAGAAGTCTTCCCCCCACCTTGGTGAGGGGGGTTGCCTCTTCACGATGAGGCTTTAGGATTCTGCTTTGCAGGTTTCCGACCCCAGGACTTCTTTTAAGCCTGGGTCTGACCCTGAGGTTTTAGGGAGAAAATGCTTATCCGGGTGATCCCATTCAGCAAAAATAAGCTGTTCTAGTAATGCATGGACAGGAAACGCATGCAAAGGCTGAGAAGGTTTTAAGGAACCCAAGGAAGAAACTGAGCTTTCAGGAGACTCCGTTAGGGGCAGCATAAAAGTGGAACGAACCATCTCCGTAAGAGTTTGTATCAGCAATTTCTCAGATTGTGATGCTGAAAAGGTTCATCTACTGTTGTTTCTTCCGTAGAGGAATCATCGATTAGTTTTTCCTCCTGAACGCCTGAGGGTAACACCTTATCGTGTGCCCACTGTTCCCCTTGCAAGGGTTCTGAAGTGGGGGAGGGGAATCTAGCACGCTTCCTATCCATTTGAATGGAGGATGCGATTAAAGCCGCTAATCTTCCTTCCACACCCTGCAGGGTGGAGGAAAGGACATCTTCAGTCATGTATACAGGGAGTGAGATGTGAGAAGCAGTTGCACCATCAATTTGTTCCAATGGCTCACCATGGCTCACCCTGGCTTGCCATAACTGGTAAATCAGGCAAGGATGACAGCGTGGAAATCGCTGAATATAGTCATGACAATAAAGCCGCTATAAAGTTCAGCGTAGTGCTGGGAAAAAAGCGTCCTTCCTCTATCAGGAATGCCAGTTTGCAGCCCTCACGTGCCCCACAGCTCCTGTGTCCCTGTGTGCAGACTGCTTTGTTTCCTCCTCGTCAGCCGAGGAGAGATGGTCCCAGCTGTGGTTTTATTTGATTTTGCCTGCTGCGCGTCCTCATCGATGTTCACGCCGCTGCACTTAGGCCCCGCCCCCTCCCAAAAAATGCCAGTTTGCAGCCCTCATGTGCCCCACAGCTCCTGTGTCCCTGTGTGCAGACTGCTTTGTTTCCTCCTCGTCAGCCGAGAAGAGACGGTCCCAGCTGTGGTTTTATTTGATTTTGCCTGCTGCGCGTCCTCATCGATGTTAATGCTGCTGCACTTAGGCCCCGCCCCCTCCCCAAAAAAATTCCACCCCTCTGTTTCATCTAAAATGTTTGTGTGCGGCGATTTTCGGGTCTTCAGACCCAACAAGAGGGGGGGAGGGGAGGCAGAAACCTGTCAGCAGCAGGTCAACAAACAACAGCATCAACAGCAGGAATGAACCGAACCCTGGTTCGGTTCGCACCAGAACCTGCGAACGGACCGAAAGTTTGCGCAAACTTTAGAACCCCATTAAAGTTTATGGGACTTGAACGTTCAAAATCAAAAGTGCTAATTTTAAAGGCTAATATGCAAGTTATTGTCCTAAAAAGGGTTTAGGGACCCGGGTCATGACCCAGGGGACATGTATCAATGCAAAAAAAGTTTTAAAAATGGCTGTTTTTTGGGAGCAGTGATTTTAATGATGCTTAAAGTGAAAAAAAAGTGAAATATTCCTTTAAATATTGTACCTGGGGGGTGTCTATAGTATGCCTGTGAAGTGGCACGTGTTTCCCGTGTTTAGAACTGTCCCTGCACAAAATGACATTTCTAAAGGAAGAAAAGTCATTTAAAACTGCTTGCTGCTTTAATGTAATGTGTCTGGTCCCGGCAATATGGATGAAAATCATTGAGAAAAATGGCATGGGTACCCCCCCCAGCTCATTACCAGCCCCTTTGGGTCTTGTATGGGTATTAAGGGGAACCCCGCACCCAAATTAAAAAAAGGAAAGGCGTGGGGCCCCCAGGTCCTTTATACTCTGAACAGCAGTATACAGGAGGTGCAAACAAGACAGGGACTGTAGGTTTTTTGTTAAGTAGAATCTGTTTGTAATTTTGAACTGGTACATTTTTAAAGTGTAGCTCCAGCCACAAATTCTATTTTTAAGCTTTTTGGAAAACATAGGGAAGGGTTATCACCCCCTGTAACATTTGTTTTGCTGTCTGTGCACCTCTTCAGAAGATTTCACCTCACTTTCTGTCCCAATGACAAATGTTTTTTGAGAATTTGGGGTTTTTAGTGAAACAAAGATTTGTGATAAAGCATCAGTGGAGAGGAAACACGTTTTTCCCATATTAACTCTTACAGGAGAGAATTTCCCTTCCTAGAGGTAGATTTCATCTCACTTTCTGTTGTCTCCTTCCGTTTGCAAGTAGGAGTCGTTTGTAAGTTGGATGTTTGAAAGTAGGGGCCTGCCCTATATACTCTGCAGAAATGTGGGCCTTGTGTTGGTGTTGCCACAACACTGTAAGCCCTCACAGTTACTCTTGGTGGGCGCTGGATCATCCTGCTGTGAACTATTATATCAAGAATTGTAATTACAGTACATGCCATTGTTGAACAGTGGTAGAAAAATTGGGCCTTTGGTGGTGGTGGTGGTGGTGGTGCTAGTGCCACAACACTGTAAGTCCTCACAGTTACTTTTAGTGGGCACTGGAACAGGCCCTGCTGTGAAATATTATATCAAGAATTGTAATTACATGCACCTGTTGAACAGGGGCAGACAAATTGGGCCTTTGGTGGTGGTGGTGGTGGTGGTGGTGGTGGTGGTATTGCCACAACACTGTAAGCCCTCACAGTTACTCTTGGTGGGCACAGGAATGGGCCCTGCTGTGCAATATTAGATCAAAAATTGTAATTACATGTCCCTGTTGAACAGGGACAGAAAAATTGGGCCTTAAGCACTGGTGCCACAACAGTGCAACCCCTCACAGATACTCTAGTTGGAGCGCAGGAATGAGCCCTGCTGTAAATTATTGCATCAAAAATTGTAATTACACGCCCCTGTTAAACAGGGCCAGAAAAATTGGGCCTTAGGCACTGGTGCTGGTCCCACAACACTGCAACCCCTCACAGATACTCTAGTTGGAGCGCAGGATTGAGCCCTGCTGCAAAGTATTGCATCAAAAACTGTAATTACATGCCCCTGTTTAACAGGGGCTGAAAAATTGGGCCTTAGGCACTGGTGCTGGTGCCACAACACTGCAACCCTTCACAGATACTGTAGTTGAGCGCAGCAACGAACCCTCCTGCAAAATATTGCATCAAAAATTGTAATTAGACGCCCCTGTCAAACAGGGGCTGAAAAATTGGGCCTTAGGCACTGGTGCTGGTCCCACAACACTGCAACCTCTCACAGATACTATAGTTGGAGGGCAGGAATGAGCCCTGCTGCAAAGTATTGCATCAAAAATTATAATTGCACGCCCCTGTTAAACAGGGGCTGAAAAATTGGGCCCTAGCCACTGGTGGCGGCGCCCAGAACCAAAAATGTTCTTACAAGATATCAGCATGATCATTGAGGAGGAAGAGGATAGTCACTCAGCATCAGCATAGGCAGTCTTGAAGGGATCTGACATTTCAAAAAAAATTATTCGGTTACATCAGCATCAGGTTCTTGGTAGCTGGTGGTAATCCAAGACTGATTCATTTTTATGAAGGTCAGTCAATCGACCGAGTCTGTGGACAGGCGCACCCTGTGATCGATTACAAAGCCTCCAGCAGCACTGAATGTGCATTCCGAAAGAACGCAGGATGCAGGACAGGCCAGTAGCTCAATTGTATGCTGTGCAAGCTCTGGCCAGTGATCCATCCTCAAGACCCAGTAACCCAGAGGATTTTCGGTGGGAAAAGTGTCCAAGTCTGATCTTGCCCCTAGCTATTTCTGCACCATGTAAAACAGACGCTGGCGATGGTTGCTGGAACCGATCATACCTTGGGGCTGCAGACTAAAAAGTTGTCTGAACACATCGGTCAGATGGCCACCAGCAACACGTTGTCCAGGAACAGGAATTTGTAACCTCCCAGTCTCTTGGAACGCGTTGCACAGACCTTTCTGCAAGGCCTCCCGAAGATGTTTCATCCTCTGCTCCCTCTGCGACGGCAAGATACGGTCCACAACTTTACCCTTGTAATGTGGATCAAAGGGGGTTGCCAGCCAGTAATGATCCCTCTCCTTGATACCACAAATACAAGGATCCTTCCGCAAGCATTACAGGATCAGGGAGGCCATGCAGCGTAGGTTTGCTGATGCATTTGGTCCAGAGTCCTCTGGGTCACTAAGGGCGTTATGATCAGCAGCCACCTCCTCCCAGCCACGTCCAAGTCCATGGGTTTCTTCGGACTGTAAATGATCCCTTGAAGACTGCTGCTGATGCTGAGTGCTAGGCCCCACCTCCATGCTGACACCATCCTCCTCCTCCTCTTCCTGTGTGATCGGCGGGCACGCAGGAACACTGTCTGGATAAAGGGGGCCTTGAGAGGTAAGGAAGTCCTCCTCTTCCTGCCTTTGTTCTGCCTCAAGTGCCCTGTCCATTATTCCACACAGCGTGTGCTCCAACAGGTGGACAAGAGGGACAATGTCACTGATGCATGCACTGTCACTGCTCACCATCCTCGTGGCCTCCTCAAATGGTGACAGGACAGTGCATGCATCCCTGATCATGGCACACTAGCATGGGGAAAAAAAAACAAGCTCCCCTGACCCTGTCCTGGTGCCATAGTCACATAGGTACTCATTGATGGCCCTCTGCTGCGTGTGCAGCCGCTGCAGCATGGCCAACGTTGAGTTCCACCTGGTGGGCATGTCACAGATTAGGCGGTTCTTGGGCGGGTTAAATTCCTTTTGGAGGTCAGCCAGCCAAGCATTATATGACCAGCGGAAATGCACACAGACTTTCCTGGCCTGCCTCAGGACATCCTGTAAGCCCGGGTACCTGCCCAAGAACTGCTGCACCACCAAGTTAAGGATGTGTCAGGGTGGTCGAGCAATAAAAACCATCTGGAATCATAAATATGAGATGGATGCATCAAAATAAGCTCAACGACGTTTCGTGGACTTCTATCCACTCATCAGGAGCAAGTGCATCCATGTAATAAAAGGGGATAAAAAAATCACCATTATAGTTTAATATAACCACAGACTGGAGGGTAGAAGGATTAAAGATGATGATGAACAAATAAACGGCCATAACTGAAAGTACTCACATAAGAGCTGATACTAGGCCATGCAATACCTCATCTAAAGTCCCACCCTCCCCCCCCTCTTTTTTGCAAAAGCAACCAGGGATGGAGGCGCAATATTCCCCGTTGTGTCTCATTTAAAGTCTCAAAAATATTCCCTTTTTTCTTTGATACTGATTAGGGATGGAGGTGTGTGTGTGGTTCAAGAGCCTTCACTTCCTTGTATCTGACCCCTAGTGGTCTAGTCATTATATACCACATTGAACACAGCTGATTTTGATGGACACACTGCTGCTGTAATCGTATCTACTCCTTTGAGCTGAATTGGTTCAGTGTGTTCTGCAGCCGACAGGATGGCCGGTGTTTTGTTTGCACGGGAGCTGCGATGCACGCTGCATGCCTTCCCTCTCCCCTCCTTCCCACACATTATGGGGATGGGGGATTGGGCGGGCGATTTCACTGTGCATCGGCGCCACACCTTCCACTCCATGTGTGCAATGCCCAGTGGGCATCCCTTCACGCAGGTGTGTGCTATTTCAGCTTGGCTGACACATGGTGAGTAGGTCCGGCTGCTGCCGTGCTGTCTCTCCCTTGTCATGCCAGTGTGAGGCTGGATGGGACCCTGGCCGTTGGGCTCACCCTGCAATTCCCCCTCAGTGACCTTTTCTCAGCAGTCCCACACTGCACTCCATTTTTGGTTCATATCCCATTATGACCTACATGGGTAAATACATAGCAAGCTCTTGATTTATTCTTAAATTCCTCTATAACAAGCATTACTAATATTTCTTTACTCCAGTTTTAATTAATTTCTCCTGATTTCAGGAATCTCATCTCCTCTTCCCTATCCTATACTATATGGACACCCCATTTTTTCATTCTGTTCACTTTGTTGATATGATCCACAATATACTTCTATACTGTGGTGATGGGTCTACTCTATATGACATTTCTTTTTATTTATACCAATATGGTAACAAACCATTTACTTTATTATATACAATACAGAAATCCCATCCACAGTTGCATCAAGATTTTTCTATACACACCCTTTTTTTGGGGGGACTGCGTGTTTGCTCCTGATCCATGCTTGGGTCCTTTCCTCAGCTCCCATGCTGAACATAATTATCTGGCTGACCTCCGGCAGGTGGTATTGCATGGCCTAATATCAGCTCTTATGTGAGTACTTTCAGTTATGGCCATTTACAGGGCTTTTTTTCTCAGAGAATAGGTGCAGGAACCCACCCTCCAAAGTCAACTCTCCACCCCCTCACCCCCCCAACTCCACCCCTATTCCCACCCCCAATACCGCCATTCCTTGGGAAAGAGAAGTAAAGTGTTCTTTACCTTCTCCCTCCCTGTCCACAGGTCACCTTCTCTTCTCTCGTCCACAGCTCACCCCCCCACACATACACACAGGTTACCTTTCCCTCCATGCACAGCTTACCTTCTCTTCTCAGTTTACCCCCTCCCCTCCCCACAGCTCACCCCCTCCTCCCTCTGGTTACCTTCTCTTCTCTCGTCCACAGTTCACTCCCCCCAAGCTCACCTCCCTCCCCCCCACAGCTCACCCTCTCCACAGTTCACTACCTCCCCACAGCTCACCCTCTCCCCCATCCTCTCCACAGTTCACCTCCCCCCACAGCTCACCCTCTCCCCCCTCTCCACAGTTCTCCCCCTTCTCCACAGTTAACCCCCCCCCACAGCTCACCCTCTCCCCCCTCTCCACAGTTCTCCCCCTTCTCCACAGTTAAACCCCCCAGAGCTCACCCTCTCCCCCTTCCTCTCCACAGTTCACCTCCCCCCACAGCTCACCCTCTCCCCCCTCTCCACAGTTCTCCCCCTTCTCCACAGTTAACCCCCCCCCACAGCTCACCCTCTCCCCCCTCTCCACAGTTCTCCCCCTTCTCCACAGTTAAACCCCCCAGAGCTCACCCTCTCCCCCTTCCTCTCCACAGTTCACCCCCCCCACAGCTCACCATCTCCTCCTTCCTCTCCACAGGTAACCCCCCCACAGCTCCCCCTCTTCCCCTTCCTCTCCACAGTTCACCACCCCCCACAGCTCACCCTCTCCCCCTTCCTCTCCACAGTTCACCTCCCCCCACAGCTCCCCCTCTCCACAGTTCTCCCCCTTCTCCACAGTTAACCCCCCCCCACAGCTCACCCTCTCCTCCCTCTCCACAGTTCTCCCCCTTCTCCACAGTTAACCCCCCACAGCTCACCCTCTTCCCCTTCCTCTCCACAGTTCACCTCCCCCCCACAGCTCACCCTCTCCACAGTTCACCTCTCCCCATCTCACCCTCTCCACAGTTCACCCCCCCACAGCTCATACTCTCCACAGTTCACCCCCCCAGCTCACCCTCTCCACAGTTCACCCCCCCACAGCTCACCCTCTCCACAGTTCAACCCCCCACAGCTCACCCTCTCCACAGTTCACCTCCCCCCACAGTTCACCTCCCCCCCACATCTCACCCTCTCCACAGTTCACCCCCACACAGCTCACCCTCTCCACAGTTCACATCCCCCCCACAGCTCACCCTCTCCCCCCTCTCCACAGTTCACCTCCCCCCACATCTCACCCGCTCCACAGTTCACCTCCCCACACCTCACCCCCCCTCCACAGTTCACCCCCCTCCATCCACAGCCAGCTCACCCCCTCCACCCCCACATTTCACAATTCACATTACCATGGGCAGTCCCCTCCCCCCATCCACAATTCCCCTTTTAACCTCTGTCAACATATCACCTCTGCACACCCCCCATCCACTGCTTACACCCCCAGTCCACAATCACCTCTGCACTCCCATCCAGGAAGTGAATGGTATAGAAAACTTCCTCTATCGGCTTCTGTTCTATGTGACAGACTGCAGAGGAGAGGGCTGCCTGAGGTGGCGGAACTGAGTTCCGGCAAATAGCTAGTGGATGTGGGGACAGGGGATTATAACGGTGCTAGGGTAAAGAAATTACAAAAAGGACTTCCAAAAAAAAAAATTATAGAAAGGTTTTTTTTAAAAGACAAAAATTACAAAGTTTATTATTTGATAATAGTACAAACATAGGAAAACACACTTAAATAAATTTACACTTAAAATACATTTGTGTACTGTATGCGACCCAAGGTGAGGTGGAATAGGCCAGATGGAAATGGCCGTTGAGATGGAGGCTCGATTTCCTACATGTTTCGCCAAGACATTGGCTTCCTCAGGGAACAAGAGCTCAAAAATACATATATAAGGGTCTATATATATGGGGATACAGAAAGACATCATATAAACAAACTTATTTGACAATACAGTATTATACACACAGTTGAGAAACTTAGTACTATGGCTGGACAATCATGCAACAAGGTATCACCACCAGTTCCGGTAGCACAGACGTACCTGAAACGTTAACACCCAGGGGGGGGGCGCGGGAGGCGTCGCCACAGGGGAATATTGGGCAAGCCGTGCCGTGTAGGGTGCCTGCAAGGGGTACACAGTAAACCTGGCAAAGGAATGTGTTGACAATATGTGAGTAAATGTTGGATGTTGCATGTAAGGGAGTATTACAAATGGTGCAGTTATGCATCAATTGCATAAAACGAAAAAATATATATATATGTGTTCTATTAGATAAAAGTATAATAAACTCACACTCTTCTTTAAAAACTTTAGATTGCAATGGGCACAAGGTGCCTGCAGATGGATGCACACACACAGCAGGGCAATTGTCAGGATCGGCAATCAATTAAACAAAGGCCTAAATAGGGGAATAGGTTGCTTTAGGAGTGAAACTATTGATCGTTATGAAGATAACAAAAGAAAGATCTTCAAGAGGGAACTTACATGATGAGGTGCACTACCAGATGAAAGGCTATTATTAGCGCACTCAATTGTAAAAGATGAAGTATTGTACGTTTTATTGGAAAGGCAGTAAGTGCGATAAGTCCTAGGGAGAGATGGATATGAGGGGGAAAAAGTTAGGACAACACAGACTATGTTAAGAGGAATAATGAAGCTGCTAAAAAGGCAAGGAACAAATTACCTGATCGGCCATGTGGCAGATAATGTAACTCATATGGGATCAATGTTGAGGATTACCGAAAAAGGATGATAAGTCCAAAATGGCTCCTATAAGGAATAGTTGTGGGCTCAATGAATGATAAGATAGAGACCAAGATTGTGCTAGATGTAAAGAAGAAAGAGGATTACCTTGTTGCTGTGTGTGGAGCATATACAGGCACGTCCCTCGTCCAGCATATGGGCTGAGGGACTGGCCGGTTACTGATATACCCCTCACACCTGATCAAATTGTGATCAGGTGTGCGGACGCAAGTGAGGGGCGCCCGCGCCTGCGCACAATTGCGGTGCCTCGGAACTGCAAGTTCCGACATGCACCGCGTGCGCATGCTCAGAGCAGGCGGGCCGCGTGGCGAATGGAAGAGTGAAACGCCATGGAGTGGGAGGTACCAGGGCGTCTTCACCTCACACTAGCCGTTGGAAAAATGGGGACCAAAAGGTCTGAGTACGGCGCGGACACCTAGGGCAGACAAGAGTAATCTGCCCTGGGCGTCCGTACAGGCACAAACAGCGTTGGCAATGCACCGCCCGAGGGGGGAGCCACAGCCACGCATCCCCCCAAGGCGCCAGAGATCCAGGAGGCCAATGCAATCCGGTGGTGGGACACACCAAGTGCAAAATAAAAAGTGGGCAGAGACACAGGGTGGGGGGACAGAGCCCCCACTAGCCCGGCAGTCCATAGGGGTCCATAGGGACAGCGGGAAATGCCTGTGTGTCGGCACACAAAGTCCAGCCACGAAGTATATGACAAACATAGAGAACCACAGGGTCCCAGTTGCACAAAAAAACATATAAAAAAGACAATTCATTATATGACACGAACTAAAACCAGGAAAGCAAATGGGTCAGAGGGGTATGTTGATACTATTGTCCAAATGGCATATTTGTGAATGCAAACAATAATTGAAGAAAAATCCAGACATAATTGAAAATTGTACATATAATGGGGAAAGCAAAATTGACAAATAACGAAGGTCATGATGGTGTAAGGTAACATAAAAAAACTGTAAAGAGGACCACAAGTGGAGCCATGGCAGGGGAATATAAGACCGGAAAAACAGAAGAACATAGGAAAACAGGAAAAGAAGAGAGAAAAGCAAAGGGAAGGAAGAAGGTAAGTGAGAAGGAAAGAGACAGAGAATTGAGAAAAAGGAAAGAAGACAAGTAAAGACTGTAAACAACGCAAACTGGAAAATGGGCATTGAAGATAGAGATACGTAGTATGATTGCAAGTATAGCTCATCAAAGTATAGATATTTAGAGAAAAGGTTTAAAACTGATATTTTCGTTGAGTCCAGGGAAATTGGTGGCATTTAATGTGTGGATCCATTTTGTTTCAAGCTGTAGTAGTTTGTTATCGATGCTTCCGCCTCTGACATGTAAAGGAACATGTTCAAGTGCGGAAAACCTCTAACAATCATGCTTCTAATACCCTGTCTGCTTCCTTTTCATCCAGCACCTCCACTGTATACCAAGATTTGACACAGGAACAACTGGCTAAAAGAAGAAAAGGTGACCTATCGGCCACGTCCTCGGAATCACTACATCGCACGCTTGGACCTGTTCCTCCTTCTCACCCATCCACGGTTCACCCTAAGATCTCTCACGTATCTACTCCTTTCACCAAAGCACAATCTAAGTCGTCAGCGATACCAAAATCATCCACTATCAAGGCACCTTTAGCCACACCGGCACTCCCTCACTCTCAAACGCACACTGGCACTCGGAGGGTAAGTGAACCCACTATCACTGCTATGTTCCCAGTTAATTCGTTACCTGCGGATCCCAAACTTGCACCTATTTTTTTAGGACAGGGCCAGGACTTTCCTTCGAGCCCAACGCCCAATCCACAAACACAAACTTTGGCGATCCACGAAGATCATCCACTCCCGATGTAATTAATCTATCATCCATTCCACTAAACAAGGATCAGATTCATGTACTTCAACTCGGTCTTACATTTTGCCCATCGAACGACTTTGATAAATTTGCCTTTATCAAAGATATTCACCTCTTTGCACGTAGATTGCTGTATAAAGTGATCTACGACAAATCTCCCTCTAGTACAGCATCCATCCATGAAAGAGGGCTCCCTCAACAGGTCCCTACTTTAGCTGAAATACAAGCCCTTGAGGAGCTGATGTCACTTTGGGAGGAGGGCGACACTGACAGCAACGACCTCCTGGACTTACATGCTCCCGGGGCCGCCGCCCTTGGTGTCTCCTTCCCCCCTCCTACTTCCTTCAAACCCAAATCCACCAACTTTCCGAATTTATCCACAAACCCCAACATTTGGGCCTTTGTACAACAGGTTACCACCACCATTGAAGGGTTAAACCCCACCCTCCCTTCCCCTTCCAATTTAACTCCGGCTCTTACCAAAGCCATCAAATCCCTTCAAAACCATCCAGAACTGATCATTAAGCCAGCCGACAAGGGTGGCAACGTGGTGGTGATGGATGTTTTATGAACAAATGTGTCTTGATATCCTCAACAACGGTGATTGGTATAGACCAATCTCTAAATCACTGATTGACCACTACATATCCGAATACCAACAGCTGATATTCGGAGCCTACCAAAAGGGCATCATAGACTCCAACACATGGAAGTTCCTTAATGTCAAAGAACCCACAACTCCTACTTTCTATTCACTCCCCAAACTCCATAAATCCCTTGATCACCCTCCGGGCCGTCCAATTGTATCCGGACGACAATGTCTCACTGAATCCGCCAGTGCGTTGGTTGACAAATACTTGGCACCCCATGTAGTTGCCCTGCCCTCATACATCAAGGACACCATCCATCTCCTCCGGATACTTGAGAGTCAAACCCTACCAAAAAACACATGGTTGGTAGCCCTAGACGTGGAAAGTCTTTACAATACTATTCCCCACAATAGAGGCATTTCAGTGATTGGAAAACTTATTCGGGAAAGAGGCCCCAAATACGACACTTATGGGGACTTCGTCCTTGAACTATTGAAGTTTATACTAACACGGAACTACTTCATGTTCGGCTCCTCCCACTACCTCCAGGTGCAGGGTGTGGCTATGGGGACCAAGTGTGCCCCTGCCTATGCCAACCTGTACCTGGGGGGGTGGGAGAGGGAACTATTTGATCCGGCCCACTCTATTCCCTACCTGTCCAGGGTTATATCCTGGTACAGGTATATAGACGACATACTGTTGTTCTGGTCAGGTACCAAAGAGGAACTTGTTTTGTTTGTTCAGCACCTCACCTTAAACACGTTCAATCTTAAGTTCACCATGGAGTGCAGCCAGTCGCAGATCCATTTTTTGGACCTCCAGATTGGCTTGCAATCCAATGGCCAAATCTACACTGCCCTTTACCGTAAGCCCTCTTTGGGCAATACGATACTGCATGCCCACAGTGCCCATCCTAGACCTCTCCTTAGGAGTATCCCGTTCAGCCAGTACCTGAGGATAAAACGTAATTGCACCCTAGAGGAAGACTTCCTCAAGGCAGCACATGAATTGTACAATAGACTTTCAGATAGAGGCTACAGCCACTCTCTTTTGAAAAAAGCCTTTAATAAGGCAAAGAAACTTAACAGAAAGGACCTCGTCTTTTCCGATCAACCACCAGACACCAGACAACCGACACGACTCATTACTCAATTTTCAAACCAACATACTCAAATTAAGCATATTCTCAACCAATTTTGGCCCTTATTAACATCAGATCCCACTATTGCCAAATATGTAAAAACATACCCTGACATCACATACCGTCGATCCCCCTCACTTCGTGACCGACTTATCAATAGTCATCATGCGATGGACACGGCACATATGCCCACTGCCACAGGTACATACCAATGCGGCAGATGTGACATATGTGCCTTTGTCACTAACTCCAAAGTGGTGACCCTGCCTGATGGAAACATTCACACCATCAGACACCGGGTCACTTGTGCCACCGTAGGAGTCGTTTATTTGGCACAGTGCCAATGTGGCTCATACTACGTTGGCAAAACCAAGCGTCCCTTTCAGATCCGTATTCGTGACCACATCAAACCGTTATATAAAAATATCACTACTACTGCCATCAACCGGCACATTGCTTCTCAGCACAATTTCGATCCTTACGTCATTTTGTTTTCCGCACTTGAACATGTTCCTTTACATGTCAGAGGCGGAAGCATCGATAACAAACTACTACAGCTTGAAACAAAATGGATCCACACATTAAATGCCACCAATTTCCCTGGACTCAACGAAAATATCAGTTTTAAACCTTTTCTCTAAATATCTATACTTTGATGAGCTATACTTGCAAACATACTACGTATCTCTATCTTCAATGCCCATTTTCCAGTTTGCGTTGCTTACAGTCTTTACTTGTCTTCTTTCCTTTTTCTTAATTCTCTGTCTCTTTCCTTCTCACTTACCTTCTTCCTTCCCTTTGCTTTTCTCTCTTCTTTTCCTGTTTTCCTATGTTCTTCTGTTTTTCCGGTCTTATATTCCCCTGCCATGGCTCCACTTGTGGTCCTCTTTACAGTTTTTTTATGTTACCTTACACCATCATGACCATCATTATTTGTCAATTTTGCTTTCCCCATTATATGTACAATTTTCAATTATGTCTGGATTTTTGTTCAATTATTGTTTGCATTCACAAATATGCCATTTGGACAATAGTATCAACATACCCCTCTGACCCATTTGCTTTCCTGGTTTTAGTTCGTGTCATATAATGAATTGTCTTTTTTATATGTTTTTTTGTGCAACTGGGACCCTGTGGTTCTCTATGTTTGTCATATACTTCGTGGCTGGACTTTGTGTGCCGACACACAGGCATTTCCCGCTGTCCCTATGGACCCCTATGGACTGCCGGGCTAGTGGGGGCTCTGTCCCCCCACCCTGTGTCTCTGCCCACTTTTTATTTTGCACTTGGTGTGTCCCACCACCGGATTACATTGGCCTCCTGGATCTCCGGCGCCTTGGGGGGATGCGTGGCTGTGGCTCCCCCCTCGGGCGGTGCATTGCCAACGCTGTTTGTGCCTGTACGGACGCCCAGGGCAGATTACTCTTGTCTGCCCTAGGTGTCCGCGCCGTACTCAGACCTTTTGGTCCCCATTTTTCCAACGGCTAGTGTGAGGTGAAGACGCCCTGGTACCTCCCACTCCATGGCGTTTCACTCTTCCATTCGCCACGCGGCCCGCCTGCTCTGAGCATGCGCACGCGGTGCATGTCGGAACTTGCAGTTCCGAGGCACCGCAATTGTGCGCAGGCGCGGGCGCCCCTCACTTGCGTCCGCACACCTGATCACAATTTGATCAGGTGCGAGGGGTATATCAGTAACCGGCCAGTCCCTCAGCCCATATGCTGGACGAGGGACATGCCTGTATATGCTCCACACACAGCAACAAGGTAATCCTCTTTCTTCTTTACATCTAGCACAATCTTGGTCTCTATCTTATCATTCATTGAGCCCACAACTATTCCTTATAGGAGCCATTTTGGACTTATCATCCTTTTTCGGTAATCCTCAACATTGATCCCATATGAGTTACATTATCTGCCACATGGCCGATCAGGTAATTTGTTCCTTGCCTTTTTAGCAGCTTCATTATTCCTCTTAACATAGTCTGTGTTGTCCTAACTTTTTCCCCCTCATATCCATCTCTCCCTAGGACTTATTGCACTTACTGCCTTTCCAATAAAACGTACAATACTTCATCTTTTACAATTGACTGCGCTAATAATAGCCTTTCATCTGGTAGTGCACCTCATCATGTAAGTTCCCTCTTGAAGATCTTTCTTTTGTTATCTTCATAACGATCAATAGTTTCACTCCTAAAGCAACCTATTCCCCTATTTAGGCCTTTGTTTAATTGATTGCCGATCCTGACAATTGCCCTGCTGTGTGTGTGCATCCATCTACAGGCACCTTGTGCCCATTGCAATCTACTGTTTTTAAAGAAGAGTGTGAGTTTATTATACTTTTATCTAATAGAACACATATATATATATATTTTTTCGTTTTATGCAATTGATGCATAACTGCACCATTTGTAATACTCCCTTACATGCAACATCCAACATTTACTAACATATTGTCAACACATTCCTTTGCCAGGTTTACTGTGTACCCCTTGCAGGCACACTACACGGCGCGGCTTGCCCAATATTCCCCTGTGGCGACGCCTTCCGCGCCCCCCCCCTGGGTGTTAACGTTTCAGGTACGTCTGTGCTACCGGAACTGGTGGTGATACCTTGTTGCATGATTGTCCAGCCATAGTACTAAGTTTCTCAACTGTGTGTATAATACTGTATTGTCAAATAAGTTTGTTTATATGATGTCTTTCTGTATCCCCATATATATAGACCCTTATATATGTATTTTTGAGCTCTTGTTCCCTGAGGAAGCCAATGTCTTGGCGAAACATGTAGGAAATCGAGCCTCCATCTCAACGGCCATTTCCATCTGGCCTATTCCACCTCACCTTGGGTCGCATACAGTACACAAATGTATTTTAAGTGTAAATTTATTTAAGTGTGTTTTCCTATGTTTGTACTATTATCAAATAATAAACTTTGTAATTTTTGTCTTTTAAAAAAACCTTTCTATAATTTTTTTTTTTGGAAGTCCTTTTTGTAATTTCTTTACCCTAGCACCGTTATAATCCGCTGTCCCCACATCCACTAGCTATTTGATTAATTTAGGGATGAGGTGCTGTATCTCATGGTACCATCTAGCCACCACTATATTTACTGAGTTCCGGCAAGTTCTGGCAGAAAAAAAGCCCTGGCCATTTATTTGTTCATCATCATCTTTAATCCCTCTACCCCTCCAGTCTGTGGTTATATTGAACTATAATGGTGATTTGTTTATCCCCTTTTAGTACATGGATGCACTTGCTCCTGATTAGCTTATTTTGATGCATCCATCTCATATTTATGATTCCAGATGGTTTTTATTGCTCTACCACCCTGACATAATGTTATGCCTACTCTATTTGAGGGACTGTGATGTATAATATTTACTTTCTGTGTCATGTTGGTGACTATCCTTAATATGTATGTTGAGACTTTGTATTTTATATGCCAATGTGCTTTTATGCGTTTTATATGGGTTGATCCATGCCCTATCTTTGGTCTAATAAAGAATACAATTTTTTACATATGTATATGGTTTTGTCTGGCTCTACCCCACGCACCTCATCTAAAGTCCCCCCCTCTTTTTTTGCAAAAGCAGCCAGGGATGGAGGCACAATATTCCTCTTTGAGTCTCATTTAAAGTCCCCAAAATATTCCCTTTTTTCTTTGAAGTTAAGGATGTGAGCCAAACAGGGCACATGGGTCAATTGACCCTGTCAGAGGGCGGAGAGGAGGTTGGTGCCATTGTCGCAAACCACCATTCCTGGCTTAAGTTGGCATGGCATCAACCACCTCTGAACCTACCCCTGCAGAGCTGACAGAATCTCTGCCCCATTGTGGCTCCTGTCCCCCAAGCACACCAGCTCAAGCACCGCATGGCATCTTTTTTGCCTGAGTGCTTGCGTAGCCCCTTAAACAGCTACGGAGCACCGCTGGTTCCGAGGACAAATCAGCACAGGAAGAAGCCATGGAGGAAGAAGAAGAGGAGGGGATGGAGAATCACCACTAGTAGAATTTCGGAGGCGTGGTGGCGGAACAACCTCCAACACTACTGCACCCTGTCCTGCATCCTTCCCAGCTGCCAGAAGAGTCACCCAGTGTGAGGTGAAAGATAGGTAACGTCCCTGTCCATGCCTGCTGGACCATGAGTCAGTGGTAATATGCACCTTACCGCTGACCACCCTGTCCAGCGAGGCCACGGCATTGCCTTCCACATGCCGGTAGAGAGTCAGAATCGCCTTCCGTGAGAAAAAGTGGTGTCTGGGAACCTGCCACTGAGGAACCGCGCATTTCACAAACTCACGGAAGGGGGCAGAGTCTACCAACTGAAAAGGCAACAGTTGAAGTGCTAGCAATTTAGTC